>NW_022589740.1:17220008-17520535 GCF_004348235.1 Phoca vitulina | reverse complement strand
CTCTCTGATAAATAAATAAAATCTTAAAAATATATATATAAAAAAAAATAAAAACAAAAGACTACTGATGTGTCTTGAGTTTTTTGTGGAGGGACAAAAATCTTCTAAAATTGGATTTTGGTGCTGGTTGCACAACTCCGTGGATTGCATTGAATTGCTTACATTAAATGGGTGAAATGATGGTAAATTATGTAATGTAAATTATATCTCAGTGCTGCTAAAATTATGATGAATTTTATGCTTAGAAATTTGAAAATTCATCCAAAATTACATTTTCTTAAAAAATGCAACTGAACAATAACCCAAGAAAGAAAAGAGTATCTAATAACCTTGATTAAGTACCTTTACAGAAAACAATTTCCAGAGATAACTGACTTTCTTGGTAAATTCTTCCAAATATTTAGGGAAGAAATAGCAATCTTACTTAAAAATCTTCCAGGAAACAGAAATAAAACACTACTCAAATCCCTTTTTTTTTTTTTTTAATGAAGCTAGCATAAGCTTCAGACCAAAGCTGAAAAGAATATTACAAGAATGGAATCACAGGCCAATTTCTCTTCTGAACATGCATGGAAAAATTATAAACAAAAGCACAACGTGTATCCATGGTATGTAAAACTATAATACATCCCAACTGAATTGGTTTTATTCTGGTGATGCATAGTTGGCTTACTATTCAAACATAAAACAGATCTCAGGAATAAATTCGAATGGAAAGAATTCATTTAAAAAAGAAGTAAAAAAAAAAAAAGTCAATCAGGAGAAACACAAGAGTGAATAAACACAACAGATAATGCCTTATGAAAAATAGATGAAAAATACTCCATAAATTATGGAATATTCTAAAATTTTAAAATACAAAAAGCAGTTGAAAAAGATTCAAGAGAAAGTGACAAATACTGAATATAGGCAAAAAAAAGAAATCAAATATACAAATGATAGGAGCACCAAATGAATAAAATCAAAGCAAGGAAACAACAAATACTAACAGTATAATTTAAGAACTTTTCTAAAATAATAATAGAATAGTAAAAGTAATACTAATAGAAACTGCATATTGAACAAGTATATTACATACCTGAGAATAGTAAGTCAGAATGATCAACACCAAGATGTATTCTAGAGAAATATTAGACCTAAAATGGGAGGTTGGAATTTTAATCCTAACAAAACTAACTTTTAACTATAAAGGGTACAGACCAACTATTAATCAACATGCAAGAACTCAGGTTATCTTAATTCCATGAACCCTTATGAAGGAAACTATTAAAGAAAAAGTATCACACAGCCAAAATGACTGGAGATAATCAATATAAGTACGGCTAGTGAGCATTAAATATAGTACTGCTTGTAGAATGAGAGGTAAATGAGGGTTAAACAGGAAGGACTATCATATGCAAAGGCTTTATGCTCTGGCAATGTAGTTATCAGTCCTACAGATGGCAGAGAAACACTGAACAAACACCAAATGAAGTTAGAACTGTTTTCAATCATTGTTTATTAAACATAATATTGAAATTGCAATTCTGAGTCTGTTCTGTGAGTAATATGGAATGGAACAAATGAGAAATTATGGAGTATTCTATTTTTTTTAAAAGATTTTATTTATTTGAGAGAGAGAGAATTCGTGCACACGCGGGAGGTGGAGCAGAGGGAGAGAGACAAGCAGATTCTGCATTCAGTGTGAGCTCGATACAGGGCTCAGTCTCAAAACCCTGAGATCGTGACCTGAGTCCAATGCTTAACTGACTGAGCCACCCAGGTGCCCCTGGAGTATTCTAGTTATAACATCCGTTGTGAGCTAGGGAACTTGGGTTCTCAGGATGGAGAAAATAGAATACAGAGGTAATATAGAGGAGGTTTACTAAAAACTGCAGTGCTGAATTAGAATTATCTGTCTATAATTAATAAGTCATTTTAGCTGTATATATATTTTTTAAAGATTTTATTTGAGTGAGAAAGAGAGCATGTGTGCATACAAGTGGGGGAGGGCAGAGGGAGAAGGACAAGCAGACTCCCCACTGAGCAGGGAGCCAGACCCAGGGCTTGATTCCAGGACCCTGAGATCATGACCTGAGTTGAAGGCAGATGCTTAATCGACTGAGCCACTCAGGCAAGGCATTTTAACCACATTTATATAGATAAAGGTATTTAGGTCTATGTCTATATCTATAAATTTGTATATAACTATATACTATGTATATAATTATATATGAAAAATGTGCGAACACGCACACACAGTCTTTGTCTATTGAATAGGCCTAGAACCAATGATCAACCCAGTAAAAAAAATATCCATAGGGCTCAGATTATGGTCTTCAAATGGCTGATTTAAGGTCTCTGGTGCATTTGTGTGAAATATACTTGGAAAATTTTGTGAGACCAAATAACAAGGAAGTTATCAAAGAGCACCATTTCAAAAGGACTCAGTGGCCAAAATGTGAGGAGGCTTTCCGTGGACAATAGAACAGTTTGAACTTCAGTGGGATAATAATTACAATGAATTAAAATCCATCAACTACGTTTAAATCCATGGGTTTCTACAGACACCAAAAAAAAAAAAAAAGTCAACTTATGAGGATCATTGGGGAAAAATTCATTATAATGAAAACTGATTTTTAAAATGGTAGAGGTAGAATTGGGTGGGGTGAGAGAATAACCAAAATTTTATCCTGCCTTTCCAATGTGAACTGTATCACTGTGAAACCAAATTGTAGATGAGGGGATAGATCTCTTCATAAAAGTTTTCCTGCCAATAAGTGGAAAAGAAGTGATCAAGTTAGAATATCACAATTTTGCAATCTCTGATGAATTTATGTTGGGACCCGGCAGAATTTGGAAACGCAAGATTAACTCATAAGAACTATGGGTTCTGGTGATTGAAAAAAATTTGTAAATTCACTGAGTATCAGTGGCTCCTGACATCACATAGAGACCAATAAGCAGACATTATCTGCTCCCTGACAAATGATACACCACAGTCTATAGTCTTCCCAAAAGGATTGACTAGTTTCTTATTTTCCAGGAAACATAGAGGACAGAGGAACATATTTAATTACACCATGGACATGTACTCAGCAAAATCCATATTGTGGGGAACTCTACAAGTCAAGTGGCCTGTATTCTTCAACAGATTTATTAAAGGTCAGTAAAAGGATGGAAAGGTGACTTACAGAGTAAAAGAGAATAAGTCATTATTTAAAACAACAAAACTAAACCATGCTGTCTAGGGATACAGACTTGGATGATAAATTTATAAGAAATTTAAGGATGAGTCAATTATAAAAGTGAGGAAAATGATTACTTTTTGGAAGAAAGAACTTATAATTGGATCAGGACACCAGGAGGGGCTTCAGGCAAAGTTCTATTTCTTTAACTGGATGGTGATTACAAGAGTATTTGTCTTATAATATCATTAAGCTATATATTTGCCTTTTGTGGTTTCCTGACTCTATAACATATTTTATAACAAAAAATGTTTTAAAAAATCAAACACCTAGGAATAAATATAACAAAAAGTTTATGAAAACTCTATATGGAAAACTAAAAAACTTTGAGATAAATCAGACTTAAATAAACGGATATCACTGGTCATTGATTGCATGATTCAATATTGTAAATCAGTAATCTCCAAACTTTCTACAGATTCAATGCAGTAAGAATCAGTATCTCTCCTGTGTGTGTGTGTGTGTGTGTGTGTGTCTGTCTGTAAATTGACAAGCTGAATCTAAAATTTATATGAAGATTCATAGTAAGACATGAAAAAGAACAAAGTTGGAGGACTATATATCACACAACATGACTCATTAAAACTATGATAATTAAAACAATGTGGTACTGACAAAAGAATAAAAATAGAGCAATGGAAGAGAGCAGCAGGTTTGGCCCCTACCCAGATAGATAAGGTCACTTCATTTATGACAAAGGTGACAATACAATGGATAAAGGATTTTTTTTTCAATAAATGCTTATATGTCATTTATGGAAAAAATTTATATTGATCCTATGTCACTCCATATACAAAAGTCAATTCCAGATGGATTGTTGATCTCAGTGATCAGCAAAATGATCACTGAAGAGTGAAAAGGTAAACCAAAGAGTGACAGAAGATCAATATTCATTTCTGACAAGAACTTTGTTCCCAAAAAAGTACTTGATTCCAGAAAAAAACAGACAACCCAACAGAAAAATAGGCACTAAGCTTGAACAGGCACTTCACAGAATAGAATATCCAAAACCACTCAAAAAAACTGTGACAAGGTACTCATCTTAATAAGGGAAAAGAAATTTAGTTAAAAATTTAAAACAATTTAATTAATCACGGAAATGAAAACCACAATGGGATACCACTATACGCACACTATAATGGCCAAGATGAAAAAAGCTGATGAAGAGGCGGAGCTGCTGGAACTCCCACACACTGCTGGTAGTAAATCAATATGTGCACTTTAGAAACTACTGACAGTAGTGTGGGAAGTGAAGGTATATGTAGCCTAGGACCTGGCAGTCGTACTCCTAGTATATACTCAGCACATATGTGTATATATATGTCCCAAGAGGCCTGCAGAAGAGTGTTCAAAGAAGCACTATTTATATAGCCCCAAACTAGAAATAACCCAAATGTCTATCAAGAGCAGAATAAATAAAATGTAACTTAATACAATAGAATACAACAAAAGTGAATGAACTCTTGCTCCAAGCAGAAATAATGGCTGAATCACAAATTTCATGTTGACTGAAAGAAGCCAGATGCAAATGAGCACTTACCATAAATTAGTTATCTGTTGCTCCATAACAAATTACCACAACATTTAGCTGCTTAAAGCATACATTTCTTTATCTCCGTTTCTGTGGCTCAGGAACCCAGGTGTGGCTTAGGCAGTGCCTCTGCCTCAGTGCTGTAATTTAGGTTGTCCGCGGGAGCTGCCGTCTTGTTTGAAAACTGAACTGAGGGAGGATCTGCCTCCAAGTGTGCTTATTTGGTTCTGGACGGGACTCCTTCTTCATAGGTGACTGGCTGGGGGCTGTGACCTCCTTGCCTTAGGGTCTCTGGTGGTGCAGTTCAGTGACACGGCAGTTGTCTTCTATCAGAGGGAGCAAGAGGGAGAACAAGGTAGGACCTTTGTCCGCTAATCTTGGAAGTGCCATCTCTCACTTTTGTGACATTCTATTGTTATAAGTAAGTCATGAGTTCCAGCCCATACTCAAGGGGAGGAGATGACACAAGGACATCAATACCAGGATGCAGAGGTCATTGGAACTCATTTTGAAGCTGCCTACCACCTGATGTGATTCCATTTTTGAAGTTCTAAAACAGGTGAAATAAATCCATGATGAGAGGAATCGGAACTGTGTATCCCGATGGGGCTTTGGGTTGCTGGTAATGTAAGAGTGCGAAGCTCTTGTTCCACAGGGGTTCTTTATAAAAACTCCTTGCAACTTCTGATTTGTGCACTTCTGAATGCATGTTACATTTCTACTTTAACATTTACTTAAAAATAAAGAGTTAGTTTTCTACCCTATAGGCTCATCCTGCTGATAAACAACTTTCATTGTCCCTAATCATGATCTTCCCCCCTCTCCTGGGCCAGGCAGTAAAATACAAACCCAATTTATACTCTGCCACTTAAAAGCTGACAATTTAGCAAAAGTGCAGACAGCATTGTGTTTGGAAAAAACATGGGTTAAGGAGTCAGACTGAAGTTCAAATCCAGGTTTCACCACTCACTGGTTGTGTGACCTTGGTCTTTATTTTCCCTGTCTGTATTATTAGTATGCATCAGAGGATTGCGTGGTAAACTAATAACTAGAAATCATACAATACACACCTATTGTAAAAGGACTTGAAGTTCCTCCAAAGACTCATAATGGCTTCTTTCTTCTTCTTTTTTTTTTTTTTTAATTTTATTTATTTATTTATTTGAGAGAGAGAGAGAGAGAACCTCAAGCTGACTCTGTGCTGAGCCTGGAGCCCAACATGGGGCTTGACCCCAAGACCCCGAAATCATGACCCGAGCTGAAATCAAGAGTCAGACGTCTAACCGACTGAGCCACCCAGGCGCCCTTCATAATGGTTTATAATGGCAACATCTGTACAATTTCCTCACATCACTATGGCCTTCATGCTCAGGTTGGCCTGACTCCCGCGCCTCTGCTCATCCTTACCCAGGCAGAATATTCCTGAAACATTCTCTTAGATTTAACTTCAGGTAGATTGCTCTACTTATCCCTACACATCTTCATCCTACAACAGTGATCTCTCAGTCAGCCTCAGAATATACTGACACACAGATCTGAAGAAGATATTTGCTTTATTTTCTTCTCAGGTATTTTCCTTTAGGAATCACTGCTTAATCAACAGGGAAGTGGTTAATTACGCCCATGTCCATTTTATGGAATTCTATGTGGCCAGTAAAATATGTAGCAAATTTGCATATGTTGATGTAGCGAAGTATCCATGATACATCGTAAAGTGAAACAGGCGAGATACAGGACAGTCGGACAAGTACCATGCCCGCTAGAAGGTGAGATATGTGAGATCAGAGACCAAGTCCGTCTTCTCTATCTGCAGCGTCTAGTGGACACACAGCAGGCACTCGTAGATATTTGTGGATTGAATGTTAGAGCACAGAAAATGACCTGGAAGAACACACATCGCATTGTTACCAGAGTTACCCTCCTCTGGAGGAGCATTTTTTGTTTACCACATTTCTGATGTTCCAGGCAGTTTTATTAGAATGTATTTATGTTTTATGCTTTCTGGCACCCACGGTGCTTGGCCCTCCAGCAGTCAGCACCTGTGTCTCTCTGTTGCTAGGGTGACTTCAGGCTACCAGAAACAGCTTTGCTTGTGGCCTGGGGAGCCAGACGTGGCTGGTCATTCATGTTCCTGTCCCCACCCAGCTTTTAACAAATAACTGACAGAAGGAGTATACAGACTCCCGCAGTCTAGCCCTTGATTGGGCAACTCAAAGGCATGCATTTTGATTCTGTACAGCTCCCCTGTGATTCACCCTAAATGACTTCACTGGCTTCAAGGGACTTTACTTGAAATTGCACTTTCTTTCTGGCCTCCTTCCAGTTCAAGCTCCCCTGGATTGTCTTAGAACAGTTCCCCCTCTGAATCTGCTTCTGGGGACTCAATCTAAGTCACTTATGTAATTAAAAACCATAAAAACAGATGGTGCCTATTAGAAGATGAGGCAGATGACCTCCTCACCTCAGACTTGTCACTCTCCATAGCTTTAAATTAATCAGAAAATGTGTCCAGCCACAGCTTCATAACTGACAGGGCCCAGGGCAAAATGAGAATGTGGGGTCCTTTGAAAAGCAGGAAAAAAGTGGTGTTAGCCGTACTAAAACATAGAAGCTTTTCCTTTTTTCCAAAGTCTCTCTCTCTCAACTTGTCAGGGTATTTTGTTGTTTTAAGTAAAGAAAAACTAAAATTTGGCATCATCAGCATGAATTTTTTCACTCATCTTTATCTTGTGTAATGTGAGTTTTAATTGCATATATAAGAGCTTTTCAGTGCAAAATTACAAATTACACAATTTATCCTTCATAGGTTGTATATGCGTATGTATGTCTTTCTTACCTATGCCGTGGAAACGCTGCATGAAACTCACTCAACTGTTTTAATTTTACTTTTCAACGTGTACACTTTCTCCCCTGATTCCTACCTTCTGCTCAGTGTTGTGTGAATAAGGACTGAAAGGAAAAAGAACCATGGGTTGCCCTCTCCTTCTATGTCATCATTTCCAGGGTAAGCAATTGGCTGATAGAGGGAAGTAAATGAGTAGGGAAGGACATGATAGGTTCCTTGGTCATTCATGTTTCTCAGAACTCCATTGCCTTCCCTGTGTCCAAAGGACTTTGATGAGAATGTAAAGCACAGCCTCCAGGGGCTGTCAGTCCCTCTGCTCACTCAGATGTTCGGGTGACATGGGGTGAGTCTGCCCCCACTGCAGGTCCAGCTGAATGCAGTGCACGTGGAGCATGGTGACTGCTGTGTATGAATGGGGCAACAAGAACAGTGGGAATGCTACTGCATGGGCCCCTCTCCTTATAGGCATGCGCCATTGTCCCATAGACTTCACTTAGAAAACACAAGCTGAAAGATACAATTAAGAATTTTGAGACAGATGAGAGTAGAATATTAAACCAAGATAGGGGTTCTTCTAAGTGTGGGACCCTGGGGAACTGCTCATGAAGGTAGCCCTGGCTGGAGTACAGAGGTAAATAAAGCCTAGGCCTTGCTCCGTCCTTAGGGCATTTAGCCCACACATCTCTTGGTTGCTGGTTTTGGCAGACTTCAGGGCAACTGGGGCTTCTGGGCTGGCACACCAATCTAAGTCTCTTTCAGATTTCACAAACCTCTGATGAATACTCGTTTTTATTGGATGTTTCGTGAACGAATTTTTATTTTCTATCAGAGTAATGCATGCACTTTGAAACATCAGTTCTTGGAACAAACAGGGTTGCTGGAGTGGAAGCGGGTAGGAGGATGGGGTAACTGGGTGATGGGCATTAAGGAGGGCATGTGATGTAATGAACACTGGGTGTTATATGCAACTGATTAATCATTAAACTCTACCCTGAACCTAATAATGCAACATATGTTAACTAACTTTAATTTAAATAATAACAAAAGAAACATCAGATCTTGCTAGAAATCTTATAACAGAAATGCTATGTCCCTTCTCCCCCCATCTCCTTCTATCTCAAGTCCTGCTTTCCAAAGGCAATGGCTTTAAATTCCTGTAGCCATTTCTTTTTTTTTTTTTTTAAAGATTTTATTTATTTATTTGAGAGAGAGAGAATGAGACAGAGCACATGAGAGGGGGGAGGGTCAGAGGGAGAGGCAGACTCCCTGCTGAGCAGGGAGCCCGATGCGGGACTCGATCCAGGGACTCCAGG
Organism: Phoca vitulina; assembly: GCF_004348235.1. NCBI lineage: Eukaryota > Metazoa > Chordata > Mammalia > Carnivora > Phocidae > Phoca > Phoca vitulina. The sequence goes on along the minus strand of NW_022589740.1, from coordinate 17,511,619 downwards.
ATCATGACCTGAGCCGAAGGCAGTCGCTTAACCAACTGAGCCACCCAGGCGCCCTCCTGTAGCCATTTCTTGCAATATTTATCTCCATATTTTTGAACAGTATGCTTTTAATCATTATTTTACTGAATCGTCAATTTTAGACCTTATACATTGTTCTCTTACAAGGGAAACTGAGAATACCACTTTCACCACCAGCTCCGTTTTCCCACCCATATCCTAATATAGTTATTTTATAATGTATGGTTAAATCAGTATGCAGTTTTTACATTATTGTTATACGTTATGATGCATCACACATCATTGTATATTACAAACATATTCAATATTTATAATATTCAGTAAATTACATTCTTTACATGATTACATGTGATCATATAAATATTGTTGACTATTGTGTCCAGTAGTATAACTCTAATTGTGTTAACTTTCGAGGAAAATATTTTGTTCTTCATATAGGGAATATAATTTAAATTTACACATATTATTTTTAATTCACCAGATTTCCTGTGTATCCTAAATTTCATGCCCATTGCTATATGCTCAAGACCATCAAGCAATCATTGCCTTTATTCCCCTGAAGACAGTTCTCCATCCTCTTATTCAGTATAGACTACTTGTTTTCTGAACCTGCTGCACAGTTGCCACCCAGGGGCTTCCATTCCATGCACTCTTGTTTGGGGACCCCATTTCCTATACGCTAAATTATCCTTTTTCTTGTTTTTCCCTCTCATTTTAATGGTGACACATCCACCAGGAGCTCCCTGACACTAAGTGCAAGGGAGATCAATTTTCGGAGACCTCAAATGTCTTTTTATTCCCTCAAATGTCTTTTTATTCCATCTTTTCCTCATGATTGTTTGTCAAAGTAGAGAATACAAGTTGGGAAATAATTTTCTGTTAGGATTTTGACAGCATTCTTCACTGGATCTGGCTTTCATAAGTACTCCTGAGAAGTCCAGTGCAATTCGGATTTCCCTATTTTTTGGTAATATGTGGTTTTTCTTCTGATACTGTAAGTAGTTCTCTTTTTATCCCAGGTTCTCTGAAATTTCCTCCAGACCTGCCTGACTGTGGATCTTTTCATTCTTTGTTCATGGTACTTAGTGGTCTCTTTGTATTGAGAAGCTCAGTCCTTCATTTCTGACCACACTGTAGGATATGCTTATAAAATAATTTTTCTCCCTTCTCCCTTCTGGAGGACCTACTCAGTTGGATTCTTGTCTTCTTGGGCCAAGCTTCTAGCTTCTAATCTCTTCTCTTTTTGTCTTTTAGTTCACTTCTTTGGGACATTTCTTTAAAGATTGTTTTCTGTCCTACCTATGAATGATTTTCCTTTTGGAAATTATTTTTGACTTCTAAGCATACTTTCTTGTGCTATGGCATTCAATTTTTATGATATTCTAGTCACGTTTCAAGTATGCAGTATTTTTTGTTATCTCCAAGGGTATTAATAATATAGTTTCTTTTTATAGTTTTCTTTGGCTTCCTTTATTATCTCCTTTTCCTCTAAGTTCTATTATTTGTGTTTTTTTTAGTCTCTATCTTTCATGTTTTAGGTTTTTCTTAAGTGTACGGTGAACTTTGGATTTCTGCCCATCTTTAGAAGTAAGACCTTTAGTATATGGAGACTCTATGTACAAATGTGTATCTTACTCCAGAGGAGTTGCATGGAGAGCTTCTTTTTGGGATTGGACACTCAGATATCTGTATCGGGAGGGCTTTTCTCTGGAATTTAAAGTTCTCATGGGCAAGGCCCACTGATCTCCTGCCTTGGTTTCTGTAACTGACTGCTGGAGGTTTTGAAGCAATGGTGGGTGCTTGAGGTGTGTGGTAAGATGGGAACTCCCATTCTGAAGGCATTTTCAGGCAGTCCTTGCACCTCACCCCACACTCTGCTTTACTTGGATCTCTGAGCTCAAAAACTGTTCAGTTCCACTTCCCCAGTGATTAATCACCAACCCTGCACTCTCTTTGAGGCAGGGTGCAAGGATGGGGAGGAGGTAGAAGAAAACTAATTTGGTTGTTCAGTGATGGGTAGAAACCAAGGAAGGGGAGGTGATCTAACTACTCAGAGCTATAACCGATCCCTTGTTTTTAGCCTCCCCCAAGCCCCCTTATTTCTTATTTGGCATCTCTAATAAGTCACCTGGTACTTTGTGGGCATTAAGGTATTATGTTTGGAAATAATTGCAAACTTTATTTTTCTATTTTTGTTTTTTTAAAGATTTTATTTATTTATTTGACAGAGAGAGACACAGCGAGAGAGGGAACACAAGCAGGGGGAGTGGGAGAGGGAGAAGCGGGCTTTCCGCTGAGCAGGGAGCCCGACGCAGGGCTCGATCCCAGGACCCTGGGATCATGACCTGAGTCGAAGGCAGACGCCTAATGACTGGGCCACCCAGGCGACCCTAATTGCAAACTTTAAAAAAGTTGCATGAATTCCTGTATTTTTAAAAATGTTATGCCATTACTCTATCTGTCTCTATATTAATCTCTTTCCTGAACATTTGACAGTAAGATGCATATATTATGGTCCCTTTCCCTGAGACCTTCAGAGTTTTTCTAAAATAGACTTCTTTATATACCCACCTTAAACTTACATCATATGGGGCACAGCCTTCTTCAAGGGCTGAGTGGGACAATACCTCTCAAAGACTCCAAAGAGGGTGAGGCCACAAAGAAAAAGACAAAGGAGGTACGGAGGTTCCCCATGAATGTGTGGTGAAATAAGTCACTGGAGCCACCCTTTTTACCAATGTTGTCCTTTACTCCTAGAAGAGTTGAAAATTCAGGGGCGGTATGGTTCACCTGGCTCCCCCAGGCTCTTTACCTGCCCTAGGTTCTGGATTCTAGACCTAGAAAAGCAACTTTTAGCTCCTATCACATGGGGCAGACTTAGAGAGCAAGTAAAGCCTAGAGTCTGAGAAATTTAATTTATTATTTTAACAGTCTGTTGAATAATACTGCATATTATCATTGTTTTTGAGTTTTCCAACTTCAAGTGCCAAGATTTTCAGTGACCCATTAGGTAGAGAAGGCAGAACTAAGATACTCGGGACATGAGCCTCCCATGCCAGTGATCTCTTTCATGTACTTGGGGCTTAGGACTTATCAAAGGAGAGTTCGTGGTTGGAAAGAGCTCAGAGACTGGTCTTTTGTTACACAGAAAGTCATTCCTGGATCCTATTTCTTTGGGTATCTCTGTACACACATAGTTGATGAAACAATCAGACAAGATTCCTATACTAAGAGGGCTAGTATGAGAGAGTCCCAAATGGAGAGGGGGAAATTGTCTAGGGGAGATGCCTCAGTCTTGCTCTGTTTCAGCACTGTTTCCTTCCCCTTCTCCAACTCTTGCCCATGTGGGAAACATAAAGGCAGGAAAGCTCATTGATAGATAAGATAGAGAAATAACTCACACCAAGAAACATTTTCAACTGCTTTGTGCTCACTCCCAGGGCTCACAGCTGATGTAACTAGGGGCCATCATTCACTTTGTTCAGAGTTGGACAGAAAGCACGAAGAGTTGTTCCTTAGCAGGTGTCACTGACATTATGCACAAGGGAGTTATATACCACCGTATCTCACTCCACATCTCCTGTCAAGGCAGTCACAGTGCATGAATTGGCTGATCCTTGGGAATGAAGAGCACAGAACATTCTCAGAGTCCAGCTCTCACAAAGTTCTTTAAATTAACATGGGCACGTGGATGAATGTTCTAGATTGTCACTCGTTTTATGTCAAACCATATACTGAAGTCCATTCAAAGTTCTCTTTCTGGGAATAAATGAAAGTGGAAAATGTTTTCTGTTCTTGTTGCCTTTAAAAAATACATGTATGTTTATATCCAGGCACGCAAACGTGTGTGTGTGTGTGTGTGTATTCCCAGAATAAACCACCACTTCTGAAACTAACCCCAGCACATAATCTGGTAAGAAGGAATTTCTAATTCCAGTATCTTTACAATATCCATTGAAGAATATACTGAAAACTTTATATACCCCAGGATATAAAGTTCAGCAAAGCAACTGTCCAAAGATACTCAAGTCTTATGGATTGGGATTTTCTAATTATGGCAGATTGTATTTCTCAAAAATGACCATAGCAGTATTTCAAGTCCCACGTTCCCTTCCAGAGCTTTGCTAGCCTCTACCAAAAGATGGATTCTATTTATCTTTCCCTTAAAGTTGGGTGGCACTTCCTGGCTGGGTCAATGAATAGAATGCAGCAGACAGGAGTGTGTTCCTTTCTTAGGGCTGCCATAACAAAGTATCTGTGTGAATTAAACAACAGAAATATATTGTCTTACAGTTCTCAAGCATAGAATTCTGAAACCAAGGCATCATCAAGATTGATTCCTTTTGGAGTACTCTGAGGGAAAGTCTGTTCCAAGCTTCTTTCCTAGCTTCTGGTGATTGCCAGAAAACCTTGCCATCCTTGGTTTGCAGATGCATCATTCCAATCTCTGATTCCATTGTCACATGGCAATCTTCCTTGTGTGTGTGTCCCATGTCCAAATTTTCCTCTTGTTTTAAGGACAACATTCATTGGATTAGGGCCCACCCTAATCCAATATGGCCCCATCTTAATTTGATTAAGACCCCCCCCCCTTTTTTAAGTAGGTTCTACACCCAGCATGGAGCCTAGTGTGAGGCTTGAACTCACAACCCTGAGATCAAGACCTGAGCTGAATCAAGAGTTGGATGCTTAGCCAACTAAGCCACCCAGGCACCCCAAGACCCAATTTTTAAATAAGGTCACATTAACAGGTACTGGGGGTTACAACTTGAACATGTCTTTTGAGGAGATACAGTTCAACCCACAAGAGTGAGGTTAAGTGATTTCTAAGTTTAAGTCATAAGAGGGAATCCAACTTCTGTCTGGATCTTTCTCTCTAAGGACACCCACCTTTGGAACCCAGCCACCATTTTGTGAGAAGCCCCAGACACAAGAAGAGGCCACATTTGGGTGTTCTGGCTGACCGCCCCAGCTAAGATTCTAACTGAAAAGGCTGTCAGATAATTCTAAAACCAGCCTTTGAGGGGTGCTACCTGATACTGATGAACTGTCTCTACCGATCCCTGTCAAAATTGCAGATTCATCAGCAAAATAAATGTAGTTGGTCTTCTAATCCCTTAAGTTTTTGTTGTTGTTATTGTTGTTTGTTTGTTAATCCATTAAGTTTTAGGGTGGTTTGTTACACAGCGTTTGATTACTGGAACGCCACCCAATGTCCACTGCCCTACCTGAGACATCTGAGTCTTCTGTGCTAGGATAACCCTCTGTAATGAGAATGTGGCGTTGGGATCTGGTTGTGGGTTTGTTTTGGGTTCATCATCCTTCTCTCAGGACACAGCTGAAGCAGGCTGACTAGGTATATAGATATTATCTGTTTCAGCCTGGCTTAAGTAAAATGTAGCCACGTACTTAAAGTTTTTATTACTGACTTTGCTTGTGAGGCATCTCTCCTGTCCTCTGGAGTTCCAACCAGAGGCATTGAAGTGTAGCTCTGATGGCTTACTAGTTGTGTGATCTGACCCAAATTACTTAAACTCTCCAAGCTTTAGTGTCCACATCTGTAAAATGGGCATAATGATATCTACTTCCTTTATGTAAGCTCGTAGCTCAATATCTGGCCCATTGTAAGTATTCAATTAAAAAAAGGTGACTGTTTTCATTGAAAGTTAAAATGTTTAAGATTTTTTTCTATGTAAAATAACCTTTTGGTGGAGGTTGTACAAATTTGTAGAGTGTATCTTTGTACCCAACTGTAAGACTACACTACTTTGAAATCACAATTCTTCAGGATCAGATAAGGGACAGTAAATACGTATTACAGCGATACAGTCTTTGTTGCTACAATTTACAAGGACATATTTAAGATTGGTGGCACTAAGCCAGGAGAGACTATAAAATTGACAAGCTGAAAGGAGTTTTCTTTTTCTAACTAGCTGTTAGAAAAAAAGCCCCCCTAAAAAAAAAAAAAAAAAAAAAAGAGAGAGAAAAAAAAATCCTACATCAAATGCTTGGGAAATTCTAACTAAATAGTTTCTCTTTTCTGATGGCAAGATTTATCCTTTTAGAAACACACATGGCATGAGACTTTGTGAATTTTGCTGGGATGAGTTTGAAGACTATAGGATTAGCTAGATTTGGGGGGAGCACTTAATTGGTCCTGGAATTTCAAGTGGGAGCCAAGCTTAATGCTTCCAAGTCACGCTGTTTTTATATGTGAGATTCTATTCTGGTAATTTTTTTTATTTTTTTTTAAAGATTTTATTTATTTATTTGAGAGAGAATGAGAGACAGAGAGCACGAGAGGGAAGAGGGTCAGAGGGAGAAGCAAACCCCCCACTGAGCAGGGAGCCCAATGTGGGACTCGATCGCGGGACTCCAGGATCATGACCTGAGCCAAAGGCAGTCGCTTAACCAACTGAGCCACCCAGGTGCCCTATTCTGGTAATTTTTATTTAGCCTTTTGTATGTGTCAGGAACTTGGACATTTTATGAACTGCAAAATAAATATGAATTTCATCCATATAGCTTTTGGCAGAAAGAAGTTTCTTTCAACAGAGTCTATTTAGTTTTGTTTGTTTTATTCTCATACTTACCAGTGTATACTAAAGGGAATCCATTCTTATTTATATTACTGTGCTTTTTTAGAGTTCCTTTCCACTTTTCACAAACCTGGACTCTACTGCTAAATGACTTTTTGTCCCTGCATTCCATGGAAGGCTTAACAGACCCTGAATGATAAGTGGAAAGTAATCAAAACTCAAACTTGCAAATCTGTGCACTTGAAAATGTGTAGCCGGAGTCAATTCTTTTTGTCTGGAGCCTTGATTCTGTTGCTAGGTGGCAATGTTCCCTTACCAAAAGGGTGGTTAGAGTCTGCAGGTCCCTTTCTGAAACAGAAAGGAAAACACTAGCCTTACTGCCTCTTCATTAGCAACTTTTCAACCAGGTTTCCTGGTTTTAGCCCAGAAAGAGGCACTAACACTGTCAGAAATTGCCAGGCTGGAATCACCAAAACCAAAATGTCTTCCTCCTCGCCACTGTCCATTGCAAAATCAGGCAGTCAGTGGTATCAAGCACATGGTTGTTTCCAGTAACTGTACAAATCCACTGCAGTCAGGGACCAGAGCTATCCCAGGCCCTAGTAAACAAGTGATATAATCTCACTTGTCCAGTGACTGCTGGTATAGTATTAAGTTCACAAAAGAGCTCTAGCATTGTGGTCAAGAAACGTCTATGGATGGTGTGCCTAAGAACTACTGAAGGTTCCTTTTTAAAAAGGAGTTGATTTACTCCGATACCAGATAGAGTTGCCAGATTTAGAAAATAAAAATGCAGGGCAGCCAGTTAAATGTGAATTTCAGGTGAACAATGAATTTTTTTTTTAAGTCAGGTTTATTGAAGTACCATTTACATATGATAAAATTCACCCTTTTTAGGTATACAGTTCTGTATATTTTTACAAACACATACATCATGTAACTACTACCACACTCAACATCTAGAATAGTTCCATCCCCCAAAAGTTCCTCCATGCCCCCTTTTAGCCAATCCCTCACTTACCCTCCACCCCTGACAACCACTGATCAGTTTGCTGTCTTTGGAAGCTTACCTCTAACACAGTATAGTTGGAATCGTACAATACATAGCCTTTTGTGTCTGGCTTCGTCCATGTAGCACAATGTGAACACTGATGGAATTTTTTTTTTTTTTTTTTTTTTTTAGTGTGAGTATGACCCATGGAATAATTGGATCTCACTTACAATAAAAAGGTATCTGTTGTTTATCTGAAAATTTCTCAATCAGCGGGCCAGGAGTGGAACTTGGAACCCGCATTTCAACAAAAACCCATAGTGTTTCCCATACAGGTGATTCTCAGATCACACTTTCACACAGTGAGATTCTGAAGCAGTAGGGTTGTGAATCTGCTTGAGAATCTGCTTCATTCAATCAATTACTGGGAAAATATTCATAGAAACTCAGTACTTTCGGGGCGCCTGGGTGGCTCAGTCGTTAAGCGTCTGCCTTCAGCTCAGGTCATGATCCCAGGATCCTGGGATCGAGCCCCGCATCGGGCTCCCTGCTCGGCGGGAAGCCTGCTTCTCCCTCTCCCACTCCCCCTGCTTGTGTTCCCTCTCTCACTGTCTCTCTCTCTCTCTCTGTCAAATAAATAAAATCTTAAAAAAAAAAAAAAAGAAACTCAGTACTTTCACACAATTCAGGAGGTTGCAGGATTGCCCAAAATTCACAAACTCCACGAACTCCAGACTGAGAACTGGAGTGTTGTCATCTCGTGTGCTTTACTGAAAAGCTCAAGTTTTTCCCAGGAGTGAGAGGAAAACAAGTTTGTTTGGGTTTCTGCCACTCCCTCTATTCACCATCTTTCCCCATTCTTCTCTAAGCAAGGGGGATTTTTTTTATCTTTCCACAAGGTATAAGGCCTTTCCATTACTATTTCAATGTTTGTTTATTAAAGCAGAAGTGGCTTAATCATTTACAGATCATAAAAGCCATACATAGTGATGACAAAAAGCTAAAATTGCAAAGAAAATTAGAAAATAGAAAAATAGTAATGCATAGTCCTACTGCCCAAAGAGGTAGTGAGATAATAATTTTATTTAATTGTCTTCATTTTTTTTTCATAGTTGTGATAATAATGTAATGATGCTTGGGTCCTATGCCAAATATTCTGATTGATTTGGTATAGGGTGTGTTCTGGACTCAGCAGTTTTCAAAGGCTTCTTAGGTGATTGTAACATGCAGCGGAGTTTGAGAACCACAGCTCCAGCCACCTGCCATGGATTTGCTCTCTGGGTTCTTGCTATATTCTCAATTGGTTGGCCTTGCACAATGGGTCATAGAACACACCAGGAATCAGTTGTTATCACAACTGTGCATCAACATGAAAGGGAAAAATCTAATTACTAGCTCATGCTGGAGGGATGTCTACAACTGGCCATTCATGATGAGGAATAGGGGAGCCCAGCTTGAAGAAATAAGATTAGATCTGAATGGGAGAAGATTATACGCTGGAATTATTAGATTTCACCACAAATCCCTGAAGTTGCCTGAATTCCTGTGATTAGCGAGAGCTAATCAGGGCTGAGGAAGAAAAGGAGACATGACAGCAACGCTCCAAGAGGAAGACCTAATAATAGAGTTAAGATTCTAGGCACAGGGGCACCTGGGTGGCTCAGTAGGTTAAGTCTCTGACTCGTGGTTTTGGCTCAGTTTGTGATCTTGGGGCTGTGAGATGGAGTTGCACGTTGGGCTCCCTGCTCAGCACAGAGTCAGCCTGGGATTCTCTCTATCTCCCTCTGCCCCTCCCTGCCTCTCTCTCTCTCTCTTTCACATAAGTAAATCTTAGAATAAATAAATAAATAAATAAATAAGATTCCAGGCACAAGGCAGACCCAAGTCCCTGGAAGTGATACAGCCATGCCCTGGTGACTCGAAATCCTATCTCCAACAAGCAAATATGTTGGACGCGGGTACTCTTACAAAGGGAGCCTCACCACTCCCCTAGTCCCACACTTTCCCAAAGCTGCATAGGAGACTCCAGTTTGCTTTCTGTGTGGTGAGAATTATCACAAGTGAAATCACTGTGCAAGTCTAGGCACCAGTCCCCCAGTGTTCACTAGTCCAAGTTGCCAAGGTGTTTAAATGGCAACCTAAAGGTTGCCAGTGAACTGTGGGAAAGGGATTGAGAGTCTTGAGGTTTATTTTATAGAGGTCTCAAGGTTGTACCCCTCAAGAGCTCCATAATCACAACTTGTCCCCATCCGTAGACACCCTGGATAAAAGGACTGAAAAGGTTGGGACTTCTCAATGCTTCTCACACATCAGAAACAGACATGCTAGTCCTTATACTGATGGTGGAAGGAATGGGTCAGTGGACTCAGGATGGAATTTTTTTTTATTATTATTGAAGTGTAGTTGACCTATTATATTAGTTTCAGGTATACAACATAATGATTTAGCATTTATGTAGACTGTGATGTAATCACCATGGTAAATCTGGCTATCCTCTGTCACCATTCAAAGTTGTTACAATATTACTAACTATAGTCTCTGTGCTGTACATTGCACCCCTGTGTCTTATTTATTTTATTTTTTTATTTTTTAAAAATTTTATTTTTAGTAATCTCTCCACCCATCGTGAGGCTGGAACCTGTGACCCCAAGATCAAGAGTCACATGCTCTTCTGACTGAGCCAGCCAGGAGCCCTTTATTTATTTTATAACTGGAAGTTTGTACCTTTTAATCCCCTTCCCCTATTTCACCCATCTCCCCATCCGCCTCCCCTATGGCAACCAACAGACTTTTCTCTGTATCTATGAATCTCTTTCTGTTTTGTTTTACTTATTTGTTTGTCTTGTTTTTTAGATTCCACATATAAGTTAAATCATATGGTATGAGTCTTTCTCTGACTTATTTCACTTAGCATTATACTCTCTACGTCCATCCATGTTGTTGCAGATGGCAAGATCTCATTCTTTTTCATGGTTGACTAGTATTCCATTATATATATATATTTCATATATGTATATATATATATACATATGATATATATATATCTCCCATATTTTCTTTATCCATTCATCTATCAATGGACACTTAGATTGTTTCCATATCTTGGCTATTGTAAATAATGCTGCAATGAATATGGGGGTGTATATATCTTTTCAAATTAGTGTTTTTTCCTTTGGAAAGATTATCTAGAAGTAGCATTGCTGGATTGTATGGTAGTTCTATTTTGATTTTTTTAGGAACCTCCATACTGTTTTCCATAGTGTCTGCACCATTTTACATTACTAGCAACAGTGCATGAGGGTTCCCTTTTCTCCACATTCTTGCCAACACTTCTTATTTCTTGTCTTTTTTGATAACAGCTATTCTAAAAGGTGATATCTCATTTTGGTTTTGATGGGATGGTGAATCTTCTATGCACCTCCTATTGCAGTTGTTGCAAATATCTTGTAATATAATTTACTATAAAATTATGGTAGTTAGCAGACCAGCTGCTAGATATTGTTATTTATTAATAAAGCAGCACATTAATTACCAAAACATACTAGTATTTCGACAGCTGTGTTTCAGTATTATTGGTATTCTTTGTAATACAATGTATTTGATGTAGTTGCAAACATGAACAGGGCTTCATTTTGTATTATTCTGATTCATGATGCTTGTCACTTCCATTTTTTTGGTTTAGAGGTAATTTAGGATTCAGGAGCTGAAAACTACCAGAGGGAAGTAGGGACATTTACCTGCTATAGCTTAAATTCTTTTATTCTACACTTTATTTCCTTTGTTCCCAGGGTATTTTTTTTATCTGATAGTATGATTTACATATGCCAATTTGCTTTCTATAAGAGCTACATTTGAATTAACTTTCCCAGTGAATAATTATTTGCTTCCCAATGGGAGGCTAGGACGACTCCTGCTGGTTCTATTGGGGGATCAATGATAAGGTACATTAAGGAGTCTCAGAATCACTCCCACGAGACTATTTTCCTTTCTGTGCTCTATCCCATTGATGTGGCCTCTCCTTTTCACGGTATTGGGAACTGTAATTCAGGTATGATACTTATTAGCTTATCTTCTGTGTCTTCGAATCACAGGTGGAGATGTGACTTTCAGAACCATCTCATATTCAAAGTTCCAAAATCGATAGCATAAGCCCAGAGATGGTTTATGTACCAGCTGCCCCCCACCCTTGATATTTTAGGATATAAATTTAGGAATAAATGTTAAGAATAGAAGTGGAAATTATCTATTCCAGGAGGCCTAATCGTAAACATTCTCAGGCTATTTTTATGGGAGAATGTGCTTAACACTGTCTTTCCTCAGAAGGACACAAACCAAATTGGCACCTCGGAGCCTTCTTTTACCAGACATAACAGTAAAGGAAACTTACGTTAGTACTAGTGAAAGTTAACATTCAAAACAAATAATGAAATGTATTTGTTGATATGCATTTTAACATCTCCCTATATAATGAAGAAAATTGTATTTTTATCATATGCTTTTGTAGTGTCTTCTGTAATTCCTTATCATTTGTCCTGGGATGCTAGGAGGTCAGCCCTTTTCATATTCAACACCTTTGATGAAACACCTAGGGACAAAGGGTGCAGGGGTAGATTAGTATGTAATGCTTTGTAGTTAAACAGTTCTTTACCTCTCTATTCCCTTCATCTTCTCTTGGGTCTGGGACCTGAGAAGATCCTCCTCTCTGCTGTTGGCATTAACTGCAAGAATTGACAATGATAGCAAGGCCAACATATGAGATTTCTTGTAGAGAACGCTTTCCTGCTTATTTTTTTATATTATAAGTCCCCTATATATTTTGTACCCTCTTTTGTAGCTATTAAGCTATTTATTTTCATTGTAACAATGCATTACATTTATATATGGGTACATTTAAACAACTCCAGTTTTAATGAAGAAGGATCATGGTGAGGGAATGTTTTCCATAATCTGTCTCTCTCTCTCTCTGTCTTTTTTTTTTTAAACAAAAAGAACACAAAACGGTTTCATTCTCAAACATTTATTAAAATAACCTTTTGCACAGAGTTCTGTTTGAGCAAATCAATTCCTCTTACACTCTGACAGATAATAATGTTGTGAAGAAACATAAACACAGTTGAGTCTGTCCGTGCATATCTCTGTGAAAGGCAGGATGCTGTGTACTGCAGGGTATTCAAGGACAATCTTTGCTTTCAGAACCTTTGAATCTTATGATGGGGAGGAGATAAGTACATCCACAAAGCACAAAGCAGAGAGACATAAATGATATGAGAGATATACCTGAAGAACTTTTTGAGTTCTAAGGAAGATGAACATCATTCTAGGGCCTCACCCACAGAAACTTACTTAGAACATTTGCCATGTGGCCCTAGAATCTGTAATAGGCATTTCAGAGCATCTGCTGTAGGTGGTCGCCACACTGCGTTGTGAGGAATACCAATCTCCTGGTCTTTTAAACAATACGGGTTTTTTTTTCTTTTAAGTAGCTTCTTCTTGTTCCGTTGAAGAACTTTATTGCATTAGCAAATTGCAGTATTATCCAGAACACAGCCTTACATACTGTGAGAGCAAAAGCTCTCTGCCATACCTTCTACTAAATGACTACTAGGTCCACAATCTCTTATCCGAAACCTTTTTGGATAAATGTGTTCCAGACTTACGAATTTTTCATAGAAAAGTGCTAAATGATCCATCTCTAATAAAACTGTTAGCTTATGTTCTCCTGTCAGAATCAAAACTCTTCAGGACCCATCACCTCTCTCTGATCCTCCCATTGTAACCCTACCCCCAGCAATCAAAATCTCCCCGCACTGCTGCTGCTGCTGCTTTTTTCTTTTCCCCAGGGAGAGCGAGTGCAAGAGAGAGTACAGGACAGGGAGGATGGTGGTGGTGGTGGAGGGGCAGAGTTGGGGGGAAGAGAGAGAGAGAGAGTGACTCTTGAGCAGGCTCCACACCCCGCACAGAACCTGATTCAAGGCTCAATCTCACGACCCTGAGATCGTGACCTGAGCTGAAATCAAGAGTCAGATGCTTAACCGACTGAGCCAGTCAGGTGCCCTTCCTTGCACTGCTTCTGAGAACTTCCATGTTTTTCTGAAATAATCTACAAATTTATTTTATATCAAAATTTTATCAAATTCTATCAAATTGTATTATGCTTCTATTGTTGCTGACATCAAAACATTTGTATTATGCTACTCAGCCTTAATATCAATTTTTAGATGTATTTTTATTCACTATTGCTTTTTTATTTGATATATTCCTCCTCCTTGGGTTATACTCTCTTCTTTCTGGAATACATTCTTGCTTAATTCTGTATAAAAGGCTTTATGGGTAGGGGCGCTTGGGTGGCTCAGTCGTTAAGTGTCTGCCTTCGGCTCAGGTCATGATCCCAGGGATCCCTGCTCTGTGGGAAGCCTGCTTCTCCCTCTCCCACTCCCACTGCTTGTGTTCCTTCTCTCGCTGTCTCTCTCTCTGTCAAATAAATAAAAAATCTTTTAAAAAGAGGCTTTATGGGTGATACGTTTCATCGAAAACATTTCTTCTGCCATCAGTCTTAAATACTGGTTTAGAGTGGTAAGGAACTCTGGGTCAGACTTTCCTGCAGAAACATCAAGACATTATTGCTTCACCCTCTGGCATCCCATATTTCAAATGAGAAATCTGAAGTCAATCTGATTCTTACCCTATTGTAATTTTTTATTCTCTGGGTAATTTAGTATATTCATATTATACTTGAAATTTTATTAGGATTTTTGTAGGTATTTTAATAATTGTTTTTCTTGCTCTCTATTTGGTAAGGCAGATTCTTCTAAAATGGATGCTCAAGCTTTTTTTCAGCCCAGGGAGATTTTTCTGTGCTTTGATTTTCTTCATTCCATTGTCCTGAAGCTGAGACCTTAGAGCCCCTGTGTCTCATCTTTTCTTCTTTTTTTTCTTTTGTATGTTCTCTGCAAAAATAAGGTGATTGATATTCCAGCTCACTAATTCTGTCTTCAGTAGGGTTCATCCTGCTATTTAGCCTTCCATTGAGTTTAGTTTTTTGTTTCAGGAATTATGTTTTTAATTTCCCAAATTCCTGAATGCTTATCTTTCACCACAGCCTTTTCCTGCCCCCTTAGTAAGATATCCTATCAAATCTCTCTCACGTTACCAACTATTTTCTTCTTCTGTTCCCTATATTGACTCTGCTTCTCTGAGGATTAGTTCTGTTTGTTGAGTTTAATTAATTTTCCACGAGCAAGTATTTCTTTTAACTTAAACAGTTTCTAACCTGGACATATTTTGGGGTTTTCCTTGCAATATTTTCCTTTTTCTCATGTGAAATTAAGAATTGTTCAGCTCTCTTGGGTTTTGCCATCAGTTTTTTATTTTCTAGAAAACCCAAAGTGTTTTGAACTATGGTGGCATACCTTCAGGCTTGCTGTACACCGGTGTAGGTTTATGGTTGTGTATGGTTTTTGCTATTAATAAAGAGCTGTTTGTTTCCCATTTGGTTATTTTTTCTTACACCTATTTGGTGTGAAATCCCATAAGGAGAAGCAGTGAGTGGTAAACAATCAGGGCAGGATTGTTATTATCATAATAGCATTTAGTCTTTTTCACCAAACAGGTACATATTGACATCCAGTGTGAGCTCATGAGGATATATACATAAGAACTAGTATTTGGGCCAAAGTACAGTTTAGGGAGACTGAGTCTCGCTGCATCTATGATAACTGACACTGTCATTTGAGTTAATATTAGACTGTTAGGAAAAGAGGTACTTTGGGGGTCAGAAGATGGTCATCTCAAGATAGGCAGTGCTTCAATATATAAGTGTTTTAGGTACTGGTAAGTACAGAACTTTTTTTTTTTTTTTTTTGCCACCAGAGCTTGTTTTTCCCTTCATTGTATTGTTCAGCCGTGACTGTGGGCCAGTTTTTGAAGTGTAAAAGCCATTTAGTTCCTGAGGACTAGGGAACACTGATGTGTGAAACATTTGGGATTTAAATTCTTAGTGCTTGGCATGGGTAGGTGGCGCTAGAATGGTAGTTACAAATCTAGTGTCTCCTTAAAGGAAAAGAAAATCACGGTGGCATTCAGCTTTGGATTCATGTGGCTTGTCCTCAGCTCCTGGAATTCATTACTCTGGTCCCTCACCATCATGGTCTGTACCAGCACATGCCTTCATGATGGTTCTGACTTGAACATTTCATAAGCTCAAATTACAGATATGAGTCAAGCTTGGGAGTTCAACTGTGGTGGGGTCAGGGTAGGGCTTGGCATGGAGGATGATTTTGTTTTAAGCAAATGTTTAAAGAAACGGAAACCCTTAGGTTGATGTAGAGAACAAAGAAAAAAATTCAATGATATTATTAAAATCTAAGGGCTGAAAAGGAAATTTAAAAGATTGTGCCCAAACACTATGCCTTCAGGACTCAGGTTTGCTTCAAAACTTGAAAAAGAATGTGATCATCTCATGAAATAGGTTAGTCTTATAGTCAGAAAAGGAAGAATATGAAACATGTCTTTGATTTTCTCTCCACTGTTTTCTTCGCCTACCCACCTTTCCCAAGAAAACATTAAGTCTCTGCTCTGTTCTTTGACTGCCAGCATGAATGTGGTCTGGATTATACTATATGCTGGGGTCTAGAGAAATAACTTTGCTTGGAAAGAAGTTGCTGGCACGACTTGGTATTAGTTTGTATTTTGTAGGTGTAGGATCTACTGATGTTCTTACATGTTCTGCTGATCGTTACGAACTTGAGAAAACCAGAGCAGTGAGACAAGTCAGTTTGGATTAACCCAATTTTAGAGGGGTTTGAGAGAGCTTCACCCATCTCAGTGGAAGATGTTCCAGGCCACAGCTGTGAACAAAGGAATTGCTACTCCGTGTGAGCGAACCAACTCCAACTAGGAGTGAATAAAATAAGAAATGAGGATGGCAAGAAAAATGGACTATAAGTTCTTTCAGATTTTAGTTTCACCAGAAGGAGGGGGATTTTGCTTTAGGACTTCCATTTCACTCTAGTGAATTAAATGGGAGAAAATTCATGTTTTTCAAGTTCAAGTTATTCTTTGTCTTATTTAGGCTTATAATATAAATTCTGGTGAGTCAGTCTGAACATCATGATTGCACATAGGGGATGGAAAATAGAATAGAAGGTGAATTTCTTACTTTAAGTAACCTGTGATGTTTAAGTTAATATACTGTTGTGGCTCATTTCAGAGGCTTTTGGGGACAATACCTTAACTAAACAGATTCTCGATGGTTCCAAGGAAAATTGATGAAGTGATTGATATTGGGGGAACTTTTCCAAGTCTGAGGGAAGCTCCACTACTTTAAAATACTGTTGGGCTCTGATAGGGTAACCAACTTATCCTTATTTGCCTAGAGCTTTCTTAGTTTTAGTGTCCTAGGAAGCTTCCCTTATTTCTGTGTATTAGTCAGGGTTCTCCAAAGAAACAGAACCAATAGGAAGGAAGGATGGAGAGAGAGAGAGAGAAAGAGAGAGAGACTATTATGAAAGATTGGCTCACACAATTATGGAGGCTGAGCCCACAGTCTGCCCTCTGCAAGCTGAAGACCCAGGAAAGCTGTTGGTGTAATTCCAGTCCCAGGACCTAAGAACCAGGGGAGCTAATGGTGTACATCTCAGGCCAAGTCTAAAAGCCTGAGAACCAGAAGAGCTTGTGTCCCAGGGTAAGAGAAGATGGATGTCCTATCTCAAGCAAGAGAGCAGATTTGCTCTTCCTCCACCTTTTTGTTCTGTTCAGGCCCTCTGTGATTGGAAGTTGCCTACCTACATTGGTGAGGACAATCTATTTTTACTCAGTCTATTCAAATGCTTATCTCTTCCAGAAACACCTTCACAGATGACCCCAAAATAATGTTTTACCAGCTATCTGGACACCCCTTAGCCCAGTCAAGGTGACACACAAAATTAACCATTACACCCTTATGGCTGGAGGATAGCCCACCATCAGTGGACCTTAATCTGTGTTTGCAATCCCAAGGGGATGAGGAAATCAAATATGAAAATGAAAGTGATGACTTCTCTTCTTTCTGCCCACCTGTATACTGGTTTTCTGAGGAGGACAGAGTCGTTAATCAACATAGTAAGAGCCCTGGACATTCACTGGGTGTTTTTTGTTTCTTTGCTTTTACTTCTGGGTGGGGTTACTGCATTTGAAAAGTTTGCACCCATGTAGAGCTTATGCTTTTGCTTCTCCCTCTGAACAAAGCGGAATCTGCTTCCCAGAGACAGGCCAGCCATTCTCTTCTCCATTGGTTCCCAACCCCAGGGGAATTTTGCCTCCCAGGAACGTTTGTCAATGTCTGGAGACATTTTTGGTTGTCGTAATTGGAAGGGTGTGTGTGCTATTGTCATTTAGTGGGTAGAGGTCAGGGGATGCTCCTAAATGATGCACAGATTAGCACTCCCTTTATGCACAAAGAATTATCTCATCGAAAATTTAAGTAATGCCCAGATTGTAAAACACTGTGCTTACTTTCTTATTCCGTGAAGTTATATATGTGAGTGGACTAGGGTCTGCAAGTACAACTAAGTGTGTTGCTGACATGTGGGGGAGCAGGATGCTTTACTTCTGTCTATAGGTCTTAGCTGAGCTTTTAAACATAGACTTAATGAAATAGTCTTGTATTGCTTATCTTGTCTAATGATTTAGAAGGTAATAATGTATTTCCTTTTTGCCTATTCACATTTGGTTCCCTCCTTTGGGAATTCCATAGGGAAGAGTGGTGAGTATCAAGTCATGATTTGGACATTCCTTGTTGCTGGGCTATAATACCATCAAAATATCATCAAACTGCCTCTTTCCACCCATTGTCCCCTATCAGTGTATCTTCAACCTTTTCCTCTATCCAGACTCTTTCCTATCAGTGGGGAAGCATGTTCATACTTCCTTCTACAGATACATTAAAAATCATTTTAAAAAAACTTTTCCCTTTCTCCCACATCCCTGTTCTCTATTTAATATTGAAGGTTTTTTGAGAGTTGAGAAATGGCAAATTTAACACAACCAGTAACTGTTCCATTGATAAGTGAGGTAAGTCCACACTGAGACCAAGATGAGATAATGTGCCCATAATCAAAGCATGGATTATTGCTCTCATGCAGCCCACCCTTAGTAAATATTGTTACAGATGAATATAAAAAAATATATCACCTTTCAAAGCTCCTGTGGAAATTTGGACACAGGAACATTAAAGAAAGTCAAGAAAATTTCAAAGTTGAGGATCCTTAGGGTTGCGGACAGATTACTTCTAACTATGGAAGCCAGATTCTCACTTTCTCTTACTGCCCTGATGCTAAAACACAAGCCTGTGGCTTACAACTCACCAACCAGGTGCCCCTGTGTCAGACTGAGACTCAGAAACTAGTGCCACAATGAATCTGTGCGTAATCAGTTATGAGGATGGTGGCATCCAGGGTAGCACTCTTCAGTTTCCAGAGGCAGTAGTGATATTTCCTGTATCCAGGTCCAAGGTCCAGAAGGGGTGGTAGAATGGCACAAGAAAGTTTTCTGGTCCAGCAGCAGAGGAAGGGTGACCTTCAGGGGACCAGTTTCATAGATTTTGGATATTGTTCCTTGTTATGTTGCCTCTAGATCTGGTTCTTTAGCCTTCCTGCATATGAAGTGAGCTATTCATATAATTTAATTTAGTCTTTTCTGAGCAAATTACCCAGAATTTGTTTCTCTTGTTTGCTACTGAGCACCCTGATGGGTACCCAGTGCAGCCTCCTTGGCAAGATGGCAGCCAAATGTGGAATAAATATAACGTGGTCAGACCCTATCACAGAAAAAGGGCAGTTAAATGAATTGTTTAATAACAACCATCTTTTACTTTTTCGATTCTCTGCTCTAACCCTGCCTCTTCCCTCCTACCTCCATTCATGTAGCTACATCTGTTAAAATAAGAGTGGCGCAAGTCAAGCTGTTTTTTCTGGATTTTAGGATTAAATCCCAACTTTCCCCTTAAGTTATTACTAAGCCTTGGGTACGTAGTGGTAGATGAATAATAATAAAAGAAAGGACCAGGAAATAAGGGAGAACTGATAAGAAGTATGAATGTGGCCTGTTCAGATTTCATACTCTGTGACAGAGGCCTGCAAATGTTTTCTATGAGAAAACACAGAGTAAATATTTTGGCTTTGTGGGCCATAGATTTTGTCACAGTGACTCAACTCTGCCATTGTAGTGAGAAAGGAGCCATAGACAACACATAAGCAAATATGTACAACTGTGTTCCAATGAAACTTTATTTATAAAAACAGATGGCAGACTGAATTTGGCTTACTGGTTATAGTTTGCAGACCCCTGCTCTGTTATGCTAGGTTCTAGTTTTTTTTTCTCCTGTTTACATTTGGAGCCAATTTTCTTGTATTCATTCATTCATTCATTCATTCTATAATCATTTATTGAGTACATATTTGTTTCCATAGTCAAAGATTCTTAAAAATACTCAAGAGCTTATAGCATTGGGTGGATCAGGTAGGAGTATTACCCTGTTGGTGTCCTGGCCATGTCCCCTCAACCTTATCTCCTCAGTTCACATCATACAACTTCCCACTGCCAGAAGCTGAATTTCTTTGCCTCAGGAATTTCTCTGGCCGTGAGGTGTATAGACTTGTATCCCTCAAAGTATCCTAACACAATCCTTCTCTTGAACCTGGGAGGGCTCTGTGACTGATTTGACCAATAAACTGTAACAGGTATAAGTCCAGTAATATCTGGGCCCAGGCCTGAAGTGATTGCCAGCTTGTACTTCTTTACCTCTTAGAACATTTGGTCTTAGAATCTAGGTTGCGTGCTAGGAGAAAGTCCAAAGAGCCTCGGAGAGACCAATATGGAGAGGACCCAATGCCAATTTGCAGTACCCAACCATGAGAGTGAACCAGGAAGTAGATCCTCCAGCCATAGTCACATTGTCCCAACTAATACTGCGTAGAGCAAGAATGAACTCTCTCCACCAAGCCCAGCCTATATTGCAGATTCACAAACAAAATGAGCTACATAGTTGTTTTAAATCTCTAAATTTTGGGAGTTTTTTAATTGAAATATAATTAATATACAATGTTATATTAGTTTCAGGTGTACAACACATTTATTCAACAATTCTTTTTTTTTTTTAAAGATCTTATTTATTTATTTGATAGAGAGAGACACAGCGAGAGAGGGAACACAAGCAGGGGGAGTGGTAGAGGGAGAAGCAGGCTTCCCACCGAGCAGGGAGCCTGATGCGGGGCTTGATCCCAGGACCCTGGGATCATGACCTGAGCCGAAGGCAGATGCTTAATGACTGAGCCACCCACGCGCCCCTTATTCAACAATTCTAATAATTACTCAGTGCTAACCATGATAAGTGTAGTCACCATTCATCACCATCCAATGTTATTATAATATTAATGATTATATTCTCTATGCTGTAATCTTTATCTCCATGACTTACTTATTTTACCACTGGATGTTTGTACCTATAATCCTCTTTATCTCTTTCACCCATTCCCCCACCCACCTGCTCTCTGGCAACTACCAGTTCTCTTTACTTAAGAGTATGGTTTTTGTTTGTTTATTCATTTGTTTTGTTTTTTAGATTACACAGATAAGTGAAATTATATGGTGTTTTTCTTTCTCTGATTTATTTTGCTTAGCAAAATACTCTCTAGGTACATCTATATCATTGCAAATGGCAAGATCTCATTCTTTTTTATGGCTGTGCAATATTCCAGTGTGTGTGTGTGTGTGTGTGTGTGTGTGTGTGTATAAACACATATATATGTATTTGTGTGTATATGTGTATATGTGTGTGTACATATATATGTATATACATACACACACACACACACACACACACACACTGCCTCTTCTTTATCCATTCATTTATGTATGGACATACTTGGGTTGCTTCCATATCTTGGCTATTGTAAATAATGCTGTTATAAACATAGGGGTGCATATGTCTTTTTTGGGGGGGGGTAAGTGCCAGTAGTGGAATTACTGGATTATATGGTATTTCTATTTTTTTTTTTAAAGATGTATTTACTTATTTTAGAGAGAGAGAGAGAGAAAGTGTGGGCAGGGGGAGGGGCAGAGGGAGAGGGAGAGAGAGAATCCCAAGCAGACTCCCTGCTGAGCGTGAGGGCTCAATCTCATGACCCTGAGATCATGGGGCTCAATCTCATGACCCTGAGATCATGACCTGAGCTGAAATCAAGAGTCAGATGCTTAATCAACTCAGCCACCCAGGAGCCCCTGGTATTTCTTCTTTAATTTTTTTTTAGGAAACTCCATACTGTTTTCCATAGGGCTGCACCAGTTTACATTCCCACCAACAGTTTGCATGAGGATTCCTTTTCCTCTATATCCTTGTCAACACTTGTTATTTGTTGTCTTTTTGATTCTAGTCATTCTGACAGATGTGAGGTGATAGCTCATTGTGGTTTTGGTTTGCATTTCCCTGATGATGGGTGATGTTGAGCCTCTTTTCATGTGTTTGTTGGCCCTCTGGATATCTTCTTTAGAAAAATGTCTATTCATGTCTTCTGCCCATTTCTTAATTGGATTATTTGTTTTTTGATAGTTGAGTTGTATGAGTTCTTTATATAATTTGGATATTAACCCCTTGTCAGACATAACATTTGCAAATATCTTTTCCCATTCAATAGATTTCCTTTTTTTATGTTCATGGTTTTCTTTGTTGTGCAAAAGCATTTTATTTTGGTGTAGTTTCAATAGTTTAATTTTGTTTTTGTTTTCCTTCCCTGCAGAGACATATCTAGAAAAATGTTGCTAAGACTGATGTCAAAGAGATTACTCCATATATTTTCTTCTAGGAATTTTATGGTTTCAGGTCTCACATTTAGGTCTTTAATCTATCTTGAATTTATTCTTGCATATGCTGTGAGAAAGTGGTCCAGTTCCATTCTTTGGCATGTAGCTACCCAGTTTTCCCAACGCTGTTTATTAAAGAGACTGTGTTCTCCCTATTTATATTCTTGCCTCCTTTGTTGTAGATTAATTGACCTTGTAAGTGTGGGTTTTTCTGGGGTCTCTATTCTGTTCCATTGATCTGTGTTGTCTATTTTTGTGCCAGTACCATGCTGTTTTGATTACTACAGCTTTGTAGTAGATCTTGAAATCTGGGATTGTAATACCTCCAGTTTTGTTCTTTCTCAAGAATACTGTGGTTTTCTAGGGTCTTCTGTGGTACCATACAAATTTTAGTATTATTTGTTCTAGTTCTGTGAAACATGCTGTTGGTATTTTGGTAGGGATTACATTAATCTTTAGATTGCTTTGGGTAATATGGGCATTTTAAGAATATGAATTCTTCTAATTCATGAGCATGGAATGCCTTTCCATTTGTTTGTGCTGTCTTCAGTTTCTTTCATTAATGTTTTATAGTTTTCAGGGTACAGGTCTTTCACCTCTTTGGTTAAGTTTACTTCTAGGCATTTTATTCTTTTCAGTGCAATTGTAAATGGAGTTTTTTTCTTAATTTGTTTTTCTGCTACTTCATTATTACTGTATAGAAGTGCAAGCAATTTCTGTGTATTAATTTTGTATCCTGCAACTTTACTGAATTAATTTATTACTTCTAATGGATTTTGGTAGAATCTTTAGGGTTCTCTATGTATAGAAATACATTTTGCAAATAGTGACAGTTTTACTTCTTCCTTTCCAATTTGGGTGCCTTTTGTTTCTTTTTGTTGCCTGATTGCTATGGTTAGGACTTCCAGTACTATGATGAGTAAAAGTGGTGAGTGTGGACATCCTTGCCTTTTTCTTTTTTTTTTTTAAAGATTTTATTTATTTATTTGACAGAGAGAGAGACAGCGAGAGAGGGAACACAAGCAGGGGGAGTGGGAAAGGGAGAAGCAGGCTTCCTGCCGAGCCGGGAGCCCGATGTGGGACTCGATCCCAGGACTCCAGGATCATGACCTGAGCCGAAGGCAGTCGCTTAACCAACTGAGCCACCCAGGCGCCCCCATCCTTGCCTTTTTCTTGATCTTAGAAGAAAAGCTCTCAGTTTTTCACCATTGAGTGTGATGTTAGCTATGGGTTTTTCATATATGGTCTTTATTACATTGAGGTATGTTCCCTCTAAACTTACTTTGTTGAGAGTTTTTTTTTTTTTTTAAAGATTTTATTTATTTATTTGACAGAGAGAGACACAGCGAGAGAGGGAACACAAGCAGGGAGAGTGGGAGAGGGAGAAGCAGGCTTCCCGCCGAGCAGGGAGCCTGATGCGGGGCTCGATCCTAGGACCCTGGGATCATGACCTGAGCCAAAGGCAGATGCTTAATGACTGAGCCACCCAGGCGCCCCGAGAGTTTTTATCATGAACGGATGTTGAATTTTGTCAAATGCTTTTTCTGCATCTATTGAGAGGATTATATAATTTTTATGCTTTTTGTTATTGTTAATGTATTGTTATTTTGTTATTGTTAATGTACTGTTACTATGTATCTTTCATAATTTTGGTGTATCACATTGATTGATTTGTGAGTATTGAATCATCCTTCCATCCTTGGAATAAATCCCATTTGATTGTGCTGAATGATCCTTTTAATGTATTTTTAAATTCAGTTTGCTGAGGACTTTTGCATCTACGTTCATCAGGGATTTTAACCTATAGGGCTTTGTTTTGTTCTTTTTTTTTTTTTTTAATGTCTTTGTCTGATTTTTGGTATCAGATTAATGCTGACCTCAAAGAACATTTTTAGAAGCTTTCCTTTCTTTCCTATATTTTGGAATAGTTTGAGGAGAATAGGTGTTAACTCTTCTTTAAATGTTTGGTAGAATTCATCTGTGAATCCATCTGGTCCTGGACTTTTGTTTGTTGGAAATTTTTGGATTACTGATTCAATTTTGTTGCTAGTAATTGGTCTGTTCAGATTTTCTATTTCTTCTTGATTCAGTTTTGGAAGACTGTTTGTTTCTAGGAATTTATCCATTTCTTCTAGGTTGTCCAGTTTGGTGGCATATAATTTTTGTAGTAGTCTCTTATAATTCTTTGTATTTCTTTGGTGTTGGTTGTTACTTCCTCTCTTTTATTTCTGATTTTATTTATTTGGGTCCTCTCTTTTTTCTTGATGAGTCTGGCTAAAGCTTTGTCAGTTTTGTTTATCTTTTCAAAGAACCAGCTCTTGGTTTCATTGATCTTTTCTGTTGTGTGGCATTCTTTTTTTTTTTCTTTTCTCTATTTTATTTATTTCTGCTCTGATCTTTATTATATCCTTCCTTCTACTAACATTGGCCTTTGTTCTTCTTTTTCTAGTTCCTTTAGGTATAAGGTTAGATTATTTGAGATTTTTCTTGCTTGTTGAGGTAGGCCTGTATCACTATAAATTGTTCTCTGAGAACTGCTTTTACTGTATCCCAAAGATTTTGGACCTTTCTGTTTTCCTTTTCATTTGTCTCCATGTATTTTTTTTTGTCCCCATGTATTTTTTAATTTCCTCTTTGATTTCTTTGTTTACCCATTGGCTATTTAGGAGCCTGTTGTTTAGCCTCTGTGTGTTTGTGGTTTTTTTAGTTTTTTCTTGTCATTGATTTTCATACTGTTGTAGCTAGAAAAGATGCATGATATGATTTTAATTTTCTTAAACTTTTTGAGACTTGTTTTGTGGCCTCACATGTGATCCATCCTGGCGAATGTTCCATGTGCATTTGAAAAAAAAAAAAAGTGTATTCTCTTGTTTTTGAATGGAATGTTCTATATTTATCTGTTAAGTCCATCTGGTCTAATGTATCATTCAAAGATACTGTTTCCTTACTGATTTTCTGCCTGGATGATCTATCCATTGATGTAAGTTGGGTGTTAAAGTCCCCTACTATTCTTGTATTATTGTCAATTTCTCCCTCTATGTCTGTCAATATTTGCTTTATGAATTTTGATGCTCCAATGTTGGGTGCATAGATATTTAAAATTGTTATATCCTCTTGTTCAATTTTTGGAAGGTTTTTAATGCAGTAATAGATGCCCAGGACACTCACCCTGGACTGAAAATAGTTATTTTTATCAGCCCTTAACAGATGAAGGACCTGAAGTTTAGAGAAATTATACATGCCTTGACCAAGGTTTTATAACTAGTATATTATAGATTAAAATTTCAAACCAGGCCTGCCAGATTCCAAAGCCCAGGCTCTTTTAACCTACATTGTTGCCACTCTGAGCCAAAAATTGAGCTCAACTAAAATGAAATAAAACAAAATGAAGGAGAAAGTAATAATAAGTCAAGATCATAGGGGATTGCTAAACTGAGGCTGTCTAGTGCTGCTTTTTTGGGAAATATTTCAGGATTATCATTCTTCCCACCACCCCCCTCAGACCTGCCCCTGCCCATATTAACTGTCCCTATTATTACTATTATTATTACTACTGCTGCTGGTGTAAGACTTATCACATGCTCTACTTGTCTGTCTCCTGAACTTGGGTGAGCCTCCCCTAGGTATCTTTAATATATGTACTCCTATGCCTGGCTTAATGCTTGCCTCATAGCAGAAACTCAGTAAATGTTCTTTGGATGAATGAATGAATTCTGGAATGTATTGTGGATGCACAAAGAACCTTATCAACTAGACTAGAGATACAGCTATTAGACACGTGCTGTCTCTAACCTGGAAAGCAATGCAAAGATAAATAGTTAATAAGCTCTCTCACTCCTTTTATCTCCACCCACACCTGACTCCCCAGAGTAATCCGTGTTAATAATCCAGTTGGGTCTCTCACTTCTTTTCTTCATGTCCATACAATTTTATATGAACACATAAATTCATTATATAGTTTTTTGCCTTGTTTGCTTTTATTCAAATGTTGTCTTACATTCCATCTCTGAGCAATTTGTAAACTAGTGTATGGATAAAAAAGAGATTCTCGAGTCAAACAGATTAGGCTTGCATCCTGGCTCCTTGAAAACTAGCTCTACTATCTTTGGTAAATTACTTAACTATTTTTGTGCTCAGTTTCCTTATCCATAAAATAAAGTGGGAAAAATAATTGTTCTCATTTTGTAAGATTCTAAAGTATATAGCACAAAGCTGTTGCATTGTAAGCATTCTAAAAATGTCAGCTACTATATCTGCCGTCAATAGATGGGGCCTAGGGCGCCTGGGTGGCTCAGTTGGTTAAGCGACTGCCTTCGGCTCAGGTCATGATCCTGGAGTCCCGGGATCGAGTCCCGCATCGGGCTCCCTGCTGTCAGCAGGGAGTCTGCTTCTCCCTCTGACCCTCCCCCCTCATGCTCTCTCTCTCTCTATCTCATTCTCTCTCTCAAATAAATAAATAAAATCTTTAAAAAAAAAAAAAAAAAAAATAGATGGGGCCTAACTAATTTTTGTTTTATTTTTTTTAAAAGATTTATTTATTTATTTTGGAGGGGGCAGAGGGAGATGGAGAGCGAGTCTCAAGCAGACTCCACATGCTGAGTGCAGGGCTTGATCTCACAACCCTGAGATTGTGACCTAAGCTAAAACCAAGAGTTGGTCGCCCAACTGACTGCCACCTAGCTGCCCTGGTGACTCATTTTTAAATAGCTATATAATGTTCCATAGAATGGAAGTACCAAAATTCATTTGACCATTCTTAATGATGGCCTTTGGTTGCTCCCAGTGTTGTTACCACTATAAACATTGCTACAGTAGGCATTTTTGGGCATAAATCTTAGTACTTTTATTTTCATAGAACAGATTACTCAAAAAGGGATTGCTGTATCAGTTTAATTAAATAGATTGACACCTGGCATAGGAGGGAATTTATCATTCTCCATGCATCTGGGTCTCAGAGATCCACTACTATAATCCCAAGCTGTTTCCAGATTAACTAAGAATCCCTCTGTTCCAGAGACTGGGTAGTTGTTGTTTATAGCTGGAAATCAAATGAGCTGCTATGAATCATATGTCTGTCCTACTTTTGGTTAGAGGGTCAGTTGGCTTTTTCTGGTCTGAGGTTCTAGCTCCTTGTGGCTGAGAACTTTGTCTTTCCTAAGCAAGTTTATTTTAATAGGCACACAGGTAAGAGTGTTGAAGAAATGCTTAATAATGAAGTCCTACTAGAACCATTGACTTCTTCTCCTTAGAAAGCAGCTATATAAAAGTAAAAACACAGAAAGAAATAATAGGCCAATCCCCCCCTCCAATATCCCCCAAATTGGGGATACCTTATTTTTTAAAATCTATTGCGCTATGTGACTCAACTCAACTGATCTTCCACCTGGGAATCTATTGGTAATTCAAACAACCCTGCATGAAAATGGCTTTGGCCTAGTACAGGATCTGTGTCCTGTGTTTCTTCAGTGGAATAGGTTATCTCTTTTCTAAATTGAGTTCTTCTTGTTCCCTATTTTTCATTTCCTCTTTCCTTTGTACTTAGACCTCAGACCCTTGGATAGGCTTACAATACTACCTCTGAGATTTAGAAATAGATTACTTTCAAATTGCCATTTCCTTACAACAAAAGCAGCTTTTCTGATTTCTCAGGCACTGAATACTTCGAAAGTTCCTAAAACAGAATATGCAATATTCCTTGACACGTTCCTGCTTATCACTGATCTTCTTTCCTAAATATTTTTAAAAAATATTTATTGCTCCCCTTTTGTGGGAATGAAATGATCTGGCTTCCTTCTGCTATGTTCTAGTGGAAATGAATACCAGTATGCTTCCCAAAATAAACAGGCCTCAGGCACCCATGAACATTAAAAAGCACTCACCCATACAGAGGTATTTGAATCTGTACTCAGCAGCCATTTTTTTTGTCAGTGTAAAAGCAAAACAAAACAAAACAAAACAGGCCAAGCCCATCATCTTTATGAGTTAGTCCTAGCAGCCTTTTGTCAATTGGAAACTGGAGAACATGGAACAACAAATATAAACAGTATAAAGGAAAGTAAGCATTTCTAACAAACTGGTCAACTTTAGTATTTTTTATGAGAGCCTTCAACATGGCTTTTGGAACCTGGGCAGAGCCCTAAAATGTACTAATATTATTACAGTTGTCTTAAAATAATCCTGGGGGGAGGTTGTTTTTGTTCATACCTCTTCTTTTCTCGTCCTCCTTTCTATTTTTACTCTAACTTCAGGCTCTGACCACATTCTACAAACATATATATATATATATATTTTTTTTTTAAAGATTTTATTTATTTATTTGACAGAGAGAGGGAATACAAGCAGGGGGAGTGGGAGAAGGAGAAGCAGGCTTTCCGCTGAGCAGAGAGCCCGATGTGGGGCTCGATCCCAGGACCCTGGGATCATGACCTGAGCCGAAGGCAGATGCTTAATGACTGAGCCACCCAGGCGCCCCAAACATATATTTTTTTAACCCACTGATTTTCACTTCTAGTTTCTGGCCTTGGAAACAGAAGGGAGAGAATTTTTCGAGGCTTTTCAGGCTACTTCCCTCAGCCAGAAGAACACACCTTCTGAAGACTGCTCTCTGAAAACTCTTAGATTAGGTCTCATTTCAGGATGTCTTTGTCTCCAGCCAGTTGTCCAAACTACATACTGACTTAGCAACCCTTTTGAAACACAAACAAATGAGCACTCAAAACTTTTCTAATTTCTTGTGAAAAGACAAACTCTTACTTATGCCAATTACTCCTATCTTATCTTTTTCAATTTCCTTGCTTTTCCAGGCCAAGTTGTATAGATCTAAAAAGCATTTCACACACAAGAGGAGTAAAATATCCATATTAAAGACACTGTTTTTCAAGAAAGGTTAAAAATACCCCTTGAAAATGAAAAAAACAGAAGGGTAGAATAAAAGGAAGGGCAAAGTTATGTTAGGTGAAGGCTCACAAAATAAAGCATATGACATTTAGTTAAGTATACTAGAATTAAAAACGTTTTTGAGAAAAGGTGGAGTCCTCCAAGGAGATAAAAGAGTTACAAATCTTTATGCCCTAAGTAACATAGGACATACATTAAGGAAATACTTCTAGAAATGCTGAGAAAATGAAAAATGCATGATGATAGTGTCAAACTGTAACAGAATTCTGTCAGAATTGATATATCAAATGGTCAAAATTTAAATAATATAAAACTTTGAAAACTTGAATATCTAATTAGTAAGAATGATTTCATAGGTATATTGTTAACAGTGTTCCCAATGAACAGAGAATCATGTTTTTTCTAATAGCTATGAAACATATATAGCATTGGACTAAACATTAGGCCACAAATAAAATATCAACAAATTCTAGAGAAATATATTAGGTTATATTCTTTGACCATAATAAAAAAATCTAAAAATTAGTATTAAAAGGTAGCTATATGTGTTTGTATTTAAGTCACACATACAACTGGAATTAAAGTTTCCTAAGTGAATCTTGGGTTAGAGATTTTTAAAGGCTAAAATTACAAATTAATTGGAAATAAATGATTATGATAAGTCCACATACTATCAACAGGATGTGGCCAAGAATACAGACAGAAATACAGAGATCAATGTACAGGATAGGGATCAATCCATGTGCAAGGGAGGAGACAGCAGGATTGGGCAAGAGAGAGACCCATCAGTGGAGTCCTGCTTTAGATCTGTAGGGTTGGACTTTTATACCCCTGCCTTGATCAATCACTGGCTGAGGCAGCTCTCTGTAGCTGAGGAACTATGAGCTGTGGCAGCGAGTTCCCTCTTGAAAGGGTATTTGGGTGGTTCATCTCCATGCCCACCACAACCTGATTTTAAAAAATTGTGACTTAGAGTTGTCTCTAGTGAAGTTAGGTAAGGTGATTGCTAGTATTCATCATAGCAAAACATGGACAATGCAATAACACAGGAAAAAGAAACTGGTAAGAGGTGTGCATATTAGAAAGTAAGAGACAAAACTATTATTTGCAGGGAGTATGACTGCATACAGCGAAAATGTAAGAAAATCAACAACAGCAAAATAAAACCCTAATATTTGTTCTACAAGATTTGCAGAATACCAAATCAGTAGACAGAACTTAGTAGCTTTTCTAAACATCCACTCTCCCAAATACCATCTGAAAAAAATAAAACATTAAGTAGATAATAAGTGTTTATAAATAAAATGTTTTGCTCACTTGGTAAACAGAACTAACATAGCTCCGTCACCCTCAACCACAAACACATTGAGCTGCTGGATGAAATATGGATAAAAAATATTTAATACTTAACAGAGCTCAAAACAAAAAAGGACCTTCCCCAGAGGGGAGAGCTCAGATGAAACATAGCCTCTCAGGGATACAAGCTTGAAATTGAAGCCCTAGCAGCTAAGAGGACACAAAGCACAATGTGAATGACAGCCATAAAGACAGTTCTGGTGTGAATGGTATTCTGTGGAGGTGTGCAACAAAACATTCTCCTTGAAAAGGATAAACTCTGGATAAAACCAAGTCTCTGGAAGAGCTGCTACTTCTGGAAAAGGAAAACTGAAAAAAACTATGCTCATTGGTCCCGTTAAGACAAAAAAGAACCAAAATATGAGCCTTAAGATAGAAATCAAACATGCCTTCCGTAAGACATCAAAGTCCCACATCTGAATTATGCATAGGTGGAATAAAAATGTGTATTATACATTAGTGTGGCATTACCCACACTGAAATATTAATATAAGAACAGGTCTTAGATTAGTCAAAAGTCTTGGGAATCCCAGATGAAGCAAACATTTAAACAAACCAGTAATAAAACTACAGACCAGTTTTACAACATTGTATTTATAAAATTCTCATCAGGGAAAAAAGTTCCTAATGAGAGTTTTCTCATTATAAGATAATTACAAGTCGCATGAGGAAGTAATCAACTCTGAGACAGCCAGCAGATAATCAGGAGTATTAGGACCCTAAAAAATGTAAGTAATAAAATGATCTGAACAATTCTTTAAAGTAAATATTTATTTATTAATATTTACATAGATTTTTCTAAAGGAATAGATACAGTGGCGCATATTCTTGATTGTGTACCAAATAACTCTTTCTTCCAATTTCTTGCTTGGTCTACGGCCATACCACCCTGAACGCGCCCGATCTCGTCCAATTTCTTGCTTGTAGTAGGATGCTACTTTGTAGGATGCTTAGATTGTAAGCAGCCATGTACTTCAGAAGAGAATGGGTTCCTTCCCAGACTTAGGAGGCAAATCATAATTGGTATGTCAGTTATGGTAATTCCAACACCTTCTAATTTAGGAATGTTATGGCAAAATTCTGGTTAATAATAAATGAGTAAAAAATTGCTGTAGGCTTTTGGCAAAGTCTTCTTTGATCATACAAAGGGATGTTTGAAAAGGTATCTTCCTTTCTGCCACTGGACAACCTACATAAGGATGAGGTCCTTGGAGCTGCTGCAGCCATCTTGTAACCATAAGAGGAAAAGACTGAGGACAAAAGCCAAATACTTAAGATTGAGAGTAGAAAGTTGGAAAGACTGTAGGTCCTTGACATGCCTGGTCTACTGAATTTGACTGCTCTGGAGTTGCCTTATCTCTGAATTTTCTGTGTTGTGGGATAAACTTCTCATAGTTTAAATGATTTGCCCTCAGTCTTTTGTTATTTATAGCCCAGATCAAAGCAACTGATAAATTGTACTGGGAAAAAGAAGATACTATTTTTTTTTTATTTTTTAATTTTTTAAAGATTTTATTTATTTATTTGAGAGAGAGAGAATGAGCAGTGGGGAGGGGCAGAGGGAGAGAGAGAGAGAGATAGAGAGAGAGAAGCAGATTTCCTGCTGAGAAGGAAGCCCAATGTGGGACTCGATCCCAGGACCCGGAGATCATGACCTGAGCTGAAGGCAGATGCTTAACAGACTGAGCCACCTTGGCGCCCCAAGAGGATACTATTAAGAAAAAGAAAAAAAAAAAAAAAAAAGAACAAGAACAAGCATGTTTGAACAGAGTCAAATAATTTTCTAGAAATGGAAAATGTAACTATTGACATTACAAACTTATTGAACAGGTTAAACAGCAGATTAGACCCAGCTGAAGTGACAGTTAGTAAAATAAAGGATAGATCTGAGGAATCTTGAAAAATGCAGTGTAAAATAAAAGAAATATGAAAGAGAGTGATAGACTGAAAGATAGAATGAAAGGTCCAATTCACATCTAAGTTCTCCAAAGGAGAGAATAAAGAGAATGATGGGTGAATGGCAATATTTATTTATTTAATGAGAGATAATTTTTAATAATTGATGAAACATATCAATTCTCAAATGAGAGAAAAACAATGAATCTTGAGCTGGATAAACAAAAGTAATTCCTCAAAGGACACATTATAGTGAAAGGGAAAACAAAAGGGGAAAACCTTGATCAGAGAATAAAATGGAATTATCTATAATGAAAAATACAGTGGCCTCCTTCTCAACAAATATCTGAGTCCATAAGCCACTGGCCTTCTTTCAAAATTCTTATTAGGACCCTGATTTTGTTCAAGCATTGGATGGAGATTTCTTTTTTTTTTTTTAAAGATTTTATTTATTTATTTGAGAGATAGAGAGAGGCACAAGCAGGGGGAGCAGCAGAGGGAGAAGGAGAAGCAGACTCCCCGCAGAGCAAGGAGCCCAATTTGGGGCTCTATCCCGGGACGCTGAGATCATGACCTGAGCGAAAGGCAGACGCTTAACCGACTGAGCCACCCAGGAGCCCTGGATGGAGATTTCTTGATTAACCAATATAATCTAAGTCATTTCTTCGATTACAGTCATTTCTTATATTACATACATATCACTCTTGTGATATGTATGTAATATATATATATATATATATATATATATCTGTTATTATATATGTAAATAACTAGATTTTTAGACAATGTCCAGTAGACATATCAGGACTGATCCCTGAGAGAATGAAAACAAATGAAATCCATAAGCACCCCGGATTTCTGCATAGACACATCTTCTGCATGATGGTGGAAGGAGAGGTAGCTTAAATAGAGCAGCACAGCAGTCTCAATGAGGTGAAGACAGAGATCAGAATCCAGGGACCTTACGGTAGCTGGAATTTGTCTGGAAGGCTAATGTGGAGAAGGCAGCTATGTGTACAGAAGAAGATCCACAAATCTGCATTGCAGACCCCTTAAATATTGACCAAATGCTAAGCTGCTCATGAGGGGTGTTAGACTTCACAAGGCCAGAAAAGAACCACCACTAGGGAAAGAACAACGACCAGAGTGCTGTGAGATAAACATCTTTGGGTGGCACAGAGGTGGGAGACATTTGAGTACTGGCCACCCTGAGGAGAGAGAATTTATTGAATACCCAGAGCATGCAATAGAGACCAGAGAAAGGCCACAATTTAGGAACACAGGTAATCTGACACTAGGGGGAGAAAAGGCCACTTTGGGCTTTCCCAAACAAATCTGGTAAGGAAGACTGAGAGATTAAGCTAATCCTCAAGTAAATTACCTGCCTTCCAGAACAAAGCTCAGTGCTCTATTAAGGAGACAACAGAATCCAGATACTCAAGAAACTAGCATATATCTAACATAAAAAACTTCTAGACATGTGAAGAAGCAGGAAAATTTGACTCATAATGAGGACAAATATCAACCAATGAAAAATATCTAGAAATCACAGAGATGATGGAATGAGCAGCAAAGATTTAAAACAAGATTAAGGATTTTTTTGTTTTGTTTTAATTTAAATTCCAGTTAGTTAACATACAGTGTAATATTAGTTTCAGGTGTGCAATAGGATGATTCACACTTCCATACAACACTGAGCGCTGATCCCAGCAAGTGCACTCCTTAATCCCCATCACTGATTTCACCCATCCCTCTGCCCACCTCCCCTCTGGTAACCACCTCTGTAGTTAAGAGGCTATATCTTGGTTTGCCTCCCTCTCTTTTTTCCCCTTTACTCATTTCTTTTGTTTCTTAAGTTCCACATGTGAGTGAAATCATATGGTATTTGTCTTTCTCTGACTGACTTATTTCGCTTAGCATTATACTCTCTGGCTCTATCCATGTTGTTACAAATGATAAGATTTCATTCTTTTTAATGGTTGAGTATTATTCCATTATATATATGTATCACATCTTCTTTATCCATTTGTGACTCAATGGACACTTGGGCTGCTTCCATATCTTGGCTATTGTAAATAATGCTGCTATAAACATAGGGGTGCATGTATCCCTTTGAATTAGTGCTTTTGTATTATTTGGGTAAATTCTTTGGTAAATTAGTGCAATTGCAGGGTCATAGGGTAGTTCTATTTTTAACTTTATGAGGAAACTCCATACTGTTTTCCAGAGTGGCTGCACTAGTTTGCATTCCCACCAACAGCGCACAAGCATTCCTTTTCCTCCACATCCTCTCCAACACCTGTTGTTTCTTGTGTTGTTAATTTTAGCCATTCTGACAGGTGTGTGGTGATATCTCATTGTAGTTTGCATTTGCATTTCCCTGATGGTAAGTGGTGATGAGCATCTTCTCCTGTGTCTGTTGGTCATCTGTATATCTTCTTTGGAGAACAAGGTTAAGGTTTTAAAGGAAAACATAATGAGGGGATAAGTACAGAATATCAGGAAAAATGAAAACAAAATGTTTAAAAAACTCCAGAAAGTTCTAGAACTGAAAACAAGGATAAGAAACTAAAAAATTACTGACTAATTGACATATTGGATACTGCAAATGAAAAGATCAGTGAAATGGAAGACTTGGCAATATACACTATCCAAAATAAGCATACAGGGAGGGAAAAAAAAAAAACTAAAAAGTAAATTAACAGAGCCTCAGTGACCTGTGAGAAAATATCAAATAGTCTAAAATATGTGAAAGTAGAGTCCCAAAGGAAAGAGGATGCAGAAAAAAACTTTGAAGAAATAATGGTTGAATAATATAATATATATCCAAATATATACCCAATATATATCCAAAAAGTTTAATAAAGCAAGATAAGCATGAAGTAAACTACATCAAGGCACCCAATAGTCAAATTGCTGAGGACCAGTGATAAATTGAAAATCCTAAAAATAAGTAGAGGAAATATTTTGCCTTTCTACGTTCTTAATTTTAATATGGTCCAATAATCATTGTTTTCATTTATAAACTGTAATTTTTACCCAACCTTAAGCTCATGAAGCTGTATTTTCTTTTAAAAATATTATAATTTTACTTTTGAGGTCTAGATCTTCAACTCATTTAGGCTTAATTTTTCACATGATATAGTGGCCAAGATTTGTTTTTCACATATATTTTGACTCCTCACTATTTATTGAAAAGTCCACCTTTTGTTGTAAATCCTGAGACCATATTTGTGTGGGTCTGTTTCATGACTTCCTGTTCTGTTCTTCTTGTTTCTATTTGTGTACCACACTCTCTTTTTGATTACTGTAATTTTATAGTAAGTCTTGATATCTGATGGAGCAGGGATACCAGGAGATCATTAAAACTATTGCAGTAGGACTGGAAGAGTTGATGGGGAGACAGCATAGTGGATGCTGTGGTGTGCCACCAAGACACCCACTTTAGGACTGAGGAATTTATTCTCCAAGATGCTGAGAATGTTGGTACATGATGACTGTCAATTGGATCCTCTCTAGAAATTGCCATTTGTCAAAGAAAGCCTGCTATGTTCAACGTAACACCACTCCCCAAGGGCAGCTTGCTTCCAGTGACAACCACAGCAATCATTGCTGAGGTCTGAAGTCTAGTCCCCTTGCCTCCAGGCTCGAGGTAAGGACCATCCCAGTTCTGGAACTCCCAAGGCCTTTGTTGCAACTCCATCTCAATTCAGATCTCCCTCTGCAAATCCTACTTTGTTTTATCCTTTACTATTTTTTATCCCCAAAGAATTCCCTAGTAAATTTTCTGCATGCAAATTTCCACCTCAGAATCAGTTCCCAAGGAATTTAACTTAGGCCACACGGGTCAGTATAGAAGAAATAGAAGGTGTTGAAGAGTGAAAATTTTAGTTATATATTTAAAGCAGTGCTAGTATGATTCCCCAATGGATTTGACGTAGGATGTAAGAGAAGGGGAATAGATAAGGTAGATTCCAAATATGAGGCTGAGAAATTAACTAAATGGAGGTGCCATTTATCAAGTAGGAGAATCACTGGGGAGAGAAGAGTGTATGGATTCTATTGAGAATTAGGTATTGAACGTTTTGGGGTGCCTGGGTTGCTTAGTTGACCATCCAACTTCTGGTTTTGCCTCAGGTCATGATCTCATGGGTCTTGAGATGGAACCTGTATCAGAGAGTCTGCTTGAAGATTCTCTTTCTCTGCCCCTACCCCCACTCACGTGCTCTCTCTCTAAAATAAATAAATACATCTGTAAAAATAGAATTAGGTATTGAGCATTCTAATATTAAGATACCTATTAGATATTCAAGAGGACTCTCAAAGATATAGTTGGATAAATAAATCTGGACATCAAGGAAGAGTTTGGGATAGGCATTACAGCATTTAGCATGTTGTAGAAAAATTTAGAAGTCTTTCTAAGGCAAACAACATTTTAACTGATTAAAGAAAGAAGAACCATATGACCATCTTTATAAGATACAGAGGAAAAATTATTCATTGAAATCCAACATCTGGGGTGCCTGGGTGGCTCAGTCATTAAGCATCTGCCTTCGGCTCAAGTCATGATCCCAGGGTCCTGGGATCAAGCCCCACGTTGGGCTCCCTGCTCAGCGGGGAGCCTGCTTCTCCCTCTCCCACTCCCCCTGCTTGTGTTCCCTTTCTCACTGTCTCTCTCTCTGTCAAATAAATAAATAAATAAATCTTAAAAAAAAAAAAAGAAATCCAACATCCATTCATAGTTAAAAAACTCTGCAAATTAAGAAGAGAAGGGGATTTCTTTACACTTAATGGACAAAAGGTATGTACCAAAATATCACAGCAAACATCAGTCTTTTTCTTTGTAAATATTTTATTTTTAAGTAATTTCTACATCCAATTTGGGGCTTGAACTTACAACCCCTAGATCAAGAGCCACATGCTTTTCCGACTGAGCCAGCCAGGAGCCCCAGGTTTTTTATTTTAGTTGAAACTATTGCTCTCTTAAAAAATACTTGCTTCTATTCAGGAAGATGGTAGAAATGTATATTGGTGGGAATTTCTAGCTGTTGACTCAAATCCAATCTCACTTTGTTTCTTAACACATGGCCATCTAGCTAAAGGCTGGTTTACTAGCTTCCCTATTGCCATATATGGGTTCATGGCTAAGTTCTGGCTTTGGAATTGGAATAAAATTGGTGTATGTAGTGTCGGCTTCACTTAAAAGAAAATCTCTTGCCCTGGTTATTCCTTTTCCCCTTCCTGTGAGCTGTAATATGGACCTGCAACAACCCAGCTTTGAATATGCATTTGAAGACAATCCCTTAGGGATGGAAGAGAATCAACATTGAAGGAAAATTAGCTTTGCACATGGAAAGAAATGATACCAGATCCCTACCTCACACCATCCATAAATATAAATGCCAGATAGATCAAAGACATAAATGTGATAAAACAAAACTTCAAAAACTTTTAGGAGGGGTGCCTGGGTGGCTCAATTGGTTAAGCATCTGCCTTTGGCTCAGGTCATGATCCCAGGGTCCAGGGATCGAGTCCCACATCAGGATCCCTACTTGGCAAGGTGTCTGCTTCTCCCTCTACCCCTCCCCCCTGCTTGTGCACTCTCTCTCTCTCTCTCACAAAAATAAATAAATAAAATCTTCTAAAAAATTTTAGGAAAAAAAATCTTATAGTCTCCAGATGAGAAGGGATTTCAGCATTTTGTACAGCTACTCCTTTCTAATTGCTGGAAGGGGCACTGTCCGATTTATGAATCACTGAATAAAGCCAATTAGAACTTCAAATAAAAAAATAAGACACAGAAACAAATCATAAAGGAAAAGATTGAAAATGTTGACAACACTAAACTTTGAAACTACTTAATGGTAAAGGAAAATATAAACATTTAAAAGACAAGATAGTAGGAAGGGAAAAATGAAGGGGGGGAATCGGAGGGGGAGACGAACCATGAGAGACTGCGGCGGACTCTGAGAAACAAACTGAGGGTTCTAGAGGGGAGGGGGGTGGGGGGGATGGGTTAGCCTGGTGAATAGTATTAAAGGGCACATATTGAATGGAGCACTGGGTGTTATACGCAAACAATGAATCATGGAAGGCTACATAAAAAAAAAATTAAAAAAAAGAAATATTAACTGAAATAATTAAAGAACAACTACGGCTAAAAAAAAAGACAAGATAGGCTTGTGACTAAAGTCTAATATACAAACTATTCCTACTCATAGATAAGAAAACTACACAATGCAATCAAAATATGGACAAACATTTGCAAACCAATTTAGAAAAGAGAAAATTCTAATTGGCCAAGGAACAGACAAAATCAGCTCAACCTTGCTGTTGATCAGGGAAATTCCAATTAAAACAAAAAGGTATTTTTCCTCATACCAACAAAGATTGTAAAGATTGTAAACATCTGATTCTATCACAGAAAAAGAAAAGACTTACTATCTATAAAAAGGGAAATTGTTGAATAAACTGAAGTAGATTTGTGCTATAAAATATTATGCAGTTATTAAGAGAGTGATGTAACTTTCTACATATTTGGAGAGAAGTCTCTAAAATATTTTTTTTCTAATATATTTTTTAAAGATTTTATTTATTTGAGAGAGAGAGAGCGCACAAGTGGAGGGAGGCACAGAGGGAGATGGAGAGAGAAAGAATCTCAAGCAGACTCTGTGCTAAGCACAAGCTTGATGGGACGGCTTGATCCCATGACCCTGAGA
This sequence comes from Phoca vitulina, assembly GCF_004348235.1. Taxonomy (NCBI): domain Eukaryota; kingdom Metazoa; phylum Chordata; class Mammalia; order Carnivora; family Phocidae; genus Phoca; species Phoca vitulina. Next base: position 17,472,368 of record NW_022589740.1, on the reverse strand, counting down.
TCATGTCCTGAGCCAAAACCAAGAGTCGGACGCTTAATCAACTGAGCCACCCAGGCACCCCGAAGTCTCTAATATTTTTAAATGAAAAAATCCTGTCTTAGAATAATAAGCATAGTGTAATCTCATTTTTATAAAAACTGAATAATCCTGTCCCTTGTAAGCAAGCAAGTCCTTATAAGTGCATGTAAAATGGAAACATTTATTGATAGTAAGTGGGTCCACTTATTAAAGGTAATTCCTGCATTACAACATGGGAGCTTTCAGGAGTCTTTGAACAATGTTCTTTCTGCCATTGGCACTGCTGTCCCATTTACTTGTTTTCCATTATTTATAAAAATCTAATATGCAAGTTTTGGCTTTTATAGTAATACCATCCCCCAAAGGCACAGTGATAAGAAATTGAGGCCTTAGCAAAGACACGTGCACAAGCTTGAAAGTTCCTAGTGCTTCTTCAATACCTATATGAATGTTCCTGAAAGCTTTCAAGAACATTCACATCCAGATCTTCAAAATCTTGAATCTGCTGAGAATTTTGTTCACAAAGTCATTTTTATTTTGTTCTGAGGTTGGGATAAACCATTTCTCAGGAAGTTTTAAAAAGGCTATTAATCTTAGAGACAGTCTGGCATGCAGCCAAGTCACTTTCTATCAAACGTTTGATACTTGAGTAGTAACATTAACTGGTTCGGGCCATTAGGATGCTATTATTTAGTGCACCAGTAATGGGCCAGATGATTCTCAATGTAATGCCTATTCCCAGGGAGATTCTTAAGAAGAATAGAGTTCATTATGTTCACTGATGCTGTGATACTAGGAATCAACAGAGTAATCACAGGGAGATACACAAGTGGTAGAGGGACAAAGTTATAAGGCTGCTTAATGCAATTGAAAATACGCTCTGCCTAGTGGTGCTAGAGACCTTTACTACAGATAGAGTTGTGCCACTAGCTGTGTACGTATGCTGGTGTCTCCTCATCTAGAATGAAGGACTTGTCTGAGATTATGAATTTTTTAGCCAATGTTTCTCCAGTTCCCAAGGGTCTATGAAGCTTTCTCGGGCAGAGATGGGAGAGACTGCGCAGAGTGCTAACAAAGGTGAAGCTCTAGTCTTCTTGGGTCTGATAAAACCAGAACAGCTCTACTTCGCTCAATTTTGTGTACTAGGGTTCTATATAATATTTAGTTTGAAATAACAAAGTTTTAAAACCTCTCCACCAGACTATTTCTTTGTTCCCAACTACTTCTCAAAATTCAGTGGTTACAAGTATAGATGGAAAATGTTACAATGGACTTTACTGAATTCACAATTTTCACTGCGTCAACAGGAATGTTTGCCAAAGTGCATTCTTCGGAACTCTGGTGTTAATAGAAAAAAGAGGGGAGGGCTACTATCTGGACAAATATGTTTCATAAAATCTTAACTGCAGGACTTTTCGGAGCTTTTTATATGTTTATGCACAATGTGAGTTTTAGAGGGGCTACTGTAACACTTCTTCGTACTTCTTTGTGCTTTATCTTGTGTGACCTGATTCCTACTGAGCTCCACCTTCCCACACCTTTACACTATGATCCCAGCAAGTTGAATTTCATAGAGCAAATACCTCCACATCCTATTTTACCTTTTGATTTTTTCTTAAAGATTTTATTTTTGCAAGAGAGACTGAGGAGAGAGAGCGTGCACAAGCAGGGGGGAGGGACAGTGGGAGAAGCAGACTCCGCTGAGCAGGGAGCCCGATGCAGAACTTGATCCCAGGACCATGGGATCATGACCTGAGCTGAAGGCAGATGCTTAACTGACTGAGCCACCTAGGCACCCACCTTTTGATTTATCTACAATTTCTTTTAGTCCAAGAACCTTGAGATAGAGAATGGGGCCACCATTAACCCAACTTCCTAGCACCACATCTGGGGCATTATTACTCCACATGTTTTATATCCCCAAGTCTATGCCATATACTTATGTTGTTGCAAGCCTCAGTGTTGCAATCCTCAGAGATTAGGGGTGGGGTTGTCTTAGTCTGCTCAGGCTGCCATAACAAAAGACCTCAGACCAGGGGACTTAAACAACAGAAATTTAGGGGTGCCTGGGTGGCTCAGTCATTAAGCGTCTGCCTTTGGCTCAGGTCATGATCCCAGGGTCCTGGGATCGTGCCCCACATCGGGCTCCCTGCTCAGCAGGGAGTCTGCTTCTCCCTCTCCCTCTCCCCCTGCTTCTGTTCCCTCTCTCGCTGTGTCTCTGTCAAATAATAAATAAAATCTTTAAAACAACAACAACAACAGAAATTTATTTCTCATGTATGGGGATTAACATAACAATAAAAAAATTAAAAAAAAAAAAAAGAAATTTATTTCTCACAGTTCTGGAGGCTGGGAAGTCCAAGATCAAGGTGCTAGTTGATTTGATTCCTGGTGAGGCATCTCTGGCCTGCAGATGACCTCACATGGTGGAGAGTACAAGTGAGCTCTCTGGTGTCTCCTCTTCTAAGGACATTAGTCATATTGGATCAAGACCCCACCCTTATGACCTTATTTAACCTTAATTATTTCTTTACTTCAAATACAATCACATTGGGTGTTAGGGCTTCAACATAGGAATTTTGGAGGGACACAATTCAATTCATAGCAGGGTCATTTGTTAACAGTGGCAGAATCTAGCCTATTCTAATGCATCTACCTACTTGCAGAAGCCAATATCTGTATATTATCTTTGACTTCTCCTTCTCCATTACCCTTCATAGAAATATATTACCAAGTTCTGTAGTATTTACCTTTTCAAGATCTCTCTAGAACATTCATCATCTTCATTCTCACTGCCAACTCAAGCCATATAAAATGAGCAGTCCCATGTATTTAATCATGCTTCCTATGACTCCAATCTAATTAGATTCTCTTTCCTAGGAAATAGGGTTGGGAAACAAGGTGAATGTGATGTGATGAAAAAGAAGCTTTGAGCAAATGGAACAGAGAAACAGTATGTAGAGAAAGAGAGGAGGGAAAGCAGGTGCAATGAGAAGCAGAAATGAATGACCTCATGTCCAGTGAGGAGAAGGAGCAAGTAGCTGTCTCTGTACCTGGTGACTCTCCTGTTCTAGAGTTTAGTTCCTGGCTGTGCTTCTTTCCTTGCCTCCATGTTTCTGCCCCGATTCTGTGTGTGAGGATCCTCTTCCTCCTGGCTGTCATTCTCTAATTCCATTTCTCTGGTGCTGACCATTGTGCTGGTATTAATAACAGAGGACTCTGTTTTGAAAATCTTCCCAAATCAGAATTCAAATACTAACATAGCAGTATTTCTAGGACCCATCACAAGTGTATCTATTGCCAAGCATTGTTGAGAAAATTTTGGAGAACTGTATTCCGTAAAAATCAAGGATCTCCAAAACTTGTAACCAGCATCTCTTTCTTGCCATTTGTATAGGCTGCATGATGTTCCCCTCCAAAAAAAAAAAAAAAAAAATATATTGAGGTCTTCACCTCCAGTACCTTAGAATGTGATCTTATTTGAAAACAGCGTTTTGCAGATGTAATTACTTAAGATGAGGTCACACTGGAGTAGGGTGGGCCCCTAATCCAATATGACTGGTGTCCTTTTAAGAAGATGGCAGTGAAGACTATGTGAAGACACGCAGGGAGAAGATAGCCATATGATAAAAGAGCCAAATCCCAGATTTGGATCCTAAAGCATCCAAAAGCCAAAGAATGCCAAGGATGCTGGCAAACACCAAGAGCTAGAAGAGTAATAAAGGATTCTTCCCTAGAGCCTTGAAATAGATAGCATAGCCCTGCTGACATCTTGATTTCAGATTTCTAGGCTTCAGAACTGTGAAGTTAATTTCTGTTGTTTTAAGATACCAGTTTTTATTTTATTTTATTTTATTATGTTATGTTAGTCACCATACAATACATCATTAGTTTTTGATGTAGTGATCCACGATTCATTGTTTTCATATAACACCCAGTGCTCCATGCAGTACGTGCCCTCCTTAATACCCATCACTGGGCTAACCCATCCCCCCACCTGCCTCCCCTCTAAAACCCTCAGTTTCTTTCTCAGAATCCATAGTCTCTCATAGTTCATCTCTCCCTCCAATTCCCCCCTTCATTTTTCCCTTCCTTCTCCTAATGTCCTCCATGCTATTCCTTATGTTCCACAAATAAGTGAAACCATATGATAATTGACTTTCTCTGCTTGACTTATTTCACTTAGCATAATCTCCTCCAGTCCCATCCATGTTGATGTAAAAGTTGGGTATTCATCCTTTCTCATGGCTGAGTAATATTCCCATTGCATATATGGACATCTTCTTTATCCATTCATCTGTCGAAGGGCATCTCAGCTCTTTCCACAGTTTGGCTATTGCGGACATTGCTGCTATGAACATTGGGGTGCATATGGCCCCTCTTTTCACTACATCTGTGTCTTTGGGGTAAATACCCAGGAGTGCCATTGCTAGGTCATAGGGTAGCTCTATTTTTAATAATTTGAGGCACCTCCACACTGTTTTCCAAAGTGGCTGTACCAACTTGCATTCCCACTAACAGTGTAAGAGGTTTCCCCTTTCTCCACAACCTCTCCAACATTTGTTGTTTCTTGCCTTGTCAATTTTTGCCATTCTAACTGGTGTAAGGTGGTATCTCACTGTGGTTTTGATTTGAATTTCCCTGATGGCTAATGATGATGAACATTTTTTCATGTGTCTGTTAGCTATTTGTATGTCTTCTTCAGAGAAGTGTCTGTTCATATCTCTGCCCATTTTTTTACTTGATTATTTGTTTTTTGGGTGTTGAGTTTGAGAAGGTCTTTATAGATCTTGGATATCAGCCCTTTATCTGTAGTGTCATTTGCAAGTATCTTCTCCCATTCTGTGGGTTGCCTCTTTGTTTTGTTGACTGTTTCCTTTGCTGTGCAGAAGCTTTTTATCTTGATGAAGTCCCAAAAGTTCATTTTTGCTTTTGTTTCACTAGGCTTTGGAGATGTATCTTGAAAGAAGTTGCTGTGGCTGACGTCAAAGAGGTTACTGCCTATGTTCTCCTCTAGGATTTTGATGGATTCCTGTCTCACATTGAGGCCTTTCATCCATTTTGAGTTTATCTTTGTGTATGGTGTTAGAGAATGATCGAGTTTCATTCTTCTGCATGTGGCAGCACCATTTATTGAAGAGACTGTCTTTTTTTCATTGCATATTTCTTCCTGCTTTGTCAAAGATTATTTGACCATAGAGTTGAGGGTCCATATCTGGGCTCTCTATTCTGTTCCATTGGTCTATATATCTGTTTTTGTGTCAGTACCATGCTGTCTTAGTGATCACTGCTTTGTAATATAGCTTGAAATCGGGCAACGCGATGCCCCCAGCTTTGTTTTTCCTTTTCAACATTTCCTTGGCAATTCGGGGTCTTTTCTGATTCCATACAAATTTTAGGATTGTTTGTTCCAGCACTTTGAAAAATGTCATTGGAATTTTGATCGGGATGGCATTGAAGGTATAGATTGCTCTGGGTAGCATAGACATTTTAACAATGTTTATTCTTCTGATCCATGAGCATGGAATGTTTTTCCATCTTTTGTGTCTTCTTCAATTTCTTTCATGAGTGTTCTGTAGTTCCTAGAGTATATATCCTTTACCTCTTTGGTTAGGTTTATCCGAGGAAAATACCAGGTTTTTTTTTTTTTTTTTTTTTTTTAAAGATTTTATTTATTTATTTGACAGAGAAAGACACAGCGAGAGAGGGAACACAAATGGGGAGTGGGAGAGGGAGAAGCAGGCTTCCCGCCGAGCAGGGAGCCTGATGCGGGACTCGATCCAGGGACTCCAGGATCATGACCTGAGCCGAAGGCAGTCGCTTAACCAACTGAGCCACCCAGGCGCCCTACCAGGTTTTTTAAAAAGGATTTTATTTATTTATTAAACAGAGAGCATAAGCGGGGGGAGGGGCAGAGGGACAAGCAGTCTCTGTGCTCCCGCTGAGCAGGGAGCCAGACTCGGGACTCAATCCCAGGACCCTGGGATCATGACCTGAGCTGAAGGCAGACGCTTAACCTACTGAGCCACCCAAGTGCCCCACCACCAGGTTTTTTTAAAATTAAGTTTTGGGGCGCCTGGGTGGCTCAGTCGTTAAGCGTCTGCCTTCGGCTCAGGTCATGATCCCAGGGCCCTGGGATCGAGCCCCGCATCGGGCTCCCTGCTCAGCGGGAAGCCTGCTTCTCCCTCTCCCACTCCCCCTGCTTGTGTTCCCTCTCTTGCTGTGTCTCTGTCTGTCAAATAAATAATAAAAAAAAAATCTTTAAAAAAAAAAATTAAGTTTTTAATTTTAATTACAGTATACTTAACATACAGTGTTATATTAGTTTCAGGTCTATAATATAGTGATTCAACAATCCCATATATTACTCAGTGCTCATCATGATAAGTGCACTTCTTAATCCCCATCACCTATTTCTCTTTTTTAAAGATTTTATTTATCTATTTGACACAGAGAGGGAGTGCACAAGTAGGGGAGTGGCAGGCAGAGGGCAGGCTTCCCGCTGAGCAGGGAGCCCAATGCGGTACTTGATCCCAGGACCCTGGGATCACGGCCCAAGCCGAAGGCAGACGCTTAACTGACTGAGACAACCAGGTGCCCCCCATCACCTGTTTCACCCATCCCTCCACCCACCTCCCCTCTGGTAACCATCAGTTTGCTCTCTATAGTTGAGAGTCTGTTTCTTGGTTTGTCTCTCTCTTTTTCCTTTGTTTGCTTGTTTTGCTTCTTAAATTCCACAAATGAGTGAAATCAGATGGTATTTGTCTTTCTCTGACTGACTTATTTCACTTAGCATAATGCTCTCTAGCTCCATCCATGTTGTTGCAAATAGCAAGGTTTCATTCTTTTTTATGGCTCAATAATATTTCATTGTATATGTATACCACATCTTCTTTATTCGTTTGATGGACACTGGGGCTGGTTCCATATCTTGGCTATTGTAAATAATGCTGCTATTAAAATAGGGGTGCATGTGTCCCTTTGAATTAGTATTTTTTTTTTTTTTAAAGATTTTATTTATTTATTTGACAGAGAGCACAAGTAGGCAGAGCGGCAGGCAGAGGGAGAGGGAGAAGCAGGCTTCCCGCCGAGCAGGGAGCCCGATGCGGGGCTCGATCCCCGGACCCTGGGATCATGACCTGAGCTGAAGGCAGATGCTTAACGACTGAGCCACCCAGGCGCCCCTGAATTAGTATTTTTATACTCTTTGGGTAAGTACCCAGTAGTGCAATTGCTGGATCATAAGGTAGTTCTATTTTTATCTTTTTGAGGAATCTCCATACTGTCTTCCACAGTGGCTGCACCAGTTTGCATTCCCACCAACAGTGCATGAGGGTTCCTTTTTCTCCACTTGTCTTTTGTGTTGTTGATTTAGGTCCTTAATCCATTTTGGGTTTATTTTTGTGTATGGTGTAAGGAAGTGTTTCAGTTTCATTCTTTTGCATATAGCCATTCAGTTTTCACAACACCATTTCTTGAAGAGACTCCCTTTTTCCCATTGCCTCTTTTCTTGAAGATTAATTGACCTTATAATTGTGGGCTTATTTCAGGGATTTCTATTCTGTTCTGTTAATGTGTGTGTCTATTTTTATGCCAGTACCATACTGTTTTAATTACTATAGCTTTGTAATATAACTTGAAGTCTGGAATTGTGCTACCTCCAGTTTCTGTTTTTCTTTTTCAAGATTGCTTTGGCTATTCGGGGTCTTTTGTGGTTCCGTGCAAATTTTAGGATTGTTCGTTCTAGTTCTGTGAAAAATGCTGCTGGTATTTTGGTAGGGATTGCATTAAATCTGTAGATTGTTTTGGGTAGTGTGGATATTTTAACAATATTTGTTCTTCTAATCCATGAGCAGGGAATATCTTTTCATTTGTGTCATCTTCAACATCTTTCATCAATGTTTTATAGTTTTCAGACTACAGGTCTTTTACCTCTTTTGTTAAATTGATTCCTAGGCATTTTATTGTTTTTGGTGTAATTGTAAATGGGATTGTTTTCTTAGTTTCTCTTTCTGCTGCTTCATCCTTAGTGTATAGAAATGAAATAGATTTCTGTGCATTGATTTTGTATCCTGTGACTTTGCTGAATTCATTTATGAGTTCTAGCAGTTTTTTGGTGGAGTCTTTTGGGTTTTCTATATATAGTATCATGTCACCTGCAAATAGTGAGAGTTTTACTTTTCCTTACCAGTTTGGATGCCTTTTATTTCTTTCTGTCGTCTGATCGCTGTGACTAGGACTTCAGTACTATGTTGAGTGAAAGTGGTGAGAGTGGACATCCTTGTCTTCTTCCTGATCTTAGGATAAAGCTCACAGTTTTTCCCCATTGAGTATGATGTTAGGTGTGGGTTTTTCATAAGTGTCCTTTATTATGTTGAGGTATGTTTCCTCCAAACCTATTTTGTTGAGGGCTTTTGTCATGAATTGATGTTGTACTTTGTCAAATATTTATTCTGCATGTGTTGAAATGATCATATGGTTTTATCCTTTCTCTTGTTGATGTGACATATCATGTTGATTGATTTGCAAATATTGAACCACCCTTACATCCCAGAAATAAACCCCACTTGGTCATGGCGAATGATTTTTTAATGTATTGTTGGATTTGATTTATCAGTATTTTGTTGAGAATTTTTGCATCTATATTCATGAGAGATATTGACCTGTAGTTCTCTTTGTTTGTGGTGTCTTTATCTGGTTTTGGTATCAGGGTAATGCTTGCCTCATAGAATGAATTTAGAAGGTTTCTTCTTCTATTTTTTGGAATAGTTTGAGAAGAATAGGTATTAATTCTTCTTTAAATGTTTGGTAGAATTTGCTCGTGAAGCCGTCTGGTGCTGGATGTTTATTTGTTGGGAGTTTTTTTTATTACAAATTCAGTATCATTGCTGGTAATTGGTCCATTCAAATTTTCTATTTATTCCTTCTTCAGTTTTGGTAGGTTATATGTTTCTAGGAATTTATCCACCTCCTCTAGGTTGTTCAGTTTTTTGGCATATAATTTTTCATAATATTCTATTACAATTGTTTGTATTTCTCTGGTACCAGTTGTTACTTCTCTTTCATTTGTGATTTTGTTTGCGTCCTTTCTCTCTCTCTCTCTTTCTTCTTCTTCTTCTGCTTCTGGTTCTGCTTCTGCTTCTGCTTCTTCTTCCTCTTCTTCTCTTTGGATGAGTCTGGCTAGAGGTTTATCAATTTTGTTTATTTTTTTCAGAGAAACAGCTCCTGGTTTCATTGATCTGTTCTATTGTTTGTTTTTTAGTTTCTATATCATTTATTTCTGCTTTAGTTTTATTATTTCCTTCCTTCTTGTGGCTTTGGGTTTTGTTCTTCTTTTTCTAGCTCCTTTAGGTATAAGGTTAGGTAGTTTATTTGAGATTTCTGTTGCTTCCTGAGGTAGGCCTGTATTGCTATAAATTTCCCTCTTAGAACTTAGATGCTTTTGCTGCATCCTAAAGATTTTGGACTGTTGTCTCTCATTTTCATTCGTCTCCATGCAATTTTTTACTTTTTCTTTGATTTCTTGGTTGACCCATTCACTGTTTAGTAGCATGTTATTTAACCTCCATGTATTTATGCTCTTTCCAGATTTTTCTTGTGGTTGTTTTCTCATAGCATTGTAGTCAGAGAAGATGCATGGTATGACTTCGATCCTTTTGAATTTATTGAGACTTGTTTTGTGGTCTAATACGTGATCTGTTCTGGAGAATGTTCTGTGTATTGTGCCATTTTAGGATAGAATATTCTGAATACCTGTTAAATCCATCCAGTCCAGTGTGTCCTTGAAAGCCACTGTTTCCTTGTTGATTTTCTGTTTGGATGATCTATTGATATAAGGGTGAGGGGAGTGTTAAAGTCCCCTACTATTGTATTACTATCAGTTAGTTACTTTATGTTTGTTATTAACTGTTTTATTTATTTGGGTGCTCTCCTGTTGGGTGCATAATTGTTTACAATTGTTATATCTTCCGGTTGGATATCCCCCTTATTATTACACATTGTCCTTCTTTGTCTCTGGTTATAGTCTTTGTTTTAAAGTCTATTTTGTGTGTTATAAGTATGGCTGCCCTGGCTTTCTTTTGATATCCAGTTGCATGGTAAATGTTTTTCTATCACCTCACTTTCAATCTGCGGGTGTCTTTAGGTCTGAAATGAGTGTCCTGTAGGCAGCATATAAATGGGTCTTTTTTTTTTTATACATTCTGTCACCCTGTATCTCTTTTTTTTTTTTTTAAGATTTTATTTATTTATTTGACACAGAGAGAGATAGCGAGAGAGGGAACATAAGCAGGGGGAGTAGGAGAGGGAGAAGCGGCTTCCAACCGAGCAGGGAGACTGATGCGGGGCTCGATCCCAGGACCCTGGGATCATGACCTGAGCCGAAGGCAGACACTTTAACGACTGAGCCACCCAGGCGCCCCTGTCACCCTGTACTCTTCAAAGTAATTGTTGATAGATATGTATTTATTGCCATTTTGTTACTTGTTTCATGATTGTTTTTGTAGTGTTTCTTTGATGTTTTCTTCTCTTGCTCTCTTTTATGGTTTGCTACCTTTCTTTAATGATATATTTGGATTTCTTTCTCTTTTTTCTTTGCATATCTATTATTGGGTTTTGATTTGTGGTTACTATTAGATTTGTATATAACATCTTCTGTATGTAGCAGTCAATATTAAGTCAATGATCACCTAATTTTGAACTCATGTTTTATGCCTCTTCCCCATACATTTTAGGTATATGGTGTGATATTTTACATGCTTTTATTTTGTGAATCACATGACTGATTTATACAGATCTATTTATTTTTATTGCTTTTGTGTTTCCTACTTTTCATACTCTTACTTATCGTCTTTCCTTTCCACTCAAAGAGTCCCCTTTAACATTTCTTGTAGGGCTGGTTTAGTGGTAAACGAAACTAAACTCCTTTAGCTTTTGTTTCTCTAAGAAACTCTTTATCTCTCCCTCTGTTCTGAATGACAGCCTTGCTGGGTAGAGTATTCTTGGCTGCAGATTTTTCCCTTTCAGCACTTTAAATATATCATGCCACTCCTTAAGCCACCAGTTTTTGATATTTCATTACAGCAGCTCTAGGAAATGAACACACCACTATTCTGGAGGTCCAGGTCTGAGAGATGCCAGTGACTCCCAGGAAGCCAAGGCTTGAGTTACTTCAGGAGTACTTAGGCTCAAAGTACTTAGAGACCAACATGAGAGAGATGGCCATGCAGGTGGATAGGAAAGAGGACATCCCTGCCAGGCTCCTTCATTCCCCTTGGTCCACAGCAGATCCTTCCTGGACCATATGAAGGCAGGTGCAGGGCGGGGGGGCCCTTCATCTAACTTTACCTCACTCTCTCCTCTCTGCTCCCTGTCCCAGCTGCCATTACCAAGTGCCACAGCCACCGATGTGTATGTTTTCAAACCAAATTTAATTAAAAGAGTTTTAAAAATATCACAATCATCAGTATACCATTCGGAAATACAATCACTTGAGATGATGGAGAAGCAGCTTATAGATTTGGGCCAAGTGGTTAAAAGCCATTTGTTCCAGGCCATGACCCCTTTAACATCTCTTGAGGTTGCCTCCCAGGCATCCTTACTCTCCCTGCTCTTTCCTTACAGTTTGAGACTATTTCCCCCTAGTGCTGCAGTTCTGACTTCCACCCTTTGTGGTTTACCAGTCTGGCTCTGTGTGTATTAGAAAGTAGCTTTCCTTTCCCAGCCTACTCTAAACTGTTAATACATTAAATCAATATCCTTTTCTATGGAAACTTCCACCCCGGTGAACATCTGCTCCCTTGGGTGTGGAGAATAGATTTAGTTGGAGTAGGGAAAGAAAAAACCAGTCCATCTAGTAAAAGCCAGGTTACCTCTCCAAAGGCTGGACACACTCCATACCAGATCACAGGTTTGGGTTCTAGGTGTGCTAGCAAGCTGCTGCTCCTTCTCCGGCTGTGTCAGTAGAAGGACTTCAGGATTCTGACATCCAGCTAGCACAACCAATTTGCTCCCTCGAGTAATCTGATTCTGTTATAAAATAAGTAAATAGCAACAAACTAAAATAACTAAAGTGGATGCATTAAAAAAAGTCTAGAAGGGAACACAGCAAAATGGCAATTATGGTTTTCTCTAAGGACAAGAACTAAGAGTGATTTTTACTTCTTTTTTTTGGTACCTTACTGAATTGCATGACTTTATTTTTTAACAGTAATAAGTTTTAGTTTAGAACCAGACAAGTAAAGCTGTCTCACTTTTGAAGGCAACCACCACCACTCAATGCAGAGAATAGGTAATGTGCTGATTTAGCTTATCTAAAGAGAAAATTTATTGATTATCCAGTAAATAAAAACAAAACAGAAAAGCAGCTATTAATGTGCCTATTTACCAGCATTGGTTATTAAAATGCTGGGTTCATTACAAGGCTACACAATTTAAACTTATCATGGATGTATTTAAAAGATACTTAATGGCTTCAAGAAATAGAACATCTGAGTAAAAGTAGCTTAAATAATAGAGATCTATTTTTCCCTTATAACTAGAATTTGCAGGTAGCACTAGGTTTAGCTTCTTTGTGATTCTTTTGGCCTCTCCTCATGGTCACAATATGGCTGCTGTAGTTCCAAACATCGTGCTCTCCAGTGACAAAAGCAGGAAGGAGAGAGTTTCTATTTTATTAAAGAAAATCTTTTCAAAAGTTTTCTCAACGCATTCCTCTCAGGTCCCATTGGCCCGATTGGCTCCCTTACCCATTCTGGCAGCAAGGGATACTAGGAAACTGAATATCTGATTTCTTCAGTATGTAGTGGAAAGGAAGGAATCTCTTTCCACTAAGAGGCACTGTGAGCGCATGGCTGTGGGCTAGGCAACCAGGATTATCTGCCACAGTGGAGAACTTGGAGGAAGTCCAGAGAATATATTCAAAATTATTAAGTCCTTTACAAAAACCTTCATAATAATAATCTAAGATTTCTTAGCCTGGAGAAAAGAAAGCTAGCGATCAGGTTAATAACTTACTTTGAAAGTATGACATTTTTACACCACAGATAGCTTCTCACTGTCTATCATATACAAAGCACTGTTGTAGGTGCTTTTAAAAATATGAAAGTGTCATGGAGGAAGGAAAAATATCTACCACATGCTTACTGTAAGTCAAGCACTTTGGCAGATGATTTAAATATATCATTTCTTTTACTACTTTAAGGGAGGATTTACTGGGTTTATTTTGCAGATGAGGAAATGGAAATCTCAAGTAATCAGACCATTTTTGCCAACCTTCCCTCCTGAGCGCTTTCACCTTGCACCAATCCCATACTGAACAGTGCTCCTCCTAGGGAACACCATGGCCATGTTACACAGGTATACACAGAATATGACTCAGTCAAATGGTAAGTTTATGCATTGGTAAAAGATAGTGGAGGGGCACCTGGGTGGCTCAGTCAGTTAAGCGGCTGCCTTCGGCTCAGGTCATGATCCCAGGGTCCTGGGATCAAGCCCCACGTTGGGCTCCCTGCTCGGTGGAGAGTCTGCTTCTCCCTCTCCCTCTGCCTGCCTCTCTGCCTACTTGTGCTCTCTCTCTATCTCTCTGTCAAATAAATAAATAAAATCTAAAAAAAAAAAAAAAGATAGTGGAGGTAAATATGATGATCTCAAAGTTGATTAGGTGCTATTTATTATCCTCTTACATTTACTTAATTTTAACAGTGTTTTGAAAGATGAGAATGCTTTTGAAAGTTTTAGTAAAGATCTAAGCTAGGTGCAAGAGGAGTGGGTTTGGCTAATTGTAAATAGTCTCTTTCCATATTTATGTTGTTTCAGTGGTTTAAAAAAAGAATGGTGTATCTGTTATATACATTATATTTATTATATTTATATTATATATCATATACCTTATATGTATTATGTCTTTATTCAACATAATACTGGAAGTTCTGGCCATAGCAGTCATGTAACAAAAAGAAATAAAAGGCATCCTGGGGCACCTGGGTGGCTCAGTGGGTTAAGCATCCAACTTTTGGTTTCGGCTCAGGTCATGATCTAGTGGTCGTGGGATCAAGCCCCAGTTGGACTCGGTGCTTAAATTCTCTCTCCCTCTCCTTCCAGCTCGGGCACTCATTCTCTCTCTCTCAAATAAATAAAATCTTTTTTTTTTTTTTTTTTTTATTTGGCAGAGAGGGACACAGCGAGAGAGGGAACACAAGCAGGGGGAGTGGGAGAAGCAGGCTTCCCGCGGAACAGGGAGCCCGATGCAGGGCTCGATCCCAGGACCCTGGGATCATGACCTGAGCTGAAGGCAGATGCTTAACGACTGAGCCACCCAGGCGCCCCATAAATAAAGTCTTTTTAAAAAGGCATTCAAATTGACAAGGATTTTAAGAATTTTAAAGGCATTTTTGTTGTTGTTGTTTTCTAATTCCTGTTTCTATGTATAGAACTGTTTTTCTCTCTCTGAAAACTTTTAGAAGGGTAGCTCTATCCCTTGTGATCTAAAACTTTGTTACGTTCTTCATTGGTGTGGAACATATTTTTTATCCATTATGCTTCACACTCAATAGCCCCTTCCACCCTAAATTTTCATTATTTCTAGAAATTTTTCTCATATAAGTCTTCAATAATTTTTTCCTCTTTAATTTCTCTGTTCTGTCTTTCTAGAATGTCTATTAGTACAATATAGAATTTCCTGTCTGATCCTCTCATTTTCTTCTCTTTTCTATCCAATTTTCCATCTCATTGTCTTTCTGTTCTAATTTCTAGAAGATATCTCCACTTTATTCTCCAACCATTCTATTGATTTTTATACATCAGCCATTATATTTATAATTTAAGTACAGCAATCTGACCCTCTTATAGATGTAATAATTCTCCCAAATCTCAGGATGTTAATGATTTGAAGTCTTCTTCTGATCTTGGTATTTACTATTTTTCCTTGGGGTTTCCTCTTATTCCCATCTGTTCTGGTCCTTATGCTTACTGTTAGGGGTTGTCTCCAAATGCCTGGTGATCCTTCATTTTCTAAATATGTTGAGTGAGGGCCTCAAAAGCTAATTGGGAGCTCTTTGTGCAGGTGGTATGGTAGACTTTCCTAGAAGACAATCTGGCTATTTTTTTTAAATTTTATTTTATTATGTTAGTCACCATACATTACATCATTAGTTTTTGATGTAGTGTTCCATGATTCATTGTTTGCGTGTAACACCCAGTGCTCCATGCAATACATGCCCTTCTTAATACCCATCACCGGGGTAACCCATCCCCCCACCCCTCTCCTCTCTAAAACCCTCAGTTTGTTTCTCAGAGTCCATTGTCTCTCATGGTTCGTCTCCCCCTCTGACTTCCCCCCCTTCATTTTTCCCTTCCTACTACCTTTTTTTTTTTAAACATATAATGTATTATTTGTTTCAGGGGTACAGGTCTGTGATTCATCAGTCTTACACAATTCACAGCGCTCACCATAGCACATACCCTCCCCAGTGTCCATCACCCAGCCACCCCGTCCCTCCTACTCCCCACCACTCCAGCAACCCTCAGTTTGTTTCCTGAGATTAAGAGTCTCTTTTGGTTTGTCTCCTTCTCTGGTTTCATCTTGTTTCATTTTTCCCTCCCTTCCCCTATGATCCTCTGTCTTGTTTCTCAAATTTCTCTGATTGACTTATTTCGCTTAGCATAATACCCTCTAGTTCCATCCATGTTGTGGCAAACGGCAAGATTTTGGTTTTTTGATGGCTGCATAATATTCCATTGTGTGTATGTGTATATATATATATATATATATATATCACGTCTTCTTATCCGTTCATCTGTTGATGGACATCTTGGTTCTTTCTATAGTTTGGCTATTGTGGACATTGCTGCTATAAACATTGGGGTGCATGTACCCCTTTGGATCACTACATTTTTATATTTGGGGTAAATACCCAATAGTGCAATTGCTGGGTCATAGGGTAGTTCTATTTTTAACTTTATGAGGAAACTCCATACTGTTTTCCAGAGTGGCTGCACCAGCTTGCATTCACACCAACAGTGTAGGAGGGTTCCCCTTTCTCCGCATCCTTGCCAACATCTGTCGTTTCCTGCCTTGTTAATTTTAGCCATTCTGACTGGTGTGAGATGGTATCTCATTGAGGTTTTGATTTAGATTTCCCTGATGCTGAGTGATGTTGGACACTTTTTCATGCATCTGTTGGCCATTTGGATGTCTTCTTTGCAGAAATGTCTGTTCATGTCTTCTGCCCATTTCTTGATTGGATTATTTGTTCTTTGGGTGTTGAGTTTGATAAGTTCTTTATAGATTTTGGATACTAGCTCTTTATCTGATATGTCATTTACAAATACCTTCTCCCATTCTGTCAGTTGTCTTTTGGTTTTGTTGACTGTTTCCTTTGCTGTGCAAAAGCTTTTTATCTTGATGAAGTCCCAATAGTTCATTTTTGCCCTTGCTTCCCTTGCCTTTGGCGATGTTTCTAGGAAGGAGTTGCTGTGGCTGAGGTCGAAGAGCTTGCTGCCTGTGTTCTCCTCTGGGATTTTGATGGACTCCTGTCTCACATTTAGGTCTTTCATCCATTTTGAGTCTATTTTTGTGTATGGTGTAAGAAAATGGTCCAGTTTCATTCTTCTGCATGTGGCTGTCCAATTTTCCCAATACCATTTGTTGAAGAGACTGTCTTTTTTCCATTGGACATCTTTCCTGCTTTGTCGAAGATTAGTTGACCATAGAGTTGAGGGTCCATTTCTGGGCTCTCTATTCTGTTCCATCAATCTATGTGTCTGTTTTTGTGCCAGTACCATACTGTCTTGATGATTACAGCTTTGTAATAGAGCTTGAAGTCTGGAATTGTGATGCCACCAGCTTTGCTTTTCTTTTTCAACATTCCTCTGGCTATTCAGGGTCTTTTCTGGTTCCATACAAATTTTAGGATTATTTGTTCCATTTCTTTGAAAAAAGTTGATGGTATTTTGATAGGGATTCCATTAAATGTGTAGATTTCTCTAGGTAGCATAGACATTTTCACAATATTTGTTCTTCCAATCCATGAGCATGGAACAATCTGGCTATTTTGTGAAGAAATACCCAATTGTGAATATCTGTAGGTCTTTTTTTAAAAGCCAGAATAGAGAGAAATCCAGTTTTCACTATAAAAAAAGTATACAGTTTGATAGGTTGTGTTGTTGGAGGTGAGTAGGGGAAATGGGATCACTCAGTTAATAACCCTCTTTTTCTACTAGTTCCCATCCAATAATTTATCCGAACATCTTGACTTCCTCTGGTTGAACTCTCAGGTCAATAAATCTTCAGTATTTTGCCTGGGATTGTGTCTGGTTGTGTGAAGTCATCAAGAAGACCTGTATGGTCTAAATGTTTTTAAAATAGATGGTTAAGAAATTCTGTACCTCTGCTATCAGATATAATCAACTTCACAAATTCCTGAGCCTTTCATGGGTATGGAGGCATGAATTGGCTTCCTTTTTTGTTTATGTCTTACTTCTTCAGCTTTCTCTGGCTTTCCAAGTCAGTTAACACTTGCATATCTGTTATCAGGGATCTAAAATTTAAATGATGTCTCTCATCCACTGGTATCCCTAATGGCATTCTTTTTTTACCTTTTGGGTGTATTCTCTTTGTTAGTTTTTTTTTTAGCAATTATTTTGTCATCATTTAACTGTGGTTTCAGGAGGCAACAGAGAAATACTTGCATTCAGTCTATAATGTTTAACCAGAAGTCACATCTAATATTGTATGTGCTTTTAGTTTACATAGTTGGCCATATTGAAGAATACAATTTAGTATCCTATTCTTTTATGTATTTTTTTTTTTAAGAGAGAGAGAATAGGGGAAGGGGCAGACGGAGAGGGAGAGAGATAATCTTAAGCAGGCTCCACATTGAATGTGGAACCCAATGCAGGGCTCCATCTCATGATCCTGATGTCATGACCTGAGCTGAAATCAAGAGTTGGATTCTCAATGGACTGAGCCACCCAGGCACCCCATCTTCTATGATTTTTTAAGCATTTTTCCAAGATAATATGTCACTACTTTTTGAACACTAGGATGATAGTCACATAATTCACTCTTATTTCAAGTATACAATTGTCTTGTCTCTAGCCTCTCTCTCTCTCTCCCTCACCCAACCATGTGTGTGTGTGTGTGTGTGCATGTGTGTGTGTGTGTGTGTGTGTGTGTGACATATGCATGATGGTTCTGGGAAATGCTACTGAACCCATTTGAATATAGGTGGAACCAATCATCTCACATTTATCTTATGGTTTTATGGAAATAATGTTCATAATATTTGAAGAGGGAGAAAATGTACTTCATTTAGCATTAGGAAAAATTGATATTTTATCTTATCAGTTATGTCTGGTGAGGGGTATAAATACTGTACTTTAAAAAACTCTGTATTACTTTTGTTTCCTGCTTGGACTGCTTTTTGTATATATTAATACTCTAATTAGCTTATCAGTACCTGGTCCTTTCACATTTGCTATTCAAGACACACAGAGCCAGCTATTTTTTTATTTGCGTGTGCACATTCCTTTAGTATAAATCCCAGAGGAGCCAATATGTGTATGATAGTAAATTATGGGTCATGTAAAATATATTGTAGTTTTCAAAAATCATTAAACCTTATGGAATTCTAATCAGTAAAAAAAAAAAAAAAAGGCACAGGACCTATTTATATTTACCAAACCACCACCAAAAAACCAAAAACCAAAAAACAAAAACCCAAAATAGATATGGCTGCTTTCACTCCTCCACTTTTCTGTTTACGTTACTAACCCATCTTTCCTTGAGCCTGACACTCCTTCCTCCTAACCTGGGGGTTTGATGGCTGTTGACAACGTTGCCTGTGCTTGCTGCCCTACCCTTGCTATGCAAAATAATAGAGGGCAAGAGATCTGGGAAAAATAACAAATAATCATCATTTAACTATGAGACATTGTTATCTAGAAAGAGCCATATTCTATACTAAGACCAATTCCATACACCCTCCCCATCAGTAAAGTGGATTCAGAGGCCATTTGGCTGAAATTAAACACAGAGAAGAATAGATGGGGTGAATGTAATAGGAGAACTGCCTCAGGAATGCTTTCCTCATGCAGATTACAAGATTGGCCTAGAAACAAGATATAATAAGGATGGGGAACTTCTCCTGAACAGACAGATGTCTGTGCAAAGTCCCAATCTTCTAAAAACAGAGCACTGGTAAATTCTGCCCTTATAATCACTTTCCCTAGAAGCAGGTGGTGGAAGGAGTAAATTTGGACCAAATTCTAAAGAAAAATGAAGAAATTACAATGATGTGGAAATGATAGAATTCTGAGTTTCATCAGAATTGAGAGTATCAGAATGGGGGAAGGGAAAGCTAAGAAGTAATCATACATATGCTCCAGACTATAAGAAAGCAGTTTTAAGAAAACACAGAAAGACAATTAAATGGCCAGGGAGAAGAGGATTCTATAAATAAAATTCTTTCCTTTCGACTGGGAATGTTTCTGATGCAGAAGAAAGTTCAATGTATTTGATGATGTACACGGCCAGTTGTGAGTTTATATTCTTAAAGAACAGGTACAGAAGTTATTGCCCTTATAATCTTTGAATTCCAGGAAGCTTGGACATAGATTAGTACACAATTGAAGTAGCTAAGCTCCTTAGCTTGAATGTTTTGATTAAGTATTTAAATATCCTGCCTTTTTTTTTCAGCCAGGAGAGATTAAGAATCTGGAATTACCCTCCCACTGTAATCAACTAGAAAAGTGAACAAAATATAGGAAACACCTATTTTTAGATATTAGATATAAGGTAACAGTGGACTTTATCCCTGAGAAAAGAAAAATAAAAGGGGTGAGCCCCCCTTCCATTTCCTAGGTTTTCTGTCCTATAATAATTCTTAGACTATGACACAGAAAGACTTTGACAGTCTTCTGGGATTAATGAGACAGAGATTAGATTTCAGGGAATTAGAATTTATAGGACGAGAGAGGATAGAGCTACACAGAGAAAGAACTTCAGAAATTTGCATGGGTTCCCTCATGTTTTGACAAAATACCAATCTGTAACTATATATGATGAGACCCCATGAAGCTGGAAAAGAGCAGCTTCCAAGGAAGGAACAATTACTGGGGAGCTGTAAGATGAATAGTCCACATGCCCATACATTAATTATTAGAGTTTCTTCCATCCAAACTAGAGAGACTTCACTGAATACAAAGGACATTTAGTAGAGACTCCACAAGGGATATATCTTAGAAATGGGACTAAATTAGCTCCAGAAAAAAGCTCTTCGAGACTCACCCTAAAAAGACTTTTCAATAACCTTAAAAGGATCAAACTAACCTGCCAGTAACTTACCTAATGGTCAGAAAATATTTAACATTCTTTAAGGAATACAATACTCATTCCCAAATAATATGACATTCACAAGATCCAATATCCAATAAAAAATTACTAGGGAACAAGACAGTGATGTCCACTTTTGCCACTTTTAGTCAATATAGTATTGGAAGTCCTAGCCAGAGCAATTAGGCAGAAAAAGATATAAAAGTCATCCAGATTGTAAAGGAAGAAATAAAACTGTCACTGTTTGCATGTGACATGATATTATATATAGAAAATCCTAAAGACTTTACCAAAAACTGTTAGAACTGATAAATAAATTCAGTAGTTTCAGAATACAAAATCAAAATATAAAAGTCTGTTGCATTTCTATACACTGATAGTGAACTATCAGAAAGCAAAATTAAGAAACCAAATCCATTTACAATTGCATAATAAGAATAAAATACCTGGGAATAAATTTAATCAAGGAGGTGAAAGAACTATATACTGAAAACCATAAAACATTGGTGAAAGTAACTAAAGATATAAATAAATGGGAAGATATTCTATGCTAATGAATTGGAAGAATTAATATTGTTAAAATGTTCATACTGCCCAGAGCAATCTACAAATCCAGTGCAATCCCTATAAAAACTCAATAGCAGTTTTTTACAGAAATAGAAGAAATGGGGCACCTAGGTGGCTCAGTTGGTTAAGCGACTGCCTTCGGCTCAGGTCATGATCCTGGAGTCCTGGGATCGAGTCCCGCATTGGGCTCCCTGCTCGGCAGGGAGTCTGCTTCTCCTTCTGACCTCCCCTCTCTCATGCTCTCTCTCTCTCAAATAAATAAATAAAATCTTAAAAAAAAAAAAAAAAGAAATAGAAGAAATAATCCTAAAATTTGTTTGGAACCACAAAAGACCCCAGATAGACAAAGCAGTCTTGGGAAAGAAGAACAAACCTGGAGGCATCATTCTTCCTGATTTCAAATTATGTTACAAAGCTATAGTAATGAAAACAGTATGGTATTGGCATAAAAACAGACACATAGATCAATGGAACAGGATGGAGAGCCCAGAAATAAATCCGCGAATATATGGTCAATTAGTTTATGACAAAGGAGCCAAGGATATGGAAAGTCCTTTCATATTTCATATTGAAAGCCTCTTCAATAAGTAGTGTTGGGAAAACTGGACAACCACATGCAAAAGAATAAAACTGGACCACTGTATTCCGGCATATACAAAAATTAAAATGGATTAAAGACTTGAAAATAAGCCCTGAAGCCATAAAATTCCTGGAAGAAAACAGGCAATAAGCTCCTTGACATTGGTCTTGCTTATGATTTTTTGGATTAGATCCCACAAACAAAAGCAACAAAAGCAAAAATAAACAAGTAGGACTAAAACTAAAAAGCTTATGCACAGCAAAGGAAACCCACAAAATAAAAAGGCAGTTTACCAAATGGGAGCGAATTTTTGCAAATCATATATCAGATAAAGGGTTGATATCCAAAATGTATAAGGAACTCATACAACTCAAAAGCTAAATAAATAAGTAAATAAATAAATAAATCTGATTAAAAATGGGCAGAGGATCTGAATAGACATTTTTTCCAAAGAAGACATACAGATGGCCAACAGGTACATGAAAGGTGCTCAACACCACTAATCATCAGGGAAGTGAAAATCAACACCATAATGAGAATATCACCTCACACCTCTCAGAATTGCTAAAATCAAAACACAAGACATAACAAATGTTGGCAAGGATATGGAGAAGAGGGAACCCTTGTGCACTGTTGGTAGAAATGTAATTGGTGCAGCCACTGTGGAGGAGCCTCAAAAAATTAAAAATAAAACTACCATATGATCCAGCATCTCTGCTTTTGGCTATTTATCTGAGGAAAACAAAAACACTAACCTGAAAAGATATCTGTGCCCCCATATTCACTGTAGCATTACTTACAGTAGCCAAGACACGAGAGGCACATAGGTGTCCACTGACGGATTAATGGATAAAGAAAATGTGGTATATATATGTGTATATATATAATATGTATATATATATGTATATATATAATGGAATATTTTTTAGCCTTAAGAAAAGGAATTCTTGATATTTACAACAACATGGATGGACCTTGAGGGAATTATGCCAAGTGAAGTAAATCAGACAGAGGGGCACCTGGGCGGCTCAGTCAGTGAAATGTCTGCCTTCAGCTCAGGTCATGATCTCAGGCTCCCCGCTCAGTGGGAGCCAGCTTCTCCCTCTCCCTCTGCCTCTCCCTCTGCCCCCACTTGTGCTGTCTCTCTCTCAGTCTCTCTTCCTCTGTCAAATAAATAAAATCTTTTAAAAAAAGGAAATAAGTCAGACAGAGGAAGACAAATACCATATGATCTCACTTATATGTGAAATTTTAAAAACCTCATAGATACAGAGAACAGCTTGGTTTTGCTAGAGTTGGGGGGTGGAGGTGAGTGACATGAGTGAAGATGGTCAAGAGATCTAAACCTCTCATTATAAAATAAATAAGTCCTGGGGATGGACTGTACAGCATGGTGACTATAGTTAGTAATACCGTATTGTATATTTGAAAGTTGCTAAGAGAATAGATCTTAAAAGTTCTCATCACATGAAAAAAATAGTAACTATATAAGGTGACAGATGTTACCTGGATTTATCATGGTGATCATTTCACAATATATACAAATATTGAATCATTACGTTGTACACCTGTAATTAATATAATATGTCCATTGTATCTCAATATAAATAAAGTTCAACACCCCTTTAATTCCTTTCAACTGAACAAAATGGTTTAGGAAAAGGATACTAAAAGTGCGACTTTCTCCCCAGAGTATGAAAGACCTAAGTATCCACAAGCAAATTGTGAGAGAGGATGATACTGAAAAAGCCTTGAAATATTGCAAACTGAAGATGCATGACGAGAAAATAACTTGAGTGTGGCTATTGACACATCAGTGCTGAGAGGAATTAATCAGATAAAAAGCTTAGCAGGGGTGCCTGGCTGGCCCAGTTGGAAGAGCCTGTGACTCTTGATCTCAGGGTCATGAATTCGAACCCCACGGTTGGGTGTAGAGATTACTTAAAAAAAAAAAATACATAAACTTAAAAAAAGTAAAAAAGTCTTAACAAACTTTGGAGGATATCAAGAACCAACAGTCTGGAGAGAGAATTAAATTAGTCCTTTCACAGAGGGTACATGGGACAGTGATGGAGTAGCTAGTTTGGACACACCTGTTGGGGCACTTTCCTAACATGGCCACAAATTCTCTGGCACTTGTTTTATCTGTGCTTGTGACTGCTTCAGTCAGTATTGTACAGAAGTGACACTGTGTTTTTTGATCACTGGAACACTCATTCTTGGAGCCCTCAGTGGACATTTAAGAGGTCCATCTTCCCCAAGGCTGCCATCTGACCAGGAAGCGCAAGTCACATGGAGAGGCCACACGTAGTTGTTGCGGTTGACAGTACCATCTAAGCGTATATTTTAGCCGTTTTAGCCCAAGCACAAAACATGTGAGTAAAGAAGCCATCTCGGAAATGGGTCCTCTCACTCAGCTGTTGACCAGCACCCAGCCATTTGCGTCACTCCCAGCTGAGGGCCCAGACATCATGGAACAGAGAAGAGCCATCCCCACTATGCCCTTTCTGAATTTCTGACCTACATAATCTATGAGTTCGTAAAAAATTTTGTTTTTCAGGGACGCCTGGGTGGCTCAGTTGGTTAAGCGGCTGCCTTCGGCTCAGGTCATGATCCCAGGGTCCTGGGATCGAGTCCACATCAGGCTCCTTGCTCAGCAGGGAGCCTGCTTCTCCCTCTGCCTGCCTCTCCCCCTGCTTGTGTTCTGTCTCTCTCTCTGACAAATAAATAAATAAAATCTTAAAAAAAAAAAAAATTTTGTTTTTCAGCCTGGCTCAGTTGTTAGAGCATGTGACTCTTGATCTTGGGGTCATGAGTTCAAGCCCCACATTGGGCATAGAGCTTACTTAAAAAAATTTTCTTTTTGTTTTACACCACTAAAGTTTGGGGTAAGTTGTTAGACAACAGATGTTGATCTGTGTTCAGAACTGTGTTCACCCCAAATTTATATGTTGAAGCCTCTGTACTCAGAATGTGACTGTATTTCAAGATGGGGCTTTTAGAGGTCATAAATTAAAATGAGGCCATTAGATGGGCCCTAATCTAATCCAGTTGGTGTCCTTATAAAGAAGAAGGGATTAGGATACACAGGGAGACATCAGGGATGTGCAGACATGGAGGAAAGACCATGTGAGGACACAGCAAGAAGGAGGAGGTCATTTGCAAGCCAAGGAGAGAGACCTCAAAAGAAACCAGACCTGCTGACACCCTGTTCTTGGACTTCTGGCCTGCAGAACTATGAGAAAATAAATTTCTGTTGTTTAAGCCACCCAATCTGTGGTACTTTGTCATGGAAGTCCTGGCAAACTCAAATCTTTCTCTCCCCACCCCCACCCCCATTCCCACCTGATTCTGTCAAATCATTGAGTGAACCTCAGACTCCTCCCCTACTTTTTTTGTGCTAGATTTTTTTTTTAAGATTTTATTTATTTGACAGACAGAGACACAGCGAGAGAGGGAACACAAGCGGGAGAGGGAGAAGCAGGCCTCCCGTGGAGCAGGGAGCCTGATGCGGGGACCCTGGGATCATGACCCGAGCCAAAGGCAGACACTCAGTGACTGAGCCACCAGGCGCCCCTTGTGCTAGATTTTTAACTTAAAATCCAGACCTGGACTCCTGATCAAACCCAAGGGACTGGCATCCTCTTAGCAGTAATTGGATCTGAGATTTGGGGAGAACTTGGGGATCTTTCCAGTGTGGGCTCACAGGGCAGAAAGGGCCAGTCTGCAAAGGCAAGCTGATAGAGCAGACACCCAGAAATGAGCAGGTAAAAGAGATATGGAAAAATTCTTAAAGATTTCCTTTTTCTAGTCTAATAGAACTTTCTTGAGGCCCAGCTATATTCCAGATATTCTGAGAGATGGCCTAGTATTCTTACCGTACTCTCCATTTTGATTAGGTTAGCTCAAGCTGGATTCTATGACTTGCAACCAGAGTCCTAAATAACCCAAGTGTCAAGTTTGGTCCACCAACAATGGATATTTGTGGGGCAGGGGCCGAGACAGAGGAACGTGATAGGACTCCTGACCCCAACTCTTGTTCCTGGCACACCGAGAAATAACTGGAAAGACCTTTGGTGAGGTCAGGAGCAAGGGGGCAAGATGAATCAGGGAAATTTGAGTTATTACTGTAAATGTGATCTCATTTGTACTCAGCCTTGAGTAGAAATTTGAGTTACAGGGAAATAAATCAAAAAGAATGACAGAAACCTGTGACAATAGTGCCAGGCAGGCCAAAACCTAGAATGAACTGGGGCTTTAAAAAGTGCTAAAGAAAAAAAATTACTCCAGAAAGAAACACAAGAAAAATTGAATCTGCTGGCAGTGTGTTTTGAAATGGTTGGCCAGGATGAAAAAATATAATAATAACAAAATAAAAGAAAAACAGTCTTTCAGGAAGAAGCTCTATGGGCCAAAAAGGAAGCTCAGGGAAGGCCTGTGACCTAGCTGTTAGCAAGAGAGGAAAAGGAGGCATCCCATGCTTGTTCCTTGCTTATCAATCCTGACCTAAGCTTGGTCGCTAAGCAGGCCGGGAACCCACAATGGACGGGAGGAGGAGAAGAAATGCTGGAAACCTGGCCTAGGGAGGAAGTAGGGGGTCAATACACCAGCCAGAAACTCAGTCATAGCCAATGACCCAGAAGCTTCTTGTCCCTTTGCAATGGCACATACACCCTGATAGAGAAGCAGATCGATCCTGATAGGCACATGAGCCCTGATAGCAACATATATCCTAAGAGCATCAACATATATGGGAAACTGAATGATTGTTCCTGAATACATGTGCCCTAGGGGAGGATTATACTTCCCTATAGCACTGATGTCAGGCCAGGCCATGAGATTTCCTTTGGCCAAGGAAGTGTCAGCAGAAGTGCTATGTGTCATTTCCAGACAGTCACTTTTAGACCCAGTGTGTGGTTTGCCATTTCTCCTTTTTCTCAGCAATGAGAATGTTCCAGATGGAGGCTGTTCTATCAACCAGTGTCCCAGGGTAAAAGCAATATGAGCAAAGCTTACTGGTTTGTCATGTACATGAAGTGTAATGAGAAATAAATCTTTGTGTTAGCCATTGTGATTTGGGAGGCTGTTTGTTACTGCAGCACAACCTGGCTTCTCTTTACTCTTACAACCTGCAAGATCAATAGCACTGGGGATGAGAATAGAGCATATCTGGTCACCAGGGACAATCTACAGGCTCTAGAGGATGGCAGTGGAAGAGTATTATAGGAAGACCCAGGACAATCTGCCAGAAGCTCAGGGCCAAGCTAAACATGAGAATTGTCTGGAGAAAGCAGGACATAAGAAATCCCCTGGAATACAAAGTGTATTACTCATTTACTTCAACTGAAAACACAGTGGGCTGCTGATGTCTGATAAAACAGAGGTTGTGTTAATGAAGAGGGTTTGAGGGGATGTTGAGATTTTGTTTTGTTTTTCAGCTAGGTCCTGAGCCAAAAGGTAAAGTGAGGATTGAGCTGACTTATTTGAGGAGGTAGAGCAAATGATGACAAATGCACACATACTCCCTGGAACCACCACTGTTTGGGGATAGAGTCTTTTTTTTTTTAATTAAAAATTTTTTTTTAAGATTTTATTTCTTTATTTGAGAGAGAGAGCACGAGTTGGGGGGAGGAGCAGAGGGAGAGGGAGAAGCAGACTCCACCCTGAGCAGGGAGCCCAATATGGGGCTCGAACCCAGGACCCTGGGATCATGACCTGAGCCACCCAGGCGCCCTGGGGAAAGAGTCTTTTTTTTGGGGGGGGGGGGAGAGTCTTTTGAATGTAGAATCCAGAATAGTAGTGCTCTACTATTGATCCAGGCCACAACCCCCTTTTCACACAGTCTCTGTCTCCATTATAAAAGCCAGTTCTAACCTTCTATTTAAATAAGTTCTCCATGGAAGCCTTGCTTGCTTTATGCAGCGACCTGCCTGGGGACAGGAAATATGCCCTGAACCTTTGCCTGAGGGCAAGGACCCTGTTGGCCCAGGCACCAAATTTCCTTCCTGCTATCTGCCCCTCTCCTGGGTTCTGAGTGTGCCACATCAGACTCCATTCTAGGTTCACTGCTCACTTCTGAAGACATCAGTACCATCTTGGAATCATCACCCTCCTGTCCTTGCTGGCCCTTTGCCTGGAATAAAACAGGGATTGTTGGGACCCTGGGTCATCTTTCTTTGCTTGCCAACCCGAGACCCTGCATTTGTCTCAAGGCTCCGTCAGTCCGCCCCATTCTGGCCCTCCCTGGGTGACTAACACCTGTGCTCAACTCTTCTCTCCTGCTGCAAAGCTGTGCTCTTTGTGTGTGGGCATGTCACAAATCAGGAGGACAACCATATGAATGAGGGGGAGATTCAACTTTTAAAATGATCTCCGATGTAGGAAAAGATGTTAGGGTTTGAAGCCGAGGGCCAAGAAAGAATTCGTGAGACGTCATTGGTGCAAAAAGGTGATTTTATTAAAGCACGGGGACAGGACCCGTGGGAAGAAAGAGCTGCACTGGGGGTCCTAAGGAATGAGTGGCCCATTATATACTTTCAAGTTGGGAGGGGGTTAGGGATAATGTAAGCCTCTAAGGAATTTGGAAGCAAGGTTTCCAGGACTTTGCGGGGGCTAGCTGTTGTTGGGAAGAGATCATTTATTACCGTCTAATAAAACCTGAGTCATGAGACCCTTCAGATGTATATCGGTGGGTCATATGCTTGGGGGCTGATTGCCAACATGTATTTTGGGAGGTAGAGATAAAGGAAGTTTCTAAAGGAATTTTTATATGTTAAAGGAGACTTTCAGGATCCTGGGGGTTGGGCTAAGATTACCTTTTGCCTTTAGCAAAGTATTAACTTCGAGGCAGTTGAGTCCCTAAAGGAATGTCACTTTGCCTGTTTCAAGGACTTGTCAATGGGCTGTAGGTTGTAAGGAAATTTAATAATTTTTCTTCTGCCTTTGTTTCCCACATCAATCTCAGCTATTTTTCATGAGTGATCCAAACCAATAGGGAAGAATCCACCAGGAAGGTTTTATTAGCAAGGTCAAAAATGGAATTTCAAGAGTCCAAGATGGGGAGGATCCAGGATGACAGGTGTTCATTAAAAAAAAAAAAAAAATGGGCCTGTTTGACCACGGGAACCAAATGTCTATTGCAGTTACTAAAAAAGTTATCAAAGGAAAGGAGATATTAATCTTCCTCTAAATTATTTTTGCCTGTCTATGTTTGGAAAAGGTTTTTGACCCTGACTTGTCAGATTGAGGTCGGTCAGGATGGCTGGATTAAAATTTTAACTTCAGCAATGTCATGACATTCACACAAAGTTAGAGGGACTATTCTACATTTAAAAAGACTGAAGAATCATGAAAACCAAATGCAGCGTGAGCTCCTTTATATGATCCTAGATTGAAAAGCAAACAGCTAAAAAAGCATTATTTGTATCATAGGGAAATTTTATATGGTCTGTGTATAACTTTATTAAATGTATTAAATTGCTGTTAATTTTCTTTTTTAAAAAAAGATTTTATTTTTAAGTAATCTCTACACCCAACTTGGGACTCGAACCCACAACCCTGAGATCAAGAATCACACATTCTGGGAGTGCCTGAGTGGCTTAGTCATTAAGCGTCTGCCTTCGGCTCAGGTCATGATCCCAGGGTCCTGGGATTGAGCCCCGTATCGGGCTTCCTCACTCTTCCCCCTGCTTGTGTTCCCTCTTTCGCTGTCTCTCTGTCAAATAAATAAAATCTTAAAAAAAAAAAAAAAAAAGAATCACACATTCCACCGACTGAGCCAGCCAAGCGCCCCTTGCCGTTATTTTTCTAAAGTGAGATAATGATGATGTCGTTTTGAAGACAATGTCCTTGTTCTTAGGAGATACACATTGTCATGCTAAAATAGTTAAGTGTGAAATGGTATGATGTTTCCAACTTTCTTTCAAATAGCTCAGAAAAATAAGAATTACACATAAGTAAAATCTAGGTGAAGAATATACAGGTACCTATTGTATTCATCTTTCAACTTTTCTATAGGTTTGAAAATTTTAAAGAGGAAATTTTATCTTGAGAAACCATTGAGAGGAGAGTAACTTGGGCTTAAATGAAGAATGAAAGAAAAGCCAAGATTACTGTGTTCAATTATATGTGTTTCCTCAACTACCTCACAGGAAAATGGTGGGGCTTATTCAGAATGTCTCCAAAGAGCAAAGGTAGGATCAAGGCATGGGAGAGACCAGAAACTAGATTTTAGCTTAACAAAGAAAACCTTGCAGTAAGACTCTCATGCCTTGTCTATAGCCAGCTCCAGTAGCAGAGAGAAGACAATTTTAAAAGTGATAATGTGTTTGTCACTTAATATGATCTTTGGATTTTTATTATCAGAGTGACCAGCAAAATCAAGGGAGCTGCTTGAATTTTAATCTAAGAGCAAGGGAATATCTGTACAGAATGAAAGTTAAAAAAACAGTAAAGATTTTCTAAATTATTGAATAAAGGTTGTTCAAAACACTGAAAGCAACCTATATAACCGTTTATGCACGTACTAGATCATATAAACAGTGGTGTAAGAGATGATTCCACCTGATATGTAAGATTTTGCCCCTTTCACTTTTGATGAAAGGCTTAGTCTTGTGGTTTTATATTTCCAACACCTCCCCAGAACTTTTAGCAAGGTACAATACTTAACTAAGGACTGAAAAAAAATTAATTTATTTTTATTTTAATGGTTGCCTTCTTTTTAAAGTAACTTTCCTGGATTTCCATTTATGATATAGTCATATGTTTTTTCCGCTTTAAGTAAATATATTATAGTCTGAAAAAATATATTATAATCTGAAAAAAATGTAATCAATTAAAAAATTATACCTGGGTGGCTCAGTCAGTTAAGCATCTGCCTTCAGCTCAGGTCATGATCCCAGGGTCCTGGGATCAAGCCCCATGTTGAGCTCCCTGCTCAGCAGGAAGTCTGCTTCTCCCTCCTCCTCTGTCCCTTCCCCAGCTTGTGCTCTCTCTTTCAAATAAATAAATAAAATCTTAAAAAAATAAAATAAAATAAAAAATTATACCAAGGGATGTACCAATATGGCAAAAACTGTGCAGGGGATATTTAGGTATTTGTCCTGGAGGAGGTTCTTTTTCTCTCCTGTGTAACTGAAGTGCTAGAGGCCATTCATTTGCAAACAAGACTCATCTCTAAGGAGAGCTGCCTCCTTTGATGATGAGCCTCTGAAGTTCTCCAGGGTTGATGTGGACAGATGCCAGCTCTTCATGTGGAATAAAGCTACAAAAGTAGTCTGTCTTAATGGTTCTCTCTTCACTGTCTTGAATCTTCTGCAACTTCCCCTGAATTGCAATTCTTTGCATGCTGGTCTCCAGCCCTTCAGTTGCTTTCTCTTTGATGACTTTCAAGTCTTTGCAGACTTAACAAATACTCTAAAAGAAGGCTCAGAAATTTCCTTGATTGCGACTTTCCATGCAGTATTTCCAAGCCTCAAGAGATGATTGAGAGACATCATATAATATGGTAGCACCTACATCAGATTGAGTAGTCCTTACAATCTTTTCCTTAGCACTGAACATCATTTGCCCTTTTGAAACATGTATGCAAGAAGGACATCTTACTTTCTTTGACCTTCTTCAATTTGTCCTATCATATTTCATTTTATACTATAGGCAAGCACTTTCTTTCCTTTTAAAAGTGTTAATAACGTGCTATAATATGTTTTCCTCCTTTTTCTCTGAGACGTTAAAAACCGTAGTATTATAAATTATAGTACCAATGGGAATCAAAACAAGCCTAAGTAAACCACTGAACCATCCTGCTTGAGAATACACTACTCTTGATCACAATAGAATCAAATGGTCTACCTTGTACAAACAAATCCCTCCCCATTCTTTGCTTGCTGCCACTGATTGACCATTCAAATAATAGGGGTGATTGATTATTAATTTCTCTTGAGCATCATAGTATAACATATCTATGAATTTTTTTGAAACCACAATGTTCATAAGTAGAAAAATAGTGTTAATACCCAGTTTTCTTAATTTAAAAATTGTATATTGAACATTTGTACACCTGAAAATGAAAGTATTATCTAACAATGAAAATTCTTGCCTTGTGAAGCAGTAATTTTCCTTTTATAGGATCCTTACAGATGGTGACTAGATGATCACATGTTAGAGTTACATTTGTGAAGTGGGATGGTGTAACCATTACTGCCTCACGAATTCAATATTATATAAAGTTTCTGTGGCATAGAAGGACAATTTAAATGATATGTGTGCTTTCCTGTGTCAGCCCAGTCAGAGGAAAAAACGAAGATGATAGTTCTGCCAAAATTTGAATCAGACAGTACATATTCTGAATTATTACCAGGTTGTATTAGTAAAAACCAAATTATTAAAATACTTTTCTGGTGAAATTCATTTCTCACACAGATTTCCTCTGAATCTTTCCTGTAAAGTAAAGCTAGTGATGTCTCATAAGGATGTGCACCTTGGCTGGGTAAGTAAAATTTTCTAAGTACAAAGAACACTCCAAATAACTCATGAAG
Source organism: Phoca vitulina (assembly GCF_004348235.1). Taxonomy (NCBI): domain Eukaryota; kingdom Metazoa; phylum Chordata; class Mammalia; order Carnivora; family Phocidae; genus Phoca; species Phoca vitulina. The sequence goes on along the minus strand of NW_022589740.1, from coordinate 17,440,336 downwards.
TATAATAAACATACTCAGGCATGTCAAATTCAAACTTTGATGTGTATTAATGACTCATTTTTTACTTACAGTTGTTATATAAAATCTTATTTTCAACTTAAACACAATATGAAAAGTTCAGAGGAAAAACCAAGACACTAGAAGGAGGATGGACATAAAAACTTCCTCTTTGATAATTGGTTTCAGTATTTTGTATTAAAGATTTGCAACGAGGTTGCCTGGAGAATTAAATCCCTAGGAAATTTTCACTCAAATGAGGGAAGAAAGCAGTTTACTGTAAGAGTAAAAAAAATATTTTTTTCTATATTTTATATTGCTCTGTATTGTTTTCAAACCCAGTTTTCCAGAGCCAGGGTTTCAAGGACAACCAGAGTCTGATGTTACTCTCTCTAGATTTGCTTCTTGAAGCTCATCTGCCTCCAGCCTAGCCTGCGTTATGCTGGTGTCTCCTTGTCACACACACGTTCAGCATAACCACTTAGAGCTTCATGTATATATTTACCTAGCCTACAGTTACATTTCCTTTCCCTTCCACCTATTCCCATTTTATTTTTTTAAAGATTTTATTTATTTATTTATTTAGCATGAATGGGGGCGCATAGAGGGAGAGAGAGAGCGAGAATCTCAAGCAGACTCCATGCTGAGCACAGAGCTCAACTCGGGGCTCGATCTCATGACCCTGAGATCCTGACCCGAGCCAAAATCAAGAGTCAGACACTTAACTGACTGAGCCACCCAGGTGCCCCAAAAGCTGACTAACTTAGCTGTCTTGTGGTTTTTTTTTGCTTTGTTTTTTTTGTTTTTTTTTAGTAGGCTTCTGGTGCAGGGCTTGAACTCACGACCCTGAGATCAAGACCTAAGCTGAAATCAAGATTTTGCTTAATCAACTGAACCACCCAGGCGCCCCTTACCTATTCCCATTTTAGGGGAAGGAGTTGTATGGCTCCTTTAATACAGTTCTCTCATTTTTAAATTGAGAACCTGTAGCCTAGCAGAACCATTTGAGATTTGCCCAATCAAAAAAGGATAAGCCACATCATCTCCATGAGGTTTGATTGTTCCCAGTACACTCATTTATCTTCCTCTCCCATGAATTCCCTCAAAAGCAACATCCTTCTACATCTTTGCCAATACTTGGTATTGTCAGCCTTTTGATTTTAGCCTTTGCGGTGGTGTGCAGTGGTATCTCATTAGGGTTTTAATTTGTATTTCCCTAGTGAGTACTAATACTGAACATGTTTACATGTGCTTATTTTCAAGTCATTTATTTTCTTGATGAGGTGTCTATTAAAATATTTTGGCCATTTTTTTATTGGGCTATTGGTTTTATTATTGAGTTATAAGTTTTTTCGTTTTCTTTTTTTTCCCTTTCCTTTCCTTTCCTTTCCTTCCCTTCCCTTCCCGAGGGAACACAAGCAGAGGGGGTGGGAGAGGGAGAAGCAGGCTCTCCGCTGAGCAGGGAGCCCGATGCGGGGCTCGATCCCAGGACCCTGGGATCATGACCTGAGCTGAAGGCAGACGCTTAACAACTGAGCCACCCAGGCGCCCCTGACAGTGTCCTTTTTCAGAATGATTTTGGCTGTTCTGTTTGTATTTCTCCATAAATTGCAGATCTTCTTGTCAATTTCTACAAAAGCCTTCTGGGATTTTGATAAGGATTGCATTAAATCAATGGGTTAACTTAGAAGGAACTGCCAACTTAGCAATATTAAGTCTTTCCCATCCATGAATATGAATATCTTCTCTATTTAAGTCTTTAATTTCTTTCAACAATCCTATATAGTTTTCACTGTACAAGTTCTACATTTCTTTTGTTAAATATATTCCTAAGTATTTTGATCTTTTGATATTGTGAATGAAATTGTTTCCTTAATTTCATTTTTGGATTGTTCATTGTTAGCTTACAGAAATAAAATTGACTTTTCTATGTTGATTTTGTATACTCTGACTTTGTTAACCTAAATTGCTAATTCTAGTTGTTTGGGTTTATATATATATATATATTCCTTGTACATACATGACTCTGTCATCACAAGTAAAGACAGTTTTACTTTTTCTTTTCCAATCTATATGCCTCTAATATCTTTATTTTTTTATTGCACTGGGCAGAATCTCCAGTATAAGAATAGAAGTGATGAGAATGGACATCCTTGTCTTACTCCTGATTGGGGGTGGGGGACAGAATACAGTCTTTCACTTCTATGGGTGGTATTAATTGTAGGTTTTCAGAGATGCCCTTTACCAGGTTGAGGAAATTTGTTGAGAGTATTTTTTTAAACCATAAATAGCTATTGAATTTGGCCAAGTGTTTTTTCTACATCTATTGAGATGGTAATATGTTTTTTTTTTGTCCATCGCTGTATTAATATAGTGCATTACATTAATTGATTTTCAGATGTTGAACTAACCATGTATTTCTGAGTTAAACTCCACTTGGTCATGATATATAATTGCTTTTATATGTTGCTGAGAACCGTTTAATATTTTGTTAAGGATTTTCCTTCTATATTCATGAGGGATATTGGTCTGTAGTTTTCTTATACTGTCTTTGTGTATGTGTCACTTTTTGACTTGGAAACAATACTGTACGTGTGTGCCTTAAGGTCACAAATACAACAGTGAATAATGTTCACTACATTCTCTACTCTCATGGAGTTTACAGTCCTATTGGAAAAGTCATAAATACTAAAAGAAAATAAATGTTATTTTAGATATACAATTATAATTGTGATTGCTTTAAAATAAATAAATAATGTTATATGATTGTTTAAAGTTATGGAACCAAATGGAGAGGGGTAGGTGGACATTAAAAAAAATTTTAATTCCAGTATAATTAACAGAGTGTTATATTAGTTTCAGGTGTACAGTATAGTGATTCAGCAATTTTATGCATGATAAGTATACTTTTAATCCCCTTCACCTATTTCACCATCCCCCCACCCCCTCCCCTCTGGTAACCACCAGTTTGTTTTCTATAGTTAAGAGTCTGGTTTTTCTATTTGCCTTGTTTTATACTTCGTTTATTTTTGTTTCTTAAATTCCACACATGACTGAGATCATATGGTATTTTGTCTTTTTCTGACCATTTTTTTAATTGGATTATTTGTTTTCTTGGTGTTAAGTTGTATAACCTCTTTATATATTTTGAATACTAACTCTTTATTGGCTATGTCATTTGCAAATACCTTCTCCCATCCAGTAGGTTGTCTTTTAGCTTTGTTGATTATTTCCTTTGCTGTGCAGAAGCTTTTTATTTTGATATAGTCCTAAGAGTTTGTTTTTGCTTTTGTTTCCCTTGCCTCTGGAGATATTTCTAGAAAGATGTTGCTATGGCCAATGTTAAAGAAATTGCTGCCTATGCTCTCTTCCAGGATTTTTATAGTTTCCGGTCTCACATTTAGGTCCTTAATCTATTTTGGGTTTATTTTTGTCTATGATGTAAGGAAGTGGTCCAGTTTCATTCTTTTGCATGTAGCTGTCCAGTTTTCCCAACACCATTTGTTGAAGAGACTCTCTTCTTCCCATTGCATATTCTTGTCTCTTTTGTTGAAGGTTAATAGACCATATAATTGTGGGTTTATTTCAGGGATTTCTATTCTGTTCCATTGATCTATGTGTCTATATTTATGCCAGTACCATACTGTTTTAATTACTATAGCTTTGTAATATAACTTGAAGTCTGGAATTGTGCTATCTCTAGTTTCGTTTTTCTTTTTCAAGATTGCTTTGGCTATTCGGGGTCTTTAGTGGTTCTGTGCAAATTTTAGGATTGTTCATTCTAGTTCTGTGAAAAATGCTGTTGGTGTTTTGATAGGGATTGCATTAAATCTGTAGATTGCTTTGGGTAGTGTGGATATTTTAACAATATTTGTTCTTCTAGGGGAGCCTGGGTGGCTCAGTCATTAAGTGTCTGCCTTCGGCTCAGGTCATGATCCTGGCGTCCTGGGATCGAGCCCCCACATCAGGCTCCCTGCTCAGCAGGGGGTCTGCTTCTCCCTTTCCCACCCCCCTGCTTGTGTTCCCTCTCTCGCTGTGTCTCTCTCTGTCAAATAAATAAATAAAATCTTAAAAAGAAAAAAAAACAATATTTGTTCTTCTAATCCATGAGCAGGGAACATCTTTTCATTTGTTTGTGTCATCCTCAATTTCTTTCATCAGTGTTTTATAGTTTTTAGAATATAGGTCTTTCACCTCTTTGGTTAAATTTATTCCTAGGTGTTTTATTGTTTTTGGTGCAGTTGTAAATGGGATTGTTTTCTTAGTTTCTTTCTGTTACTTCATTATCTGTGTGTAAAAATGCAATGGATTTCTGTATATTGATTTTTTATCCTGCAACCTTACTGAATTCATTTATCAGTTCTAGTAGTTTTTTGGTGGAGTCTTTTGGGTATTCTATGAATCATGTCATCTTCAAATAGTGAGAGTTCTACTTCTTTCTTTCCAATTTGGATGCCTTCTATTTCTTTTTGTCATCTGATTGCTGTGGCTAGGACTTCCAGTACTATGTTGAATAAAAGTGGTGAGAGTGGACATCCCTGTCATGTCCCTGATCCTTAGGGGAAAAGCTCTTAGTTTGAGTATGTTGGTGTGGGTTTTTTCATAAATGGTCTTTATTATATTGAGGTATGATTCCTCCAAACTTACTTTGTTGAGGGTTTTTATCATGAATGGATGTTGTACTTTGTCAAATGCTTATTCTGCATGTATTGAAATGATCTTTTGATTTTTATCCTTTCTCTTATTGATGTGATGTATCACATTGATTGACTTGCGAATATTGAACTACCCCTGCATTGGTAGGGGGACATGCTTTATCGATTAGTAAGGAAGAACTCTCCCAAGGGGTGATATTTAAGCTAAAACCTAAAACATGAGCCGCCTGGAAAAGGGAAAGGAGATATGGGAGTATTTCAGACAGAGGTAACAATAGGTGCAAAGGAGCCAGCCAGGAAAAACTTTGATGAAATAGAGAAACTGGGCCATATGAAGAAAAGCAAAATACATGAATGACTAAAGGGAGGGGGAAGCTTGAAAGGTAAAATGCTTTACTTTATCTTCTAAAAGTACTGAATTTGGCCCTGAGAAAAATGCAGGTATTACTCGAAGAAGCCAAAGAGTTGCTTGGATGGAAAGAAAATTATTTCTAATCCTGTCTTCTTGTCACTTAGAAGGTTCCTAGAGGCTGGGTATGATGATGCTCTCACAAACCTTAAGATCCACTGGTTGAATGTGACTTCAGGGATTTTCAGACATCTTGTATACCAAAACCCAAATAAGAGAAGCCTGCCCACTGCATTTTGCTGGAAGTACTTGTATAAATAGTTCAGTGTGGTTTTTATTCTTCAATGGTCATAAGGATTTTTCTGGCACTCAAAGAGTTACATACCCATTCATCTGTCAACTGAAATAGAAATATTACTCAAGAGAGTGTTCACAGGCACATGTTTAAATAAATGCAGGTAAGACAAGTGAAAAATGGCTCAGTCCTACATACCCTTGGCATTCTAGGAAGCATGTGTACATTTTAAAACTGATTGCTTTTCTAATTCTCTGTGTATCATATTGACGGCTTTAAAAAGAATTTACTGATTTTCTTGATGAAGAGTTTAACAAATGCAGAATTGAATCTTAATTTCTGAATGCTTTGATTGCTTCTAATTGCCTTTTGTTTCTTTATGTGTCTCAGTTTAATACCACAGAAAGCTTTTGAATCATTAACACTGGAAACATAAACCCACCACTTCATCACACAATAAGTAAATCATAGGCATCCAGGCTAGCCTGCAAATCTGACCTGGAAGTGTCTTCTCTAAGGTTCAGCTGGGAGATTTGTCTGTCTTCAGCGGCTTAAGTCATTTGTCATCTTAGTGGAAATTTTCAGGATGCCCTCACGGCTATAAATTTCCAGCCTGGTATGGAAATTCATTGCCCCATCCACATCTGAACATTCTAGATATGGAAGAAGCTTTAAGTTATATTCACTGTCTGAAACAGCAAGGGAATCTTAAAGTCCTCTTATTGCAAACCCCTTCTCCTCCTTCTCCCCCAACCCAGCGGAAGTAATGGTATAATGCAAAGGTAGCTTTAAAATAACATATACCGAAGGTTATTGTTAGCTCTTAGCTTAAGAATACAAACTTCAGGGCGCCTGGGTGGCTCAGTCGTTAAGCATCTGCCTTCGGCTCAGGTCATGGTCCCAGGGTCCCGGGATGGAGTCCCACATCGGGCTCCCTGCTGGGTGGGAAGCCTGCTTCTCCCTCTCCCATTCCCTCTGCTTGTGTTCTCTCTCTCACTGTGTCTCTTTCTGTCAAATAAATAAAATCTTAAAAAAAAAAAAGAATACAAACTTCAGAATTAGACCTGGATTCAAATCTAGACTCCCCGCTTTTAGCTGTATGCCCTCAGGAAAGTTATTTACTCTCTCTGAGACTCAGATCCTTCATCTAAAGAATGGAGGAAATAATCTCTATCTCAAATGGCTGTTATAAGAATCAAACAAGATAATATACATAAAGCATAAGGCCTAGTTCTCGGCACACAATAAGAGCTCATGAAACTTATTAATTTACAGGTAAGGAAACTCATCTATCTATGAAATATCTAAGAGGCCACACACTTGTCCAACGTGTCATGGAATGACTGGTGCAGAACCATAGAGTTGAATGCTCTTGATTTTCATACCAGAGTTCATTCTGCTCTAAATGCTCAAATACTTTGGTTGTTTTTCAAGTGATAAGTGCAGAATTATTCCTCCTGCTTTCTTATTTTTCTGATCACTTACAGTTTTGGTTCTAGCTTGCTATCATGTGAACCTTAAGCTAACCAATATGCTCATCTGAAAAAATATGAAAACAGTGCAAAATAATTAGAAGGTGAAAAACCTAATTGGAAAAGAAATATTCTGAGAATATGGTAAAAATAGTTAGAAGAAATACATACGCAAAAAACTGTAGAATAATGGCTTTGTTTTGAATGATGATACTTTTTAATTTGCTAAAGGAATTTTTCCAGGAAAAAATGATTCTTGATGCAAAGTCTAATATATGGTCTTTGTATATGCATGTATGTTTATATTACCAAAAAATGTTTTTAAGAACTTTTTTTCCCCCTAAATGTTTCAGCTAAACAAGAAGGGTTTGTAGAGGGGAAGGAGGAGAGAGACCTAATGCTGTTTTTCCCCTGTGACAGGAGGGATTTTACCAAGAAATAGAAGATGGATACCACCTTGTTCCCACTGCCAAAAGGAGTTCTACTGAAGTCCAAAGCAGAAGAGGAAAGTGAGTAAGTAATTCTTACTGATGATAGCTAGAACAGTAAACTGGGAGTCGAGAAGGAGCTTTCCCCTCTTGTGCTAGTTCAACATTATTTCAGCCTTGTTTGCTTGGGCCCCCAGCCTCCTTCCCTTGGTATCACCAATCCACCCCTGACCTGGGAGGGCATAGCCCAGGACCTCTTGCAGCCTGTGGGCCCCAGTGAAACTTACTGGAAATGTGACAGCAGTAATTGTACTGCTGTGGTTCCTTGGATCATATTAAGTAAGATTCCTTTTATTCATATTTACATAAGCAAAATGTGATAGTAACTACAAATAATATAAGTAATATGAAATGTGAGAGTGAAAAAAATAAGTCCTCTTCGCCCACAGCACTTGGTATCTTGCTTTTTTCACTTGACCATATGTCTTGGAACTTTCACGTAGTAAATATAAATCTACCTCATTTTTTTTTTCAATCATCATATAGTATTCTACAGTATAAATGCACAAAATTCATTTAACTATTCCCTAATTGAGGCAAATTTCTGCGCTTTTCCAGTTGTTCTTTATTATAAATAAAGCTGCAATGACTGTGTTTATTTTTGAACATGAATGTTTCAAAAGAATAGATTCTTAGAAATGGAATTCAGAATTCCAAGGATATGCTTATTTTAAATTTTAATAGATATTTCTAAGTTGCCATCAAAAAAGTTTGTATTAATGTACGCTATTACAAACTGTATGGAAATCACCCATTTCCACCTGATAATACTTGTGTCAATCTATTCTTCACAACCTGATTGGTTATAAAGTATGCCTCATTGCTTATTTTGCATTTCCTTTATTACTTTTGAGACTAAGCAACTCTTTAAATTTTATCATTCTTTTTGTGTGTGTGAACTATTTCTTTTAACCGGTTTTACATTTTATCCTTTCAATAATTTTAGGAGATTTTAATAGATTTTGTATATTATATTTTGTTTTATATATTTTGCAAAGACTTTCAGTGGGACCTTTTATTTTGGGGTCTTTTGTCATACAGATTAGTAAGACCTTTTTATTAATGGCTCCTGGAATTTATGTCTTTCTTAGGAAGGCCTTCATTACCATCTCCCCTCACATTATAAAAACTGATGTGCTAAAATTTACTGTAGTTCCTTCCTGATTTGGGTTTTTTTTTTTTTTAATTAGTGTTTAGAATTTAACCCATTTGGATTTTGTGTGTATGATGTGATAATGGCATCCAAATTAAATCTTTTTCTGGTTTTCCAACCCTCTCAATATCATTTTTGAATAGTCTGTCCTTTTTGTTCGGATTTGAAATACATGATCCTTTATTTTTGAATTTCCTTTTTCAGTTCAGTTTGTTCATGTCTTTATTGTGAACCAATACAACATTATTTAACATAAACATGAAAAGTCAGGTCCTTCCTCTTTGTTCTTTTTTTTCCCCCAAATTTTATTGCTTGTTCTTGTGCATTTTCTCTTCCACATGAACTCTAAAATCAGCTTATCAAGTTCAGTAAATCTCCTGTTGTGATTTTTATTAGGATTGCATTGAATTTATGGATTAATTTGGAAAGGTGACATCTTTATAATATCGACTCTTTCATTCAGAAACATGTATAGCTTTCCATCCATCAGGTCTTCTTTTATATCTTCCATAAAATTTTATAGTTTTCTTCACGTGGACCTTGCATTGTTCTTGTTGGTTTATTCCTAGGGGATTGTTTTTAAAGCTTATGTTGCCACTGGGAATGGGCTCTTTAGATTTTGGTTTTCTGCAGAGAAAAGGATATGAAAATGAAAAGAAAGCAGGCACTGAAAGAACAGGAGAGGGAAGAAAAAAATTAGGAAGGGAAGATGAGATGATGAACAAGGAAGACAGAGAGGAGAAATTTAGTGGGTTTTTTTTTTTTAGTACCTATCCTGTGACGTGTCCTATGATGGAGGCGTTCGTGAGCACCATCTCACACACTCTTCCCGCCAGGTGTCTCATCTGAGAAAACTGAAGCTTAAAAAGGTCAGCAAGGAAGCCTGGAACAGGAAATGGGAAGGGAACAGTTTTGGAGTGAGATCTGGGAACCGCTCCCAGATTCTAATCTCACCAGCTGTGTGATTTTGCTCCAGTTACCTAATTACATTTCTCATTTGGAAAACTTGAGTAATATCTGCTCAGGTGATAGTGAGGATTAATTGGAATCATGGATCTGAAGTGTGTCTGCTCGTTAGATGCTGCCCTCGGTGAATGCCAGTTCCCATCCATGAACCCATCCCTTCCTGCCCCCTGCCTTTCTGCCATGACAGGGAGTCCCAGAGTCTGCTCGAGATAGCAAGGAGCATTCAGGTTAATATGCAATGTAATTTTTATTCCCTGAGTCCGTAACATCCAGGAACGCATACCTAACATTCTTAAGAAACATTGTAGGAGAAACAGTCGTTAGATACTGTGATCTGAGCCTGAAAAAAATCACATAAACCTAAAAAAAAAAAAAAAAAAAAAAAAAAAAAACCCATCCATCTTTACAAAAGGAGGCACTGTTGAAATGTGAATCCATATTCAAGCCCAAATCCCCAGTGAGAAACACCCTCTATTTCTACCCGAACAATAGTTCCTTGTCCCGAGACAATGCTGTCTACATAGCCCTGGAAGGCATCAAATCCCCATGGTGATGGCAACAGTTTCTCCTAGGGACACTGGAAACAGTGTCTGGAGGAACCACAGCACCTGACCCAGGGCTTTGGCCATTGAAACGAGACTCGTTCCCAGCCTGAATAGTAGGAAAAACAGAACTGGCCCCTATGTCCTGGCTATGTCTTGTATTTGCTGTAGGGCTCTGATCTCTGGAGAAGTTATCCTTATGAGATGTGAGTCTGAAGTCAAGAGAGGTAAATAAGGCATGCTGAAATGTTCTCTTCTAGGCACCATGCACATTTGTTCCCAACACATTACTCTTACTCATCACAAAAATGTATGACCTGGCCTGGATGGAAATCCTCTGCTCTGAGCCTTATTTCCCTCATCTGAAAAATGGGGTTAATAACAAGGATCTCAAAGGATTGCTGTGATGATTAAATCATACAAATGTAAAATTATGCCCAGTGAAAATCCAAAGTATTCTTTCATCATATAGGAAACTGTATTCATAGCCGGTGAATGTTTTCAGTGGTGCTGTGTTTCACTGTTCAAGGGGAAATGTGATTTCTGCAATAAAGCCAAATGTCATATGATTCTGGGACTAGTAAATAATGTGTGCAATTAAGCTGAGCAACTGTATTTTTTTACTTTTTTTGAAGGAGTGATCTCTGTTAAATACTGAGACTGGTTTCCATATGTGACCTGTAAATTGACCTCGACCCATCAGATCTATATCCAAATTATATCCAGAAGCCAGTCACTTCTGACCACCTCCTATGCTACTGCCTGTTCAAATCGAAGCCATTGTCATCTTTCTCCAGGATTATTGTAAGTAGTGTCCTCCTAAATGGTTTCCCTACTTCCTATTTACCTAAAAATATTTTGAGCAATGACAGTATCATTGGAATAAATGTATCATCTCTCTAGAGGGATGTTTTGGCCATAACTTAGATATTCACTTAGTTAACAAATATTTATGGAGCTTCTACCATATGCCAGCCTTTTTCCAGGCTCTGATGATACAGCAATGAACACAACATACACAGATCCCTGCCTCATACAGCATATATTCATTGGGTGCAATGACTATTTAACAAATAAACAAGTATAACATACCCTATGCCAGAAGGTGATGGGCGCTATGGAGAAAAATAGTGTGGAACAAGGGAGGGGAAAGGAGCACAGGAGTGGGAGTGGAAAGTGGGGTTTTTAAGTTTAAATATGGTGGCTGGAAAAAGTCCTTCTGATGAGCTAACATTTGAGCAGAGACTGGAAGGAGAGGTGGGAGAGGGCCACATGGTTATGGAAAGGATAATGGAGAGAAGGGAGTGGAGAGGGTGTTCCAGGCAGAGGAAACAGCAGGTACAAAGGCAAAGCAAAGAGGCCAGACCGGCTTGGCACAGTGAATAGAAGGAGAATAGAGAGGTGGTTACACATATGGTGGGAATGGGAAAGGGATCACAATGATCACTTCAGGCCTTCATGAGGACTCAGGTTCCTACTCAAATGAGTTGGAAATCCACTGGAGAATTGTGAGGGGAGAGGTGACCATAATCTGATTTACATTTTTAAAGGATCATTCTGGCTAACCACTTCTGTAGAGCAATGGTTCTCAAACTTGAATATGCATCAGTCACCTCCAAGGGCTTGTTACAACACAGTTGCCGCATCCATCCCGAGTTTCTGATTGAGTAAGTCTGGTGTGATGCAGGAGAATTTGCATTTCTAGCAAGTTCCTAGGTGATGCCAATGCTGCTGGTCTGGGACCACACTGTGGGGACCACTGGTGAACAGAATAGTTTGTAGGAGACGGAATAGTTGAGGCAGGAGAGCCAGCTAGGGGGCTATTTGCAGTAATCCAGAAAAAAAGATGAGGATGCCTTCAGTTCAACTAGGTGGTAGCAGAAGAGTGGTAAGAAGAGATTAGATTCTGGGTAGAATTTGGATCTAGATCCAGTGGAATTTGCTGAAGCATTGAGTGTGGAGCATTATGAAAGAAAGAAATGAGTCCAGAGTTCGTGGCTTCGTGAAGCCTGGCTGAGATCATCACTGGAGAGAATTAAGGTAGAGAAGAGGTTCAATGCCTGATGCTGTGGCAGTCAGTCCTGGGGTCAGAAGTCAGGGTGAGGAGAGGGACCAGAAATGAGACTGAGATCAGGGAGGTGAAAGGAAAACCAGGAGAGTGTGGGGGCCTGGATGTCAAGGGAAGCAAGTATTTTAATGCATTCAGGTGCATTTGCTATGAAGCCACCTTGTCATAATAGTTACCGCCAGGCATCCTCTGTGAAGGAGATACTGCCTACCACGAATATGCCAAATTGTGAAGTGGTTCCTTATGGATAAATTATCCCCACAGGAAAAGATAGTTACCTTGATTGAAATTTCATACACATACACACACACACACACACACACACACACATTCACTTTTGAGCTGATTTTACTGTTGCAACCAAAAAAACACACCATTGACACAATTTAATCATTAACATAGATTTGAATCTTTTCTTTCATCTTAGAGCATTCTGTCTAGCTTACATTTGTCTTTGAAGCAAATTGTCCAATTTTGAGGGTTGGAGTTATATGTGTGATCAGACTGCTGGGAATTTGTGTGAGTAAATTGAATAAATGTTTCAGAAAGTAGAGAGTTTTTTTTCTTGCCCCCCCCCTCTTTATTTTCTGATATTGAGTCTTGGAGGAAACCTTTGGTTTTTCAACACAATTCCAGCTACCTCAGCTCCCTGAAGTACTTACTACAGGAAGCTGTTGCTTGCTTCTCTTGTGAGAATTACAGAGAAATTCTGGTAATTCAGGATGCACTGAGAAGAGCCATTTGTTGCATCCCTTATCAAGGTACAGCTGATGGCAAGCAAGCCTTACTCAGTAAAGAAGTTAATGATAATTCATTTCACAGACTTTTTACATTGTCTCTTTTGTGAGTTGCAACTCATCTTTAAACCTGTATAGTGTTAAAAAAGTGTACCCCACAGACTGTGTATTGCTTCTCATTATAAGAAAAAATACTACTTGTAACTCAGCATTACACTCCCCAAATAAATTGGGCAAAGAAGACAATGCCCAGCACTGTGGTTGTTACAAGCGGTGAAGGGATGAATGATTCGCACAGCACATTGCTGCATGTTACCTCTTTAAGGGGGACCGGTCGTGCTGGTACTCAGCACTCCTCCCCACAGAAGATGCCCAAACAGACTTCATGGAGGTATAGTCTGCTTCTCTATAAGGAGAAAACAATTGTTTATTATTCAGGCTTACTTACCAAATGGAATATTGAAATACTTAGGACTAGGTATGTAACCTAGTATGTAACTTTTCATGTCTTGTTCATTCAACAGATATTTCTATTAAATTTCAGGCACTGACCTATGTGTCTGAGATATATATATAAACAAAACAGACAAAAAGCCCTGCTTTCTTGGAACTTACATTCTTGTGGGGGGAGAAAACAATAACTAAAAGCATAATAAATAGTTAAGTTATAGAATATGTTGCAAAGCCATAATGCTGTGGGAAAAACAGAGCATGAGAAGAGGTTTGGCCATGCAGGAAGAAAAACAGTTTGCAGTTTTCAATAGAGGAGTCAGGGTAGGTCTCATGGAGAGGGTGACATTTGAGTGAAGATTTGCAGGAGGTAAAGTAGTTAACCAAGTGGATTTCTGAGGGAAGAATGCTTCAGGCAGATAAAAGGGCCAGGGCAGAGTCAGGCCAGGAATGTATAAGGAATAGGATGGGGACCAGTGTGTCTGGAGCAGAGTAACAGGAGATGAGATCAGAGAGGAGATGGGGCCCCACTTGTAGAGGGCCCCGTTGGCCATTCTAAGGACTTTGGCATTTTCTTTGAGTGAAATGAGAAGCCCTGGGAGGATTTTAGGCAGAAGAATGATATGATCTGAATAACATATCAGGAAGATCATTCTGGTTTCTTTGTTGGAAAGTCTCTTAAAAGGCAAGTTTGGGAACAAGAAGACCAAATAGGAGGCTGTGAGATGAAACTAGAGTGTTGGCTGTAGGGATGGAGGGACGTGGTCAACAGCGATCCCCAGGTTTTGTATGAATAACTGGAAGGTTGGAGTTGTCATCAACTGAAATGGGAAAAACCTCTGATAGAGAGGTTTGTGGTAGAAGCCAAGAACTTCATTTTCAGACGTGTTAAATTTGAGATGTCTGTGAGGCATCCAAATGGAGATGTCAAGTAGGCAACTGCATGTATGAGCCTAAAGTTGAAAAGAGAGGTTGGTCACAAGATGTAACTGCAGGAGTCATTGTCATATCGATAAAGGAGTTCTTTAAGAAAGTTGGTACTTATACAACTCAACACCAAAATCCCAATAATCTGATTAAGAAAGGGACAGAGGACCTGAATAAACTTTTTCCCAAAGAAGACATACAGATGGCCAATAGACACATGAAAAGATGCTCAACATCATTAATCATCAGGGAAATGCAAATCAAAACCACAATGAGATATCACCTCACACCTGTCAGGATGACTAAAATAAAAAACACAAGAAATAACAAGTGTTGGCGAGGATGTGGAGAAAAAGGAACTCTCATGCACTGTCAGTGGGAATGCAAACTGGTACAGCCACTGTGGAAAACAGTATGGAGGCTCAAAAATTTAAAAATAAACTTACCATATGATCCAATAATTCCACTACTGGGTATTTACCCAAAGAAAACAAAAACACTAATTCAAAGAGATATATGCACCGCTGTATTTATTGCAGCATTATTTACAATAGCCAAGATATGGAAGCACCCCAAGTCTATCATCTATCCATTGAGAGATGAATGGATAAAGATGTGGTATATACATATATGCTGGAATATTATTCAGCCATAAAAAAGAATAAAATCTTGCCAAGTACAATAACATGGTTGGACCTAGAGGGTATAATGCTAAGTGAAATAAGTCAGTCAGAGAAAGATAAAAACCATATGATCTCACTCGTATGTATAATGTAAGAAACAGACAAATGAACAAAATAAAAAAGAGACAGACAAACAAAAAACCAGACTCTTAAGTACAGGGTACAAACTGGTGGTTGCCAGAGGGCAGGTGGGTAGGGGGATGGGTGAAATAGATAAAGGGGATTAAGAGTACACTTATCATGTGATGAGCACTGAGGAATGTTTAGAATTGTGGAATCATTGTATACCTGAAACTAATGTAACATTGTATGTTAATTATACTTCAATTCTGAAAAAAGTTGGTACAGGGAAAGAAAAAAACCAAGGACTGATCCCAGGGGTACTCCAAAATTAGTAGGTCTTGGAGAAGAGGGGGGACTAACACAAAGACTAAGAAGGAATAACCAGTGAGCCAGGAGGCAAATGAAAAAGAATATGGTGTTCTGGAAGCCAAGCGAAGAAAATACATGGAGGAAGAGGGAGTGATCAGCCATGCCACTGGATTTACAGGTGAATTTCCTTCCTCTGCAAAATGCAAGTAATAATAGTGCCTGCCTCATAGGCATAAATCAGATAATTTATGTGAATGGCCAATCACAATACTCTATGCCAATAAGGGCTCAAAAATACTACCTATTATTTCTATTCCTAACATCTCTGAAAAATCACTTCTCATTATAAAGCTGTTCACTGTACAAGATAACCCGTAGGGGGCGCTCAAAGCCTTCCTTCTTTCCTGGTAGTGCTCTTCCCCCAAGAGATCCCAAACTTAGATGCGGGACAAAATGGACCCAATGGCAACCGAATCCTCCACGGTAAAGGTGGAAAAATGCAATGCAGTGGATGTCAGACTTAAGTGAGGGTAAGAATTGCCCAAGGAGCTTGTTAAGATGGAAATCTACAGCAGGCCCAGCCACCAGAGATTCTGATTAAGTACACTGAGAAGAGACCTGAGAATCTGCATTTTCCGACTCCAGTTGATTCCAGTGTATGTCTTCCCACACTGCTGCAGTGTGGGAGAAAAAGAAAACCAACCAGTCTGTAGCAAATATTTGCTTCCTCTGTTTTTTTTAGGACCTTAGAATAATTTTTGCTTCTCTTTTGTCCCTCTTCTTCCATGTAGCCAATGAAGTGAGCCAACCTTGGGAGTTCTTCTAGACAGGGAGATCCTAACAGGACCAGGATGATTCTACAGAAAGCAGGCCTGGGGTGAGTGGTTTGGCCCAGCTTTTAGTCTGTCCACCTCAGAAGACACAGAGTGGGGCCTCGCAGTCCTCGTCTGGCCCCCGGGTCTTTTTGTTGTTGTTTTGATAACATTTACATTTATGTCCAACATTTACAACTCAGGCAATTTCACATACAACCCCAGGCTTCCTGCCTCTCTAGGACAATAAGAAGATTTGAAACCTGGTCCTGCATTCCCACATAGCAAAGTTGCTTTCCTCAGGTGGGCATGGGCTCTATAAATTGCCACTATCCCCTTCCTCTTTACCCCCCAAAAATCGAAGCCAAGGGTCCATTGCCATTTATCATCATAATTACACTTATATTTTCCTCAATGAACTATTTCTTTGGAAAATAAAGTTATAACAAGAGGGTTTAGTGTTTTGAAAATAAATTTTCTTATACCAGCCCTTTCTCTCATATTATCTGTCTGGCTTCTCTAGGTACTTAAGCTTGTTATCTCTGGCCTAGCTCTATCCAGAGGTGAAAAAGTTGTCCTTATATTAAAAAATAATCTGGAATACTATTCAGCAATAAAAAGGAGTGAACTACTAACATGCACAATAAAATGAATGAACTTCAGAAATTTTGGGGGCACCTGGGTGGTACAGTCGGTTAAGCAACTGACTCTTGGTTTCAGCTCAGGTTGTGATCTCAGGGTTGTGAGATCAAGCCCCACATCAGGCTCTGTGCTCAGTGTGGAGTCAGCTTGGAGTTTCTCTCTCCCTCTCCCTCTGCCCCTCCTCCTGCACTCTCTAGCTCTCTTTCTTTCTCAAACAAATAAATCTGTTTAAAAATTGAGCAAGAGAACTCAGACACAAAAGTATAATAATGTATATTTCCACTTACATGAAATTCTAGAAAAGGCAAGACTAATCTATAGTAACAAAGAAGAACAGTGGTTTCCTGGGGTGGAGATTGGTTGCAAATGGCATGTTTTGGGATGATGGAAATGCTCTATATCTCAAATATAGTGGTGCTTATATATGGAACTATACATTTGTTAAAACTCATCCAATTGTACATTTTAAATGAATGCATTTTATTGTATGCAAATTTTACCTAATAGAGTTAATTTTTTAAAGTTACCTAAACTTTAGGTTTAGGGGAGGGGAAGCCTGGGTGGCTCAGTCGGTTAAGCATCTGCCTTTGGCTCAGGTCATGGTCCCAGGGTCCTGGGATCGAGTCCCGAATCAGGCTCCTTGCTTAGCGGGGAGCCTGCTCCTCCCTCTGCTTGTGCTAGTTCGCTCTCTCTCTCTCTCTCTGACACATCAATCAATCTTAAAAATAAATAAATAAATAAAGTTACCTAATAGAGTTGCACCAGGAAAGAGATGGAATAAAGTAGGCCCTTGCCCGGAGTTCCTTTTTGCCTATCACTGGGGATCACAGTCAATAGCAGGACAGAATTCAGGGTTTTAAGATTCATAAGCATGGTGGCCAATTTTTAAATCTCCTAGACACAGAAATAATACTTGGCATCGGCCAGCAGAGCTAGATGAGTTGACAGAAGGGATTGCGGATGTGGGTAAAAGTTCTCAGGGGACTTTCCATGGAGTTGCATTCGGAGAGAAGCTCAGGGCTTCCCCAGGGAGAGGACCTAGGAAGCTAGACAAAGCATTGGCAGGAATGCAGTGTCTTGTCCTCCTCTTCCTCCTCTTCCCCTTTCCCCTCTTCCTACCCCTTCTTCTTCTTCACCAGACTCACTCAGTAATCTCAACCTACAAAAGTACTTTTCATAGCTGGTTGGTGACATTCCATGTGGCGGGAGTGGAATCTGGGATTGGCAACTCTTGTCATTCTCCTCTAGGGACAAAGCAGGCTCACCTCAAAATACACAGGGCGTTGGCGTGGAGGCTGTTGGTTTGATTGTACCCACACTGGTGGCAAACATCCCTTCTTTCTCCTCCCGTGTTTCTTAGGATTGTGGATAAAACGTTTAGGATATGCAAGATGGTGAATCTTTATGGCTGGATTGGCCTACTTATAAGAACCCAACAGAACCTTCAGTAAATTAGGAGCTGAAGTACAGTTAATTGGGGGTGGAAACAGACGCTGTGGGTACCCCACCCATCTTCTGTAGCCCTTACCACTTCCTTGTAGGCTGCCTGATTTCACCTGCAGCACCTACATTTCTTTGCCTAAGGTTTTCCTAAGTGGCTGTACCAGTGTGCATTTCCAGGAGCAGGATCTGCGATTCCAGTTGCCCCCCATCCCTGCCAGCACTTGGAGTTGTTGCCTTCTTCTTCTTCTTCTTTTTAAACTATTTTGTTAGGTGTAGTGTTGTCTGATCATGGTTTTAATTTGCATTTCCCTAATGACTCATGATGTTGGGCATCTTTCATGTGGCTTCCTGGCTCTGCATGTATCTCCTTTAGTGAAGTCTTTGTTCAAATCTTTGCTCATTAAAAAAAAAATTCAGTTATTCGTTTTCTTATTGTTGAATTTTGATAATTCTTAGTATATTCTGGATACAAATTTTTTCTCAGATAAGTGATTTGCAAATATTTTCTCCCAGTCTATAGCTTGTTCTTTCATGCTTTTAGCAGGGTCTTTCCCAGAGCAAAACTTATGCATTTTTATGAAGTCCAGCCCATCAATTTTATTTCTTTTATGGCTTGTACTTTAGGTGTCCCATCTAAGACCTATTTTCTTAATCCAAGGTCACAAACTTGAATCAATGCCTAAATGTTTATGATTCATTTTGAGTTAATTTTTATATAAGATATCAGAAATAAATCAAGATGCATTCATTTGCATTTAGATGCTTCTTCCTATTATTTTTTTAATAAGAAATTTCAGATAAAGTCCTTTTCAATCATTACATCACTTGTTTTTCCTTTCTTTGCTTCCCAGGCATAGACAACATTAAGGTTCTTGTGGGGATCCTTCTGATCCAGCTTTTACACATTTGGGTATATATCTATAAACTAAATATGATATTGTATTTATTTTTTTTACTTTTTAAAAAGATAGAGAGAGAGAGCATGAACAGGGGGGAGGGGCAGAGGGAGAGGGAGAGAGTCCCCAAGCAGAGCCCAAGGCAGGGCTTGATCCCAGGTCCCCAAGATCATGACCTGAGCCAAAATCAAGAGTCAGCCGCTTAACCAACTGAGCCACCCAGGTGTCCCGGTACTGTATGTATTTTAACATGTTTTTGAGATCTAGCTATCTTGATACATGTAGATATAGTTTATTCTTTTTTTTTTTTTAAAGATTTTATTTATTTATTTATTTGACAGAGAGAGACACAGCGAGAGAGGGAACACAAGCAGGGGGAGTGGGAGAGGGAGAAGCAGGCCTCCCGCTGAGCAGGGAGCCCGATGCGGGGCTCGATCCCAGGACCCTGGGATCATGACCTGAGCCGAAGGCAGACGCTTAATGACTGAGCCACCCAGGTGCCCCGATATAGTTTATTCTTTTTAACTGCCTTGTAATATTGCCCCACACGAGGATGCCACCTTTTCCATATCCATCTCTATTAATGGACATTGCAGTGGAATCCAGCTTTTCACTAGTACAAACACTGCTACAGTAACCATCCTTGTACACATCCTTTGTGCCCACGTAAGAGTTTCTCTAGGGTATATAACAGAAATTCAATTTCTAGGTGTTAGAATGTGCTTTGTTACTAAAATGGCTGAATTCGCTGAACTGATCAACAATTACACAGCACAGTATGATTTACAATCTCACAGCCTCACCATATCACAAGTCTCTGAAACTGTTGCCAGTCAGACAGACATGAAATTGTTTCTTTAAAAAAATTTGCATTCACCTAATGATTACTTGTGAAGTCAGGCATTCTTTCATTTATTTTTGTGTTTTACTTTTTTTTACTGAAGCATGAATGATAGGCTAGTTTCAGGTGTATAGCATAGTGAATCAATAACTCTGTAGGTGTGCTCAGCACAAGCGTAGTTACCATCTGTCAGCTTCCCTTACGAGGTTTATTGATCATTTCTGAATTGGCCTTTTCTCTATGTCTCCTCTTCACATGAGTTTTAAGTTTTGATAAAGATATGTATCAATATTTTCTGTATAGAGTATTGTGTATCTTGTTTAAGAAATTGTTTTCTACTCTGAGCTCATAAAGATATTTTTCTATACTTTCTCAGTTTGGGGCCATATCTAGTTTCTACTCTGAGCTCATAAAGGTATTTTTCTATACTTTCTCAGTTTGGGGCCATATCTAAGTGTTTTCCCCCACAAATTAAGTCTATTCAGATAAAACTTCCATACAATGAAATGTACAGCTCATAAGCATATGGTTTGATCGGTTTTGACAAATACACTCATGTGATCCATACCTCAATCAAAATATAGAACATGTTCATGACTATAAACTTCCCTTGTATCTCCTCCCAGGCACCTCATATCCTTTCTCTGATGCCACCACTGTTCTGATCTTTTTTTTCTACCACAGATTAGATTTGCCTGTTCTAGAAGTTCATATGAGTGAAATCATCCAATGTATACTCTTTTGTGTCTGGCCTAGCTTTTTTCATTCAGCACGATCATTTTGAGATTTATTCACATTGCATGGATCAGGAGTCCCTCCACTGTTACCACTGAGTATTTCCATTGCCTGGGCGTACCACCGTTTGTCCTGCAGGTGGACATTTGGGCTGATTCCCTTTTGGGGCTATGATGAATGAATTTGATGTGAACATTCCCACACAAGGCTTTTTGTGGACTTAAGTCTCTCTCTTCCCTCAAACAGGTATGTAGGAGTGACATTGCTAGGTAGCCACTTGAGTTTTAAGTTGACAGGTGATGGTCACTGGGCAGTTGGCATAGAGGGATTGATTGCAGTTGGTGAATAGAAACCCTGAAACTTTTCTTTTTTTGTTCTCTGATTTTCTCTGCCTGTTCCTCACCAGCCTCACTCCCCTCCAATCCCATCAAGGTCAACATCTTTAAAAGCAATGTGATTCTAGGTTATGAGACATTTATTGGCATCTGAGAACACTACTTCAGCTTGGAAAACACTATTTTATAAGGGCAATAGTTCTTAAAATTTTGCAGAGAGAGCAGAACCTATTTTTCAAATGAAATATTCTGAGAAGCCCCAGTATATAAAAAAATACTTTTTAAAAAATATTTTATTTATTTATTTGAGAGAGAGCAAGAGTGAGAGAAATCACAGAGGGAGAGGGAGAAGCAGACTCCCTGCTGAGCAGAGAGCCCGATGCCAGGCTCGATCCCAGGACCCTGAGATCATGATGCCACCCAGGTGCCCCCAAAATACTTTTAAAAAATGAAGCTGCTTCAGTTTTGTGGGTACACCTCTCTGCTTGTGCCTACTGTCCCCATCCTTGCTAACTAAGCAACTCCTTCATTTCTGTAGCATGTTTTGAAAAAAATTTGGTCTCAGGAAACTGATACTTAGACAGTGGCCAATCTTGTTGTTTTGTTTCAATTGTATGGATATGGTGTGGGTCTGTGGCTGTGATTTTTTTAAAAAGATTTATTTATTTATTTTAGAGCGAGAGAGTGTATGTGTGAGTGGGGGGAGGGGTACAGGGAAAGAATCTCAAGCAGACTCCACTGAACTCAGAGCCCAATGTGGGGTTCAATCTCATGACCCTGAGATCATGACCTGAGCTGAAATCAAGAGTCAGATACTTAACCGACTGAGCCACCCAGGCAACCTGTGGCTGTGATATTTTATGTGTTCAGTTAATAAGTTCATAGTACACCTGAGAGACTTTTTTTTTTTTTTTTACCTGAGAGACTTTAAATTAGAATTCTCTAACTTAGGAGATTCTGAAAAGCTGATGAAAGAATACTTCGCTATAGCTGTTTAAAGAAGAGAATTGAGCACCTGAATTGGATCCCTCTGGCTTTTTTAGTGATATAAAGGGATTGGATTGATAATGAGGAGTGTGTGTGTTTGTGAGAGAGAGAGAGAGAGAGAGACTGAGCTACCTTAATACTGTAATATCACATTTTAAAAATAAAATATGCTATTATCTAAATGTTGCTGTAAAATCTAACCATGTAAGGGTGTTTTTGCTTTTTTTTTTTTTTTTTGGTAGCAGTAGATTGGAAAGAGACTAGGGGAGCTTCCTTTGTCTAGTGTATAATGTGGCTTAAAGGGAGTTTGTGTCTCATTTTAGAAAATTCTGCAGCTCCGTGAAAGCATCATTCACATGTAGACAAATGGCCTCAGCTGTCCATGTCCTTGGTCCCAGGTAAATAAGAGGACTGATGGTGTGGATTAGAAAGCTGTTCTCTCCCATTCTGCTGGTATTCCATTGTGGTGGTGGGGAGGTAGCAATCATGTCAACTCTGGTTGGTCTATAGTGCAGCTGGGTTAATCCAGGAAAGATGGACATGGAGGGGAATATTGGCCTCATGTGCAAAACCCCGGGGAACACTCAAAACTCTGTGTCTTCCCTCACCACTTCCCTGTCCTCCCTAAAGGGGAGATGTCAAGTATAGGTTGTGGACAAAATGGACACCAAGGATAAATTTAAGCTACTGTACTAAGGAGCAGAGTTCTGACGGGAGGAGGAAAGGGACTATGAATAAAATAGAAGTGAGACAGAAACATGCTTGGACCTCTTTGGGAGTGTTTCATGTTCTTTCTCTCTTTCTCTGAACTCATAAACTGGTCCCTTACCTCCTTCTTCTGCTTGAAAGGAGCTGCCCCCACCCTTTGAAGGCAATGCAGACATCAGAGTTGGGCCTACAATCAACGAAGGACTTGGACGGCAGCAGAAAGTCCCGTGGCTCATGCAAAGCCCAGCCTGGCTTAAGAGTCCTTAAGGACAGAGACGCCTTGCACAGGGAGCTGTGGTCACAGCCACTGGTGTTCCACATACTGCCTCTGCTTCCACTTGGTTCCAGTTCAACTCAGCTTTTGACCCTTGAGTTGCCTCTCTTCTTTGTTTCTTGTTCTTACCCTTGGCACTTGCTCACTTACCTCAGTTTCCCTGACTTGCCCCTCTATATTCTTGAATGACCTGAGTTTGAACTCAGACTTCTTGTTCAATCCTTTCCTTGTAAATTCAGGAAGCTTCTTTAACCTATCCCAGAACCCCAAATGCTGGCATGAATGAACCTGGATGGATGCCTCCCTTCACCGGCTGACTCTTCTTGATGTGGATACCAACATCAAGGGACTGAAAATTCCAGTGAATATTTGAAATACATTTTGAAAAACAAGCACTGTTCTTGTCCTTAGAGGATTATAATAACACAGAGACAAAATACACTGAGTATGACATTAGCAAAATTATGTGAAGCATTATTATTCATGTTAAGTCTAATTCAGTTCACTAATCCTAGGGTTATCTAAATTTATTTATTGCCTTGGAATAAAATATCTAAATTACTTACATATTTGAATAAATTTGCATGGTGGTAGCATTTGTTAGAAAAAAATTGATCTGTAATTCAAACACATTGAAAAAGTTAGCTGTACAACAGAAAGGATTATTTGAGAATATTTTTCAAGAAGAGGTAATTCTCAGGTTTGGATTTAAATCAGGAAGAATGTGAGTCAGCATTCAATTATTAATTCAATGAGGAGATAGAAATAACATCATTTATGATTATTATTGTGGGATCAAGAAATTTATCAGACTCATCTAGCCCTTAGATAAATCCCACAGCCCTTAGAATAGAACTCAGTAATATTATATGACAGAGTTTGTCAAAGTGAGGCTTGAAAATAGATTCTCCTCCTTCTCCCAAAAACATCAGAGCTACTGATAGGGTCTGTAATGATTACTGAGGTGCAATAAGGTGAGAAAAAAATAAATTTGCCCATAATTTTTAAGATGCTGCCAACCAAGTTATAGACACACCTCCCCACATGCACCCAGAGTTAACTAAATTAATGTGTATTCTGAATTTTTGATAAAACATCTTCTAATGTTTTTGTGTGAGGGCCCAGCCGAACAATGAAAACTAACTCAAGATATAATATTTATGATGCAAGATATTTGCTCCCAGCGCTCTACCAGAAGATTGGAGAGTTGAATCATAGCCTCACGTTCAGCTCCTTGTTTTTCAGGTCAGAAGAACTCCAGTAACTCATCAGCCAGGTTCCAAATGGCTCATACCAGATAATCTCTGAAAATCTTTTCACCATTCAGTTCTTGCTCAAAAAGACTTCTAAATAATGGTTCAAGTTCAACTTGAGGAGGGACAAAATGACCATCTGGACTGGTTTTCAGTTCAGATCCCCATTTGATTTCATTCTCTCCTTTAGAATTCTGCAGGGCCTTTGTTAGCTCACCAAATAAACTTTAAGCTGTAGAGCAAACACTGGGTTTCAAGTGTCATAAAAGATAAATCAAGTGCTTGAAACCAGAGCAATCAATAATTTTTTTTTTTTTCAAACTCACAATAGGAAAAAAAAAAAAAGAGCGTGCTTGTTTCTCTTTCCCATGCATTTTTTTTTTCACCAATCAGCTTTTTGGTCTGTTTCACTATTCATAGAAATTTGCTTATCAACTTTGATTCTAGTTAGAACAATCCGTCTAATCTTTGTAGATCTGCAGTGTCAACCGCCCCTATTTTTCTGACAGCTCAAACAGAACATAAAAGGTACTAGCATGTGTTATCTAATTTCCTGATCTTTCTCGTTCTGACATCCTGTAATAATTGCAAAATCATAGTTAAATACCAGTCTGGTGATACTATTTATTGCTTTTCAGTTTATTGACTTGATAGTACAAAAAGCATCCCCTCCCCACCCCCCAAATGCATTTATGTACAAAGTAGTCACAAGATGGTAGAATTTTAGAGTAAGGCAAGGGCTTTCAAAGAGCATTGAGTCCAGTATCTTCATTTCACGAATGTGGAAAATGAAGAACAGAGAGTGCAGATGCCTTGTGCAACGTCCTCCAGCGTTCTTCAAAATACCCTTTATTGGAATTACAAGAGTTATTAGTATCTTCTAATAAGTCTCAGCGTTCCTTCCCCCTGCCCCCCACCTCAAACATTTAATCCATCATCAGGCCTTATCCATTTTACCTATTGAGACCTCCCAAATTTATCTCTTCTCTCCATTTCCAACAGTACTACCAGATTTTAGGTCCTCATTGCTTTGGGGATACAGTCCAAACTGCTTAGCTTGGTAAGAGCCCTTTGACAGGCTTACCCTTCAATCTTTTTGCCTTTCTGTCTCCACTGGCTTCTTTCATTCTCTGACCCAACAACTGATAAACTACTATTCTTTCTCATTTCTAGTTCCTTGCACTTATTTCCTTAACATACATTGCTTCTTCCTCCCCCCCACTCATGTCCATTTACCTGATTAGGGTCTATTCATCCATTAGATCTTTGTTACGTTATCCCTGCCCCTCAGCCCATTTTGAGTCAAGGCCCTTTTATGTATTCTTACCGTACCCGTATTTCTCAGAGTAGTCTTTTGCCTTCTTAGTATTCAGAACGCTGTATTATAATGGTCAGGTAGCTTATTAGGGTCCATGTTTAGACTGTAAGTTCCTTGAGGACAAAGATTGGTATATTGTGAGTTGTTACGTCTTCAGGACCTAACCTAGTACCCATCAAAAAAAAAAAAAAAAAAAAAAAACAAGAGTAGGTACTCAGTAAAGAATAAAGCAGCAGCAATAATAACAGCTATTTTTTATTGTTATTGCTTTTTTGTGTTAGACACTGCACTAAATTTGTTCCTTGCATGATCAGTACTTCTTCTGTGATGGTTAATTTTATATGTCAGTTTGGCTAAGCCTCAGAGCATCCAGATATTTGGTTAAACATGTCTGATGTTGCTGTGAAAGTATTTTTTAGATAAGATTAACACTTAAATCTTTAGACTTTGAGTTAAGCAGATTACTCTCCATAGTGTTGGTGAGGCTCATCCAATCAGTTGAAGGCCTTAAGAAAAAGATTGACACATTCCTCAGAAAGACAGAATTCTGTCAGCAGACTGCTGTTGGACTCAAGCTGCAGCATCAGCTTCCCCCTAGGTCTTGTGGGCTGGCCTTCCTGGCAGATTTTGGACTTGCCAGCCTCTATCTACAATCATGTAAGCCAATTCCTTAAGATCTCTCTTCCACACACACACACACACACACACACTCACACACTCACACATCCTACTGGTTGGTCCTGTTTCTCTGGAGAATACTAATATACCTTCCAATAGCCTTATGATTAAGGTAATATTATTTTCATTTAGAAATGAGGAAACAGGACCACAAAGAAGTCAATCAGTTAACTGTCCAAGGTCATTTATCTAGTAAGTAGAGAAACCAAGTCCTGAGTCAAAGTCTACTTGACCATGAAACAGCAAAAAGTTGACCATAAAATTGATGATCTTAAGTACACTAGTTGAGGAATAAATGAATAATTAAATGAATGAATCAACAGATAACTGAAACTGGCTCATTCTTTATGTAGACATCACGAGTAGTTAAATGTAATATTTCTATCTAAAATAGACCTTCAGCATCATCTAATCACCTGATCTCTTATTTCACTGATAAGAAAACTGTGGATAAAATTCACTGTTGTTATCCTGTTGGTGAATGAGTTGGGAATTATGAAATCCAGGTCTCTGGAGGGTTAATACTGGAATCTTTCCACTATGCCAACATAGTCTCTTCCACAGCATTTGGTCATTAACTACAACTTTCTATGGAAAATAGATGATGTAAACAATGCCCCTGGGGCAGAATCCTGGGGCCACCATGCTGCCCAGCTCCTGGGAGCACCTTTCTTTCTTCTGTCCCCAAAAGCTATATGAGCCAGAGCACTAATACATGTGAATTTCAAGTCTGGTTGATGCATCTCTCAAACTGTAGTATAGTTTAATCATCTGGGGCAAGACAATGGGATAAATAAAAGGAAGCAGTTTGATGATATGAAGTTGAACGTTTCATTGAACTCTTCAGCCAGAGCTGGGAGCTTCCCTCTTCCATCTTCCCATAGCCCTGAGAACAGAACTGTGTAATTTCAGCCATCACAAAGGCTTTTAATCCTTTCTTAACCATTAGGTTAATGATATTTAATGGTGTCTGTGACATTTTAATATCTCTTCAGTAAATATTTGTTAAATAAATGATGTGTGCCTATTCAGGAATGATGACTGAGCTTATAAGATTGATAGAGATTTCAAGATGGAAGATCAGCTCACCTCAACTTCCTGGATTTGTCTTTTCCTTCACAGCTAACCAACATGAGTGCCTTGAAACTGCCTTAATATATATTTTTAGAGGGGGGTGAGGGGCAGAGGGAGAAGGAAAAAGAGAATCTTTTTTTTTTAAGATTTTATTTATTTATTTATTTGAGGGGGAGGAGAGAGAGGGAGAGAGCAGGGGGAGGGATGGAGGTAGAGGGAAAGGCAGAAAATCTCAAGCAGATTCCACACCCAGTGCAGAGCCCAGTGGGGACTCAATCTCACAACCCTGAGATCATGACCTGAACAAATCAAGAGTCGGATGCTTAACCTACTGAGCCACCCAGGTGCCCCCCAACTGCCTGAATATTAATGAGAACTCATGAAGATATGCCAGGACAGTCATACTCCCCACCTTCAGGGAGAATACTGTGTGATACTCTCTTCCCTGCTCATTCATTTCAGTGTTAGCTTTTATGATGGAATGAGACTTCTGGGCTTTATGTTTAAGAAATCATGTAACTATAGCAGGAACAATAAGATGCAATTAAGAAAAGAGGAAAACTGATAGCAGCTTATTCTCTCTGGTGCTCAAAACAGAAACCACCTCAGAGAAAAATGTATCTTCCCTTTAGTGTCTCCTGGGGATGGAAGAGAGGGGCCAGGCTGGCAGGGATGGAAGATACCGAATAAAAAGGGGGCCCAGTTCCTCTGCATGATAAGTAAGGTAACAGTGATTTTTTTAGCCTGGCTTCTCTGGTACTTTGAGGGAAATAATTGGGACAAAGGTCTATATAGGAATGACAGGTTCTGCCGCCCGCCAACACAGTGGTTGACATACTGTGAAGAGTATCTGCCTGAAATAGATTCTGTAGAGCAGAGAAGGGAAAAGATTTTAAGACAAGTGATGTCTGCTCTCAATTTTTGTTTGTTTCTTTTCCTGAGGTATAACTCACCACCTTTATCCCTAACCTTTAGTAAAATCTGAAGCACACGAGAGTGTTATGATAAGGGTGCCTCAGGGCATGAAGGAGAGAGAGTGAAAAGTCCTGGGAAACTTAGAGCTGTTCAGAAGTCAGCAGAAGACATGGAGGGGAGGCCAGAGCAGCAGTTCAGAAGGAAACGTGACCACGTGGCCCTGGGAAACACTCCCCAGAATCAGAAAAGGGAGGAGATACTGCCATCACTCAGGGGAAGGCTTCAGGAGTAACCAAGAGTTACCTGGGATGCCGGGAGAAACGGAGGACATTCTGTTTGGATAAGAACACAAACATCAGTGAAGATGACGATCACACTTCGAGGCAGAACTCTTAGTAATTCTATACCTGTCTCATTCCAGAGCAGTGCTAAATCAATAAATAAACCAACAAGCGAATGAATGAATGCCTCTGGCTGAGAGAAGAAGGGAGAGAAGACAAGGATTCCAGCTGGGTGAGCCAGAGATTCTTTTCTACCCATGACCCTCACTCTACTTCGTAACCAGAAAACTCTTCTAATCTTTTTGAGAGGTAGGGGGGAGGGGCAGAGGGAGAAGGAGAAAGAGAATCCCAAGCAGGCTCCATGCCCAGTGCAGAGCCCGACGTGGGGCTCGATCTCATGACCCTGAGATCATGACCTGAGCTGAAATCAAGAGTCAGATGCTTAACTGCCTGAGCCACCCAGGCGCCCCTTTCTCTTCTTTAATAAAGGAATAATCCTAACTACACTGTAAGATGGTTGAAAGAAGTAGAGCTAAAATACCTTTCACAGTGTTTAGCACAAATTAGGCACTCAGTGAATGCTACCTATTGTATTAAATATTACCCTTTCTAAAATAATAATAGCAACTTGACCTCCTGAGCACAAAGAAGATTGAGGGAGTAAGAAAAAATTTTTCTTTGCTTCTTTCTGGGGCCTCTTTTTGCCCTTTTGGACAATTAACTAAAATAAGAAAAAATAAGGAAACTGCTTTTGAGTATCAGGTGAGGGTGTGTTTCGATTTCAGTTTGAGTCACTGGTAAATGCACCTGTCCTGAGTTAGGGCCATTAGCCTCATCTTCTCTAGGCCAGATCGTCTTGGTTCACATCTGCATTAGGCTTCTGCGTTTCTGCTCTACTTCTCTACTTCTTGGGGTTGTGATGCTGGCCAACCTTTCCAATTTAGCTGGAACAGCCGTTAAAACTCGTCCATTAAAACGCACTTCCCCACAGAGCTAAAGGGTAATTTTCTGCATAAACCTCTTAGGGTTGTTATAACAATCTAATTGAAGAAAGTGTGAAGAAGCTTTTTGCAGGCTGCTTTGCTGGAAGGGGAGAGAAATAGATTGGAACATGGCATTTAGGATCAAAATTCCTCTTTACACAGAGCCTTCTGACTGCTTCCTTTGCCCTCTATGCTTTGGTTTTCTTGTTTATAAGACAATAATTGTAACTACCATTTATTAGATGGCTTCCATCCCATTGATTAAATTTTGACCATGGCACATGATCTATATATATCATTAGACTCCCACAATCATTCTAAGAAGCATAATTCTGTTTTCTTTGAGTTTACAAGTGAAGAAACTGAGAGTGAGAGAGGTTAAGTAAGTAAGCTGAAATCACACAGCTATTGATAGTCAAGATTCCAAACTAATTCAGTTGGACTCCAAAAACCATGCTAAACAAATACGTTGTGAAGACTAAGTGAAATAATCTATGTGAAAAGCCATTCCAAACTGTGAAGTTGGATGGTATTCTAAGCAATTATTATTCTCGTTTAAAAAGTGGCTTATCCCCAAGTGAAACAGGGAGTTCAGAATTAGCTCTCCACGAGCAGAAGAAAGCCAATCCAAAATAAAGGGGCCTATGTTTTAAGTTAGTTTAGGTAAAGTAACATAAGGAAGGGAGGACTCCGATTTGCTCCAAACTGATCAATTTTGTTAGAGACAGAAAATCGCTATTATCCCATTTCATGAAAATACTGTATTAGACACTGTAGGAAATGAGACTCATCAGGAGAGAGGACAATCAAATATGAAGAAACACATTGGGATATTCCAAGTAGAGCAAGGTTTTCAGGAGCATTGCTATGGCACACACAGTGAAGCTGATTTGAAGCTAGTGGATTTATCATCAAAGGTGTCTTATGGAGAATTCTGGAAAGTTTTGAATAAAGAGGGTTTAGTGTGAAAAATGGTGAGCAAAGCATCAGACACACTAAATGGTTTGTGTCTCAACACCAGGAAGATGAAGGAAGGGAAGAAGAAAACTAGTATTTATGAGCAACTATGATGTGCTAGGTATTATAATGGGTTATTATATGTGTATATATATATTTGGGTTATCTTATATATTCTTTATGACAACCCATGAGGTGAATATATGTTCATTAGTTCATCTGGTTCTCCTAACAATTATTTGTTAAGTGTCTATTCTGTGCCAGGCATACTGTGAGGCATCAGAATACATGATGGATAAGAAAACAGTCAAATGCAAGAAATAGCAAATCTAAACACAAAGATCTTTTTAATGTCTCAATTTTGACAATTAGGAAACTGAAGCTCGGGAAGTTTCATAGTTTTTCCATGTTCATCCAATAAGTTATTGACTGAACTAGTATTAGAACTAAGGTTCACATCTTAACTTTTTCTCTAGTCATGCACTTGATGTGAGAAAGAATTTATACCCTAGTAAAAAGGTGTGATGAATTCCACATGCTTAATGTGGCCAGGTGGGAAGATCTGGTAACACTCGGTGATAGTGAAAGCAGGGTCCCTCATGTCATCCTCAGTAACTGTGCTCTGAAAGGTTTCATAATGAAGAAGATATTTTTAAAATTCTGCTTATTTATTTGCTATATATTTTTACTATTCTCGAGTGTTGCCTGGAAACATTGCCTGAATATCATGGGTCAAGTGCGTTAATAGCACCAAGAGATCTGTTGTTTAAAACTTTTATTTTTCTTTTTCTGAGAGAGGATGTAGAACTATGTGGCTTTAAATTGACTCAACTTGGAGAGGGATCCTGAGAGGAATAAAAAACTTGCAGTCATGGTTCTGGTAAGTAGGCTCCTTTGAATGTGAGTGACAAGCTCAATTCAGTGTACATTGAGGAATAAATGGTTAAGTTATTTGCACACATAACTGGGAGATCAGAGGTAAATCAAGAGACTCAAGTAGATGTTCTGAGAAATATTTTTCTGCACTGCACACTCTTCTTTTCTCTCCATGACTTTGATCTCTCTAATTTTACATTTTGGGATTTCCCTCCCATGGGGAAAAAGGGCGGTGAATGTTCCCAGGCTTACATCCTCACAGCTCTACATCCACATAGCAAATCTTATGGAAGAACTCTGATTGGCCCTGCTAATATCACGTGCTTTCCCCTGGGCCAATCACTATCAACTAGGTAATGCCGGGCCGTGACTGGTCAGGCCTGGATGCCATGCCCACTAATGTAATGGCTGGTGATTGACAGCATCACTAACATAGCTCAGAGTGGGGGAACAGCCTTTGTCCCAGAGAAAGGAATGCTGGGAAGGAAAAGGAACCAAACTGAAGGAAAATATCCAAGACAGGATCTCTCTTTCCAAAATGGTACGGCTTTTGAAAGTCTAATTTACTGGGGCGCCTGAGTGGCTCAGTCGGTTAAGCGGCTGCCTTCGGCTCAGGTCATGATCCCAGGGTCCTGGGATCGAGCCCCGCATCGGGCTCCCTGCTCAGCGGGAAGCCTGCTTCTCCCTCTCCCACTCCCCCTGCTTGTGTTCCCTCTCTCACTGTCTCTCTCTCTCTGTCAAATAAATAAATAAAATCTTAAAAAAAAAAAAAGAAAGTCTAATTTACTAAAAGCGAAAGATGTCAATAACTTCAGATTTATTGATATACATTTTCCATTGTGCATTTTTATGAATTGTAGCAGGGACACAATGCTGTTCAATTCAGAGGGCATCATGCATGTTACCTACAATGAGTTATAATTAAATAAAATG
Organism: Phoca vitulina; assembly: GCF_004348235.1. Taxonomy (NCBI): domain Eukaryota; kingdom Metazoa; phylum Chordata; class Mammalia; order Carnivora; family Phocidae; genus Phoca; species Phoca vitulina. The sequence goes on along the minus strand of NW_022589740.1, from coordinate 17,408,241 downwards.
TGAATAGTGCCCCCTGAAGTTGTGCATTGTGGTAGTCCTGAACTAGAATAAAGTCATTAGAAATTGGTCCAATTGAGGAAATAATAAACAATAAGTAAGTAAATAAATAAATGTTATTCAGCTGATTGCTTATACATATTGATCAAATGTGCTAAGTATTTGCAGCTTCAGCCATGTTATTGGTTGTTGACAGCAGTGTTGTCATGCTTCAGTCCTCATATCAGTAGAGTTTTCTTCTGACTATTAAAAAAAAACACTAGCAACATCCAGCCTTCTTCTACTTGATGAAGTGCATTTCCAGGTAGAAAGTAGGCAGAAGAGAATCCCTTTTCCTCTGCCTAGAATGCATCGTTGTCTTCCAGAATATAAATACTGTACCCACATCTATGTACCCCAAGGGATTGACTCCTGAAATGGCTACTTGATGGTATTAAGAGAGCAATCAGGGCCCTTAGTTTTCACTGTTTCCAACACAGATCTTGTAAATAACATCAAGCTCAGAGCCAGTGTAGAGGCTGTTCATTTTCCTGAACTTTTCTCTCAATCAATGGTGTTAAAAATTGTTAAAAGAAAAATAAGCTTCATTGCACATCAATATGCCATCACATTAAATCAAATGATTATATGCAGGACATGAAGGATCCGGGGCTTTTATGCATTTAATAATTTGCTAACAGGGGTGCCTGGGTGACTCAGTTGGTTAAGTGACAGACTCTTGATTTTGGCTGAGGTCATGATCTCAGGATCCTGAGATCTTGCCCCGCCTCGGGCTCTGTGCTGGGGGTGGAGCCTGCTTAAGATTCTCGCTCTGGACGATGGACTCTGAAAAACAAACTGAGGGTTCTAGAGGGGAGGGGGATGGGAGGATGGGTTAGCCTGGTGATGGGTATTAAAGAGGGTACATTCTGTATGGAGCATTGGGTGTTATACGCAAATAATGAATCATGGAACACTACATCAAAAACTAATGATGTAATATATGGTGATTAACATAACATAATAATAAAAAAAAATGGAAAAAAAAAAGATTCTCTCTCTCCCTCTGCCTCCCCAGGTGCCCCCCTCTGCTTGCACTCTCTCCTTAAAAAGATAAAAAAATAAATAAAATAATAATAATTTGCTAACATGAGAATATGACTTACTTGTGTGGAAAAGAAATCATAGCCCATGAATCTTTGACTTTTCATATATATGTTACTACTGAATATGTGTTTTGATAGTATCTCACAAAAGGAAAATATGACTTTTACAGTAAACATTATAATATGAATGACAATTTGTTCATGACAACCAGTAGTGGAATTGAAAAGCGCTTTGGGGCAATTGAATTTCTCCCTGAATTTGTTGACTGAATAGCCATCATTATTCTTCCTCAACAGGTGGCTCCCAGTGCCAGTCCGTGGATTACTGGTGATGGCGTTTCTGCAACATTAGTTGGCGTCGGGCTCCATTACTTGTAAACCTTTAAAAGTGTTCTTCTTTTTGGCTTGAAAACTTTTTGCCTTAGCTCCTAATCTTTCTTGTTCAGTTACCATTGTAGAAACATTCCAGGCCCCTCTTTCTCTGCATCAGATTTTATCTGTTAACAACGTGTCAGAGCATGCACTTATTTAGAATGTCATCTTTCCCTTGCAAGTTTTCTGTAAATATTTTAGTGTCAGGGTTGGTCCACAGTTACTCCTGTCCAAATCTGAATGATTAGTTGGATAGTATACGCCCTGAAAACCTAACCCTGAATGTTGAGTCTTTTTTAAAAAACAATTGTCTAGTTGATGCAGGGTCCACTTACACACACTCAAAAATGGGCGCATAAACTGCATGCAGTTCTTTTTCTAAAGGCTTGGAGAGAGTATCAGGTTAGAGTCTGCTCCCTGGAGCTGCCTTACTTTGTGAAGTAGATGCACATAAAGTTGACAATCAAGAATGTTAGAGCCCAAAGTGGCCAATGGAGAATGGAAGGCCCAGAACTGTCACTGATGTGTCAAGGTCACACTCCGGTTCCAGGCAGAACTAAAATTCAGTGTGGTGCCTCGTATCAACTAGGTTAGTGCTCTTCTTTTTCTGCCCCCTTTTGTTTCCTATATGAATTTGACCTTGAAAATAAGGTATGTGTAAAGGTTGATTTAAATCAACCCTCATCTGTAAAATAGACAGGGGTGAGTCAAAGGTTACTATGGCTCAGCTCCTAAATTTATCATTTAATGGTCCATATTTCAGCAAATAATTATCCCTTGATTTATCTTCCTTTTTAAAAACAAATTTTTATTTTAGAATAGTTTTAGATTTACAGAATTATTACAATGCACAGAGAGTTCGCATATACCCCACACCAAATTTCTCTTATTAGTAATATCATACAGGAGTATAATATATTTGTCACAATTAATAAACAAATATTTAAACATTATTAATTTTCTCTTTAGCATTATAGTTTGGATTTACATTAAGAGAGGTACTCCCATAATATTTTTAAGGAATACATAAATTTCTCTGGAGTATTAAATGAAAATTATAAGCAAGTCATTATTTTTTAAAGTTATTCATATATTTTTAAAGATTTTTTTATTTTTTTATTATGTTAATCACCATACATTACATTATTAGTTTTTGAAGTAGTGTTCCATGATTCATTGTTTGCATATAACACCCAGTGCTCCATGCCGAACGTGCCCTCTTTAATACCCATCACCAGGCTAACACATCCTCCCACTCCCTCCCCTCTAGAACCCTCACTTTGTTTCTCAGAGTCCATAGTCTCTCATGGTTCGTCTCCCAGATTTTATTTATTCATTCAAGAGAGAGAGAAAAGGGGGGGTGGAGGAGCAGAGGGAGAGGGACAAACAGGCTCCATGCTCAGCATGGAGTCTGAGCATGGAGCCCCATGCGGAGCTTGATCCCAGGGCCCCGAGACCATGACCTGAGCTGAAACCAAGAGTCAGATGCTCAACCAACTGAGCCACCCAGACTCCCCTTATTCATCATATTTTTTATCTCATATCCTCTTTTCCAGTGGACAACACTCTCATCTATTTAACAAGTACTTAATTTGTGTTTATTGTGTGCCAGACATTGTTCTAGGTTCTTTATAATTAATCCTCATGAGCCTTATAATATCCCTGCATACTAATATTGTCCTTCAGAGAGGTTAAGTAACTTGCTCAAGGTCACACGGCACAGTATAGCTCCAGAGTCGTGTTCTTATTCATGCACTACTGTGCCTCAGTCCTAGAGGGCAGAGCCCCTGCCTTGTTCATTTCTGTAACCCCTCCCCTCATCTGAAAGCGATATAGTGAGTGTATTGGCTTCCACTACGTAACAGAGTATCACAGACTAGGTAGCTTAAACAGCTGAAATGTGTTTTCTCTCTGTTCTGGAGGCTGGACGTCCCAGATGGAGTTGCCAGCAGGGTTGGCTTCTGAGACCTTTCCTCCTGGCTTGCGCTCTGTACACATACCCTCCTGGTGTCTCTTTCTCTTCTTAGAAGGACATCAGTCCCATTGGATTACCGCCCTGCCATTATGACCTCACTGAACCTTAATTACCTCCTCAAATGCCCATCTCCAAATGCCAGCACACTGGAGGTTAGGGCTTCAACACGGGGATTTACAGGGGGCCCAATTCAGTCCATAGCACTGGATAATCATCACAAATGTCTACTAGGTTAAATTTACATTTAAAAATTATGCAATCAGTATCCTTTCAAACACATAAGGGTCTTTTTGCTCTTGTTCTGTTTGGTTTCTATCACCCCGGATGCTATGTTTACAGTGATGTTACAGCTTGGTCCCAGGTCTTTCTGTTCTGTAGCACCATCTTGGTAGTTTATCTTCTTTTCTTTCCAGGTTATTTCCAGGCAATAAGATATTCTGCATTGAAGACATTGTTACAACTGAGCACATTTGTTATTTTTTCTCATAAGCTTTTATAAACACATCATGGTGAGATCAAAGCAGTTAATTTATCATTGCAAAAAAAAAAATCATTATGCTATCATTTTAAGCAACTTGCTTTTGTATTTTAGATCCCAGCTGGTGATTTATTTACTTACTCTCTTTTCTTTGTGTGGCGTATTTAAAATTCAAAAGTAATTAATTGCAGGCAATTCAAACAGTACAAAAATATGTAATGTGTGTCATCTTTCTTCATCACCACTGCTCCACCCCTAGCAAGTTCTCTCTCCTGAATTAACCACTACTTAAAATTAGGTGTGTATTCTTCCAGATTAGTTCTATGCATGGATAGATAGATAAATGACAGATAGAAAGATGCATAGATAGGGGCGGCTGGGTGGCTCAGTCGGTTAAGCATCTGACTTCTGCTCATGTCATGATCTCAGAGTCCTGGGATCGAGCCCCGCATGGAGTCCTGCGTTGGGCTGCCCGCTCAGCGGGGAGTCTGCTTATCCCTCTGCCCCTCCCCCTACTCGTGTTCTCTCTCTCTCTCTCTCAAATAAATAAAATCTTTAAAAAAAAAAAAAGGAAGATGGATAGACAGATCCATCCATCCATTCATACACACAGCTTTCTTTCTCATCTTTATTTTTTATGGTCTTATATACTAATTGTTCTACAACTTCCTTTTATTCATCAACAGTCATCAAAATGATGATCACTTATGATCACAGAAGGATCTTGGGAGGACACAGAGCAGGTTATCTGAAACAGCCCTAAGCAAATGCCTGTGGACTCTACTCACCTATACATTTCTTTTTCAAACTCTGAGAACATGTCAACAGGACCTGCAAGGGAGAAAAAACTCTTAGAAATTAAGGTTCCTGTAAACTTAGAATAAAATCAAATAGTTGCTTTATCCTGTTCCCCAACACCTTTTCCAAATTTTCCACGTATTTAATTATTTGTGGTTTATGTATATGTGTATTTAGGCTTTGCTTATTCACAAGTGATTTTTGGTTTATACAAATATTACACAGCTTGTTCTTGTCTATCACTGAGAGCAGGATAATTTCAGATTCCAGAACACCTCCACCTTCTGCATTGTATATTGCTATGGGAGGAGGTGCAATACCAAGCAATAAGAACCAAAAAGCTTTTGATTATCACAGTGATGTCTCCCCTAATTTGATTGCTACAGAGCTGTCAAAGAAACTACCTAGAAAATAGAAAATGAACTTAGCATAGATAGAAAGCTTAAAGCCATCAACAGATCCTAACATCTTTTCTCTGCTTAACAGCAAAACAATGACTCATTAGTGGGAATATCCAACCAGTTCCTTCCGTCTTTCCACTACCTGCCCGTTCACCAAAGAGTCCCCCTGTCTTTATTTTATTTTATTTTTTAAATTTTATTTATTTATTTTAGAGAGAGTGAGAGCAAGCAGGGGGAGGGGCAAAGGGAGAAGGAGAGAGAGAATCTCAAGTAGACTCCCTGCTGAATGGGGAGCCCGATGTAGGGCTCGATCTCATGATCCTGGGATCATGACCTGAGCCAAAACCAAGAGTCTGATGCTTGCCTGACTGAGCCACCCAGGTACCCCAAAAGCCCCTCTGTCTTGTGGAATTGCAGATGTACAACAAGCTCACAGAAGAGGAACTGATGAATAGAAATGAGAGTGGCAGCCACTGAAAACAGAAGATTACAGTCAACATTGGGGTAGTTGTTTATGGATCACCAATTTACAAATTACTAAATTATGTGCATCTCCTCCAAAGTGATGCTATCAAAGGACCAACACATTTTTGAAGATTCCTCTCGCTCTGCAAGAGAGCTCCTGATCATTGCCCTCTTCCGTGTTGTTTCTTCTTTACTTCTACTGCTGCTCCTTCTTTTTGTGTATGTAATGTTCACAGAATTCAACATTCTGCTGAAGCCCACCCCATCTCATGGAGGCATCCTCCTTTCCTAATCTCATAGCCTGAGTTATCTATACCAAGCACTTGCCAACTATTTAGGCATGTCTTGGATATATCTTGTGGTCTTGTAATGCGATTTCATTTTCCCCAATTTTTACTTTTACAAGTTTTTTAACTCCCTAACTATGACATAAACATTCTTAAGGCTTTGTACTGTGTGTATTTTAGAAACTTCTGACAGTTTCCAACAGGCTTCTTCCAGGACCAGCTCAAAAAAGGACCTTTTCTATGAAGATTTGCCCAAGCAATACAGTGAGACTTACCATTTACCATTTCTTCAGTGTGAACTTGGGAGAGTCCCTCTGAAGTGAGAAATGAGAAAAAGCGTAGTGTTTTCCTTATATGCTTAAAGAAGAAGTGCGCATTCAAGATTGGCCAAGTAGGATGATTCTTGGACACAACTTAAGGCTAATACCTAGCAAAAGCATGTTGCAAATGACAAATTCTGGCTTAATGGGTCACCAATGGAGGTAACACACAGACCAGCAGAGTTAGAATTGGAGGATAAAGATAGAATTAATGTATTCCACTGGCACATGCACACAGGGGGGTGTCCACTAAAAGGAGAACCTGCTGTTTATCTCAGGGCATGTTTCCATGAACAGCATTACATTTAAAGTTAGAACCATGGTTTGATTCAGGCATGTCTCAGCTAATGCAGTATAATTTTCTCCAGTTTTGATCCCTCTTCCTATTTCTTTCTGGTACATAAAATATAAAATCTTAGAAATACACATATGCTTGTACACATACACAAGCACACACATACCCCTTGTGTCATTTTTTTTTTTTTTAAAGATTTTATTTATTTATTTGACAGAGCGAGAGAGCACAATCAGGGAGAACAGTAGAGGGAGAGGGAGAAGCAGGCTCCCCGCCAAGCAGGGAGCCCGATGTGGGGCTCGATCCCAGGACCCTGAGACCATGACCTGAGCCGAAGGCAGACGCTTAACCATGTGAGCCACCCAGGCGCCCCCCCTTGTGTCATTTAATCAAATCGAGATGGAGTTGCCCTGATATTAACACCTTTCTCTCCTTAAAACATGTTTATTCAACTATTAGCTTCGTATTTTGGTAAGTAATTTTCCTCCATTGTTTGACAGGTTACCTTATTTGGGTATATAATTTCAATATTTTTCTTTCATCATGGCAAACAAGATCAATTTTACAGCTTAAAAATTTTTTTAATCACAGTTTTTAATTGAAATATATTTGACGTAAAACGTATAGATTTAAGGGGGACAACATATTGGTACATTTATACATTGTAATGTGATTGTCACTGTAGTAATAGCCCCTCTGTCACATCACATAATTATCATTTCTTTTTTTGTGTGTTGGGAATAATTAAGATCTGGACTCTTAGCAAGTCTGATGATTATGATACTTTGTAACTTAGCATAGCTCTTTAGGATGTAGCTTGTATGTAGAGTAATTCTGTGTATATGTAAGTACTCTAAAACACACATCCTACGTAATCTCTCCTTCAAATCAAGTTTCTTAAACCTTGTTTAAAAAAAATCTCAAAAAAGCAATTATCTCTTCTATGCTACTATGCACTGTTTATATCTTTGTTGAATTATAGTTTATAGGATTCAGTAAATCCTCATATTCAAGAATTTTAACTTTTATGACTCTAAAGATTTGCAAATAACCCTGAAGACCTATGACCTGTAAATATTTGTCATTTTTATCGGACACACATACAATTTTGATTTTTGAGAGCTATGAAGCTGGCATCCAGGATCAAGTCATTTTGCTAGTAAGTGAGATTGGGCAGTGCTCAGCGCTTAGGTTTCACCGTGACTTCATGGTTCTCCACCTACAAAGATTGCCCTGTGTGATGAGTCCTGGGATAGTAATACTTAAAAATCTAGGGCATCTTAGATTCCAAGGCTCTCCTCTGCTTTCTCTTGTCACTGGAGGGTAGGTTCCTTTAGTGAGTGTATCAGGTTTTAGTATTATTGTAAGTTTTTTTTTTTTTAAGATTTATTTATTTATTTAAGAGAGAGAGAGCGGGGGGAGGGGCAAAGGGAGAGGGAGACAAGCAGACTCCCTGCTGAGCAGGGAGCCCGATGTAGGGCTTGAACCTAGGACCCTGAGATCATGACCTGAGCTGAAATCCAGAGTCAGATGCTCAACTGACTGAGCCACCCAGGCACCCTGTATTATTGTTAAGTTCTGATGCTTAGCACACTGTCTGCATATACTGTTGGGAAGCTAAATTCTGCCCCCTAAATACACACACACAGTGGTCTTCATGTGCACATTCATGCACATACACACACTCCCACATCATCTTTCTATAATAGAATTATGATTTTTAAAATAATCTGCTTCTTTGGATTCTCTGTGCCACTGCTTCATTCCATCAGGATGGATCATTGAAAATTGATTTGATCATTAACAAGTTTGATTTTTTTTTTTTTTGCATCGATCAGCATGTGGTATGGAGTAGTGAGTCTCCAATGTGGCTATATATTAGAACCACCTGGGAAGTTTTGTAAGCCTCCTGCTGCTTAGGCTGCACCCCAGATCAAATAGTCAGCATCTTTGGGAACAGGACCCAGATATCAGTATTTTAAATACTTCCCTCATGATTCCAATGTGCTGCCCAAGTTGACCAGCACTGCAGTATAGATTCTCTCATCGTAAGTGAAAAAGAAACACAAAGACCCTAGATAAAAAAGGCAACATCTGGAGTGGTGGAAAGAATGCTGAAGTCAGAGCTGGAAAACTTGGATCTCAGTTTTAACTCTAGTCCTTAGAAGCTGTGTGACATCTGTGTGTGACAATAGGCAGTGTTCCAGCTGCCTATTGCAGTGTAACAAACCACCCCAAAAATCAGTAGTGTGAAGCCACATTCCTGAACATTTCATTATTCTTAGAAACTCCATGGTTGGGAACTCCAAAAGTGCATCGCTGGAAGGACTTGTCTCTGCTTCACAGCGTTTGGGGACTAAGTTGGGGAGACTTGAGTGCCTGGGGCTGGAATCATCTGGAAGCTTCACTTCCGTGTCTGGCGCCTGGGCTGGGATGAACAGGGTCAACAGTGATTGTGGTCTGGAGTGCCCACGTGAGGCCTCCCCAAGGGGCTTGGGCTTCCTCACGGTGTGGCAGCCTCAGGCTAGTCGGCCTGCTTACACAGCAGCTCAGGGTCTCATTCATCAAAATAGATGCTGCATGGCCTTTTCCAACTCAGCCTGAGAAATCACATAGCGTCACTTCCAGTGTACTCTATGGTTGGAAGAAATCACAAGCCTGCCCAGACGCACATAGAGGGACATAGAACTCCCCTCTGGATGGCAGGAGTGTCCAAAAATTGGGGGCCATATTTTACTGTTTCCATAGACAGGTTGCATTCAGTCTGTTTACCCCTGGTGTTAGTTATCTATTGCTGGGTAACAAATTGCTGCCAAGCAGCTTAAAGCAATGCACATTTACTATCTCGTAGTTCCTGTGGGTTAGGGATCCAGGCATGGCTTAGCTGGCTTCTGTACTTCAGGGTTTCCTATAAGCTGCAGTCAGGGAATTGGCTGGGCTATCGTCATCTCAGGGCTTAACTTGGAGAAGGATCCATCTTCAAGCTCACATGATTATTGGCAGGCTACAGTTCCTTGTGTGAGCCTCTCCAGTGTGGCAGCTTGCTTCATCCAAGCATGTAAGCTGAGAAACAATAGAGAATCTGCTCATAAGACAGAAATCACAGGCTTTTCTAACCTGGTCACAAAGGGACATCCCCTCACCTTTGCTGTATTCTGTTGATATAAGAGCAGGTCACTGGGTCCAGCCCACACTCAAGGGTGATAAAAGGGCAGGAATACCGGCTAGGGTCTTTGAGGGCCACCATAGCAGCTGGCTTAATGAAACTCCTCTATGAAATGGAATAGTAACTCTGGACTGCCCAACTCACAGGCTTCTAATGAGAATTCGGGAAGTTGTTGGGGCATCTGGCTGGCTCAGTCAGTAGAGCATGCAGCTCTTGGTCTTGGGGTTGTGAGTTCGAGCCCCACACTGGGTGTAGAGATTACTTAAAAATTAAATCTTAAAAAAGAGAATTCAGGAAGTTGCTATCTTTGACAGTGTATTTCAAGATGCATATCCCTGTACAAAGCGAGTAATTTTCAACGGAGAATTCATTGTGACTCAGGACGGGCCTTTCCTTGGAGAAGGAGAGGTCTCTGAATGTAAACTAGTAATTTTCTAGGGGGAAGAGAATTTAAGTTCTTTTCAATCAGTAATTTCTCGGTGATTTTCTTTTCACTTATAGCTACCTAACATTGTTCAAATAAAGAATATGACCTCTTGTTCCCAGGATAAATGGAATTTATTTTTTATTGAAAGTGTTTACTAATGCTTAGATCCACCACATCTTGCACTTTCCCAAAGCAAACTGAACAAAAGGTCAATGTAAATGTTCTTATGAATCAAATCCTAAAATGTTCATATCCTATAAAGGCCAATCTTTAGATAAAACTACTAAGAAATTCTTGTTTTTTAGAAAATGCTACTTTCTAGTTCTTAAGCTAGAGACCATTTTTGATGACCAGAAAATACCAACTGGTGGATTTACATGGGAGTATACCCACTTAAAAAAGGCAAATGAGTGTTTCACTTTTTTATAAAAGTTTTATTTGTAGATATCAAATAGCATTTGTAAAACCTTCTACAGTGTATAAACTGAAATCTTTAAAAATCAATGCTTAAGTGAAACATTTTACACCTAATAGGCATTTAAACAAAGTTACACATTAAATGTATGTGTTAACTTTGTTAAAAAAAAGTATATAATTTTTATATATACATAGTCAAGATAGACACCAAAATGTTCAAAGTGATTATCTCTAAGTGATAATTAGAATATTTTTATTTTGTTCTCTTTGCCTTTTTGGGTTTCCTATAGTAAACATTCTTTACTTTTATAGACATAGAAAAGCTGTAAAAATTGAAAAGAACCCATATGTTTCCACTTTTAAAATAATAGTATATGCTCCTCAGCAGCACACGGACAGAATGGGAATAACGTGATAATGGGAAAGCAGAGCTTCATTTGGTGCCAGGCCATCCTCACCCTTTCAGAAGCCCCGGGGCCCCTAGAAGTAGCCTGGCATGCTTCAAAGCACAGCATGGGTTACTGTCTTATGCAAACCAGAGCTAATAAGAGTGAAAATACCACAATGACTCCTCTTGTTTTCTCTGATTTAAGAAGTAGAAATCTGAAAGACTACCATTTAAGAAATAACTGAAGTTGAAGAAGGTAATATTCAGGAGTAGACTTCCTTCCCTCCTCTGGTGTGTATCAGGATGAGGTGATGGTTTCCCCTTGGCTCTCAAACCAGCTTGCAATAAAGCCCAGCCTCCTCTCAGGATCCACACTCCTGGCTACTGCATGGAAACCACCTCAAACAGACTATCTGAGCTCACAGCTCATGTCAAGGCTTTTTCTGGGGGACAAAACCTAAAACAGAAACCTGAGAAAAAAGCACCCCAGCCAGATGGGTGAGGCAAAATGTTTCTAAGGAAACTGGACAATAGAAGGGCATTTTAGCAAAATTTTGGGTTGAGAAGGAAATTCAGCACTAGATAGATGTGTCTGGAACTGCCGTGACTGCCTATTGCTTGACAGTTGCTGTATGGTTTTTTTTTTTTAATCAAAAATTCTTGCAAAAAAATTAGAGACCTACAAAGGAAATAAGATAAGAACAGTGGTGTGGGTTTTTGAGAGGAAGAGTACAAACGACAAGTCTTTGAAAGGAAGATTCAAAGAATGATTGGTATCTCTCGACTAAGTAGATTATGTAGCCCCTGGCAAGCACCTTGCATTTAGCACCACTCAGCAAATGTTTGCTGAGTGAGTAAATGGATGCGGGGGTGGGGGTGGGGCAGTGGTAAGTGAAATAATAAATAAGGAAATATTCATTTGCTCTGCCAAAGAAACCCTCTTGTTGCCCACTCCTGAAGATGAAGAGGAAGAGGAAGGAGCATGGTGACCTTCATAATCCAATGAACATAGGATGCTTTATGATGTAACTCAGGGTAGGAAGGAGTTGAAAGTTCTCACCGCGGTTAGGCCAGGATAGGAGTTCACAGAGAAGAGTGGAGATTATAAGGGAAAGATGAGTTTGTCAGGTGAACCTGACTGGGCATGGGAACAAGTTGGAAGTAAACCCTGAGAAGTGAGGTGTATGTTCTAGAAGAGATTTGTGGACTCCTAGATAGTAAGGAGCTATAGCTGGAGGAACAATTCTTTTTTTTTTTTTGTGGTCTAATACAGTGCATCTCAACCCTTAGTGTGCATACAAACCACCTAGGGTGGGGCCTGCAACTGCGTTTCTAACAAGCCCCCAGGGGCTGCTACTGCTGCTGGTCAGTGGCTCACACTCTGAATCGGAAAGATTAAATAATACAAAATCCATATTCAGCTTCCTTCAATTGTCCCAGAATATCTTTATTTTTTAATGGGAGTATAGTAGACACACAAGTGCACGTCAGTTGCAGGTGTACAGCATAGCGATTTGACACATCTGTGTGTTGTCCTGTGCTCACCGCTGGTGAGCTGCCCTCTCTCGCCCTACAACGCCGTTACAACACCACTGACTCTATTCCTCATGCTGGGCCTTACTTATTCCATAACCAGAAGCCTGTGTGGAGAAATAATATTTTTGACATTCTGATCCTACCCATTTTAAAGAAACCTGTCTCACATATTATATTTATAATAGTTTTCACCCCCCATCCTAAACCATCTCCCCCCTCCTTCCCTCCCTCCCTCCCTCCCTCCCTCTTTTTCCTTTCTTTCTGTCAATAATTAATTACATTACAGTTAAGAAAAGTGGTAGTTGACTTAAGTGAGATGTCACAAGAAGATGAACATGTACTTTAGGGAGGGATAGTAAATCAGGAAAAAATAATTTTCAGAGAAGATCTAGAAAGCAGGACTGAGGAAGAGAATTGGAGACAGGAGGTGCTGAGTGTAGAAAAGAACGAGGTATCACAGAGTGCACAAGTCAGTCCGTGTGAGAAGAGGTAGTACCCATCGGGAGTGGCAGAGCATGCAGCTGGAACGTTGGCAGGGGCCACACTCTGAAAAGGCTTGCGCCTGACGCCTGAGCAGCTCCTGAATGTGAACACCTCTCACTTCCCTCCTAAGGGTACAGAGACTCGAGTAGCACACCCTTGTTTCTGACTGATGGAAATTCATACACTTCTTCCGATGTCTGAGTGGCTTTGGATCATGCCATCTGCAGTGATTGAGGCTGCAGCCATTGGGTGACACTGCCCACGTGGCTTAACCAGACCAAGTAAATGGTGAACCAAATCAAGTTTAACAAGAAACCTCAAACTATGACCTGTATATATATCCCCGTGGGTCACGTGCTTGTATGTGGGGGGAAGATGGCCCATAGAAGGTCTTTCCACTGGGGATAAGGGTTGCTTCTCAGCATACTTATTATCCCCTGTAATCACTGGCAATGAAATCAAAGAGCAGCAACTCGGTCTATGGAAGGATTTAAAGAGTACGGCGTGATCAGATTTGCATTCTAGAAAGAAAATTTAGGGTAGTTGAGAGACTGTAACTTTAGCTTAATTTACACTCAGACTTTGAAACTGAATCCCCTTGTGGGGTGTGACTCCTTAAATTCTTAACAACAACAGGAAAAAAAAGTCTCTTAGCATGCATTAAAGTTAAAGTTACAGAGGCTGAATATTAACAAAATCTAGTAAACACTTTTGGGATTCCTCACCCATTTACCATCAACACAAGGGAATTGATAGTCATCCTAAAAAAGCGTGATTTGACTGCCCAGAAAAATGAACTTATTTTCCTTCCCTTTTTTATGTTAGCTCAGTGGTTCTCAAACTTTGATGTGCATGAATTGAGTTAGGCTGTGCTTTGTGGAAAATGTTTGAGTCACTGTGACTCTCTGAGACCTTGGCTTTATGCCCTTTCTCTGTCCTCTAGCATAAGTTTGATTCTCATCTCCAGTCTTGTACAATTGTCCTGAAGAGAGAGAGGGAGATAGATGGGGAGAGAGGGACCCAAGGCAAAAGCAATGTCTCCTGCTCACTAGTCTCATCATTCCCACTCTTTGCTTTTGACCCACATTCTCCAGGCCTTCAAGCTGCCCGTCACTTGGTAACTGTTGGGTTCGGCAACGAGCCCCTGGGATACTCTGGTATCTGGGATATGCACACATTCTTCTTTCTCTCCCTTCCTCTCTATGCAAGCAAGTTCACGGAAGCAAGCATGGTAAGTTCTTCACCTGACCTCCACACATACTAAACTAAACTAGATTCTGGGTGTGAATTTCCTGCAACGAATATAATTTTTATAAAGTTCTTTCTCAGTTCCCCATCAGTGAGTTGGGGGCATAATAATGGTATTGACCATAATAACGGTCGTCAGGAGATTAAATTGGATGATGAAGGGAAAGTTTTTGGTAGAATGACCAGCCGGATAGTAAATTCTCAATGAATATTAGCTGCTGCTCTTGTCTTGATGTCTAGGAGTTTTTACAGAGTGATCCATTTATTTTTTAGTTTATGCAGAAGAATATTTTCAGATAACAACTAGAGCTACATCTATGTTGCCCTTTGCCTTGCTATTCTGCCAAAATCTACTCTTTGGCTCTTCTGGTTTCAGTCTCTGCCATCGCAAGGCTGGAGAGCTGATTGCTCTCTTTACTCTCATTTCTCATATTCCTGAACGTGACCAGGACCAGGGACTGTGTGTTCAGGTAGGTCACCATCACACATAATCAGCATAACAACTTTAGTTATGCCAGTAAGACCTGTCACTCAAATTTTCTGTGACTATCTAAATATTTGCTTTCATTCTACCAGTAATTTAAAGTGAAACACACCCTTACATGTGCTTTGTATATTGAAATTCTATTAGTCAGTTGAAGTACATGCATATTTATTACTGTAAGTTAACATGTAATGATAATTTTTTTCTTTAAGTAATCTCTACACCCAACATGGTGCTTGAACTCATACCCCGAGACCAAGAGTCTCATGCTCTTCCGACTGAGCCAGCCAGGCGCCCTGACATGTAATAATTAATGGTGACTTTTAAAGTTACTAAAATTATTTACAAAAGCACATAGGAATTTCATTTTATTTATTTATTTTTTAAAGATTTTATTTATTTATTTATTTGAGAGAGTAAGAGAGCGTGCACAAGCAGGGTGAGGGGCAGAGGGAGAGGGAGAAGCAGGCTCCCCGCTGAGCAGGGAGCCCAATGTGGCGCTTGATCCCAGGACCCTGGGATCATAACCTAAGTCAGACCTTAATCGACTGAGCCACCCAGGCGCCCAGCACATAAGAATTTTTTCTTAAGAAAAATTCTTTTCTTTACAATTCTTTAATTCTTTAAAATTTCTTAATAAAAATTCTTTTCTTAAGCACATAAGAAAATAATTAGATGAGTAGGAAAATTGATACTTAATTAGAATATTAGGAGAGTGCACTAGCTGGAAACATTTAGGAAGCTTATTGTATTCTTTTTAAACCAACAAGTCCTATAAAAGTTTAAATAATACAATGCAGAATATTCAAGATTAGATAATACCATAATTCTAACATCTGTAAAATTGATGAACTTTCATTCGTAATTTTACGTAAAATAACCTTAAGTGACTACATTCTTAAATTCTTAAGAATTGTATTGAATCTTACCTATTTCCATCTGGGCCATGAGTATGTAAGATTTTATGTATTTATTTTATTTTGGGAGAGAGAGACAGAGAGAGAGCTCTGGGAGAGGCAGAGGGAGAGGGAGAAAGAGAATCCCAAGGCGACTCTGTGCTGAGTGCAGAGCCCGAGGAGGGGGCTTGATCTCAAGACCCTGAGATCATGACCTGAACCGGAGTCAAGAGTCAGACGCTTAACAGACTGAGCCACCCAGGCGCCCCAAGGGCTATGAGCATATAAAGGAAAATTCTTGTTTATGAATTCTTCTCATCATAACAGATGAGGAAAACAGAACACTGACTTTACATTTCAACGTTTCACGAAAAAAGGATAATGTTAAGTGACCTACAGTAACATCCATGATTAATCAAATTTGATGTAGAAATAATAAATAATATAAAGGAGAACATAATAGAAAAATTCCTATTTACAGACCCACATAGTGAATAGCCCTACCTCGTATTATTGTGCAGTGTACTCCCTGAAGTGCTGTGCATGGCGGACCTATATAGCTAGTGTCAGCAGTGTGCCGAATAGTGATCTTAACAACATAGGAGCTGGCAATGCTGAGAAAAGATCATTCCCATGCTGTAACGTCAAAAATTTTAGTTTGTTTACTAAGATTTTTTAAAATAACATTTTCATAACAATTGCTTTTAAGTAAATATTTTCAAATTGATTCCTGCAGGCTAGAAGTTCATCCTGAAACATGATTATTGTTTTCAGCAGGATATTCTTTTTAACACACGGCAATCAGCCAAAATATGTATTTTGGCACACCTGTAAATACATGAGGATTCTCTTTTCTGTATTCTTTTTCCTGTTACTATGACGATAATCATACTTCATATTATTGCAGTACTCAAGTCTGCAAAAATGTTTCTTTGCTTTTCTCTAATTAAACCGAGCTGAAGTCATATGAACCTCTATTACTTCTAATAGCAAAAAAAAAAAAAAAAAAAAAAAAATGTAATCTAGCTAATTCAAAGTAAACTCAGCACCTTCTGGATTAAGACCTCAGCTTCTTCTAGGTGAGTAATCAGTCCCGTTCCAGGCTTCCCTCCTCTCTGCCCTCCTTTTCTTCCTGGGGATGATCTGAGATCCACAGCACCATCCCTACGTCCTGCCCCAGGGCAGCCACCGCTCGGCTCTAGCCAACGGTCAATACCGTGACTCGGAGCTGCCAGAACATCTCATATGACCAGAGAAGCTGGAAATCCAGAATTTTATATAAGTCTTTTAATTTGTCAATTTTGGCAAGTGTTTCCCATCCGGATCCACTCTCCACCCTTCATGACTCCGCTCCCTGTGGGGAGGCTGGAATTTAGGGACAGTATCAATGCCCTTCTTTGCTCTCTGGCTTCCTGTTGTGCTCGGCCAGTGGGAGTCACCAGCCAGGGATCACCGAGGGAGGGAGGACACTGAGGTAAGAGTGTTCCTTCTCCGTCTCCCTCTCTGTAAGGTATTGGGTTAGGTTGGGTTGGGCTGTCCATGGCTCTTAACCTCTACCAAAAGCCCCTGTCCAGAAGCCCTTCCAGGTCGGGGATGTGACAGTTCCTGTGGTTACAAACCCCAGAATGTCCTGCCATTCTTTTTTGTTTCCCCAACTCTGTCCATACCCTTAAGAAGAGTTTGTACGAGGGTCCCATCTGTTTCCCGGCAAAACCTAGATCGATTCAGAAATGGATGCAACTTTTCCTTTTTTCATTATATGGGCCAAGTAAAGCATAAAAAACTGTATGGGCCAAATAAAACCATGTCTATAGGTCAGATGCAGCCCATGGGTTGTAAATATTTTATTTGTAGCATCTCCCATGATATAGTCTTGCCTAAATAATTAATCTAAATTCAATCAGCTATCTCTATCCATATTACAGTTTAGGAGATACAAGAGAGATGGAAGAACCAATTGAGGAACATGATCCAAAATATGGGACATTGCTCTTTCAGGGCAAATGTCCCAGTTTCTCTAATAAATCAAAGACATAGGAAAAGGGCAGTTGGCAAGGAATAGAATAAAAGAAACTCGAGACAAAACGATCGAAATCAATGGGGGAGTCTTGTTTGGATCCTGATCCAAACCAAATACATTCTAGACAATCGAGGAATTTTTGATATAAACATGGTATAAATAACATTAAAGATGTGTTAATTTTTCTATATACTTTTCAATCTACTTCTTCATGAAGAACCAGTTTGAGATGCATAATGAAGAGTATAAAAGGCCTGATGTCTGGAATGTGCTTTAAAAGATGCTGGCAAGGGGCACCTGGGTGGCTCAGTTGGTTAAGCGACTGCCTTCGGCTCAGGTCATGATCCTGGAGTCCCGGGATCGAGTCCCACATCGGGCTCCCTGCTCAGCAGGGGGTCTGCTTCTCCCTCTGCCCTCTTCCCTCTCGTGCTCTCTGTCTCTCATTCTCTCTCTCTCAAATAAATAAATAAAATCTTAAAAAAAAAAAAAAAAAGATGCTGGCAAGAATAATAAATGAGTAAGTGTGGTGAGGGATAAATGAAAGAAGACTGGCAAAATTGTGGCAGTTGTCGACGTGGGGTGATGGTACACGGGGATTTATCATTCTCTTCTCTCTACTGTCATTGAGTGCCTAAAATTTTCCAAACTAAAATGCTTTTAGTTAACAGGAAACAAAGATTTCCTTATATGTACACAAGCAAAATTCCACTGTAGAACAGTGCCAAGACCCACGTTCTGTACTAACTTTCCTAAGAAAAGCCCTGAAGGACTCTGCCCCCCAGGGAAGCCTCTTCCTTCATGACAGTTCAGCCTTGCAGCATCCATCTGGAATCTGTTCAGTCAATTCTGGTCTGGCAGCTCCTACCCTTTTGTCTCCTACTTGCTTTTATTTCTTTGCTCAGTTCATTGGATTCACCTCTCTCTCCATCTGTCCTGATTCAAGGCTTAGCCCTGGGCATTGGATCTCCCTGCACCCTGGCCTCTACGAGGAGTTGGAAAGTACCAAGTCCAAGCTGAGACCACCAGGTTAGCCGGTGGTCATCGGTCTTTCCTTTCTGGGATGATGGAATTCCCACGTTAAGACTACCACAGAGGGTCGCCTGGGTGACTCAGTCGGTTAAGCATCCCACTCTTGATTTCGGTTCAGGTCATGATCTCTGGGTTGTCAGATCAAGTCCCAAGTCAGGCTCTGTGCTAGGAGTGTAGCCTGCTTGAGATTCTCTCTCTCCCTCTGTCACTCCACCCCCTTAAAAAAAAAACTACTACTGCAGAGATTTAAACTTTTTTTATTTTATACTTTTAAAATATAAAATATTTTTATATATTTAATTTATATTTTAACATTTTAAATTTAAATTTAATATATTTTAATATTTTAAATTTAAAATATTTTATATATATTTTTAAAGATTTTATTTATTTGAGTGCGAGAAAGCAAGAGCACAAGGTAGGGGAGGGGCAGTGGGAGAGGGAGACAAGCAGACTCCTTGCTGAGCAGGGAGCCTGACACGGGGCTCGATCCCAGGATCCTGGGATCATAACCTGAGTCAAAGGCAGACGCTTAACTGACTGAGCCACCCAGGTGCCTCTACTGCAAAGATTTTTATGAGAAATCCACTTTCTTATATAAATGTGTAAAAATCAGTGTAATCAGTATATCTTCCATTTCATAAATAAGAAGATGGAGAAACGTCGCAAAAAGTAATAATAAAAAACTTGACCGAAGACAACAAATAACTTTGTGGAGTTGTTGATACTATAAGTCAAATTGCTCTAACCAGCAGTTATCATTTATAGTCCTACAAAAAAAAAATCACTAAAGGCCCTGATCTCCTTAAGAGCTGTAAGAGCAGTAAAATTTAAAGCTGCACGGTTGCATACACATATACAAAAACACACTCACATCTGTGGTCCAGTTAACCTTTTCAAGAATATATTTTAACTCTTTGAAATATACCACTATATTTTTTATTATCTCTACATATGGCATGTGCTATTCATGATTATTATTTCTCCAAAGGTAAGCTTAATAATAATTTTAAATGCTAAATGATTTAAAGTTCAGTTTACAAAAGGCAGGACTGGGCGATGTACTACTATATTAATTGCTTTTTAAGAACTGGGATATAGAAAGAGTGGGATACTGCATCTAAAAATTCCAAAATACTTCAATCATATGTGCCATTCTGTAAATTATTTTAGTTTCAGTTAGTTAAAATAGTGAACTTTTAATGCAAAATACATAAATCCTCAGGAAACATTATTAGAGTGCTAAGAAAAAAAAATGTTTTCAGATTCTAGTTCAATCATCTCTCCATGTGGTTAACTGCATTCTTGTTTTCGTTGGGTTTTGCCACTTTGCTATATTTAATGATACTGTACAAAAGTCATTTGACCAGGATCAGAAGAATTCAAGCCCTGGTTTTGCTGACAAGCAGATATGGAATAGCATGCACCTGTGATATGACCTGGGGCATGTTCTCCGACATTTTTGTCTCAGTTTCTATATTTATAAAATGCAAATGTAATGTAATCCCTCCAACATTGGGGTAAAACACAAAAGATGTTTGATGTGCTGGAAGTACTCTCCTATGTAACTCTTGGCCATTATTGTTGTAGATCCATGAGTTGAGTCCCTGAACTTCTTTGAATCTGTTTTCTCATCAGAGTGATGAAGGCAACACCTCCTTTACATGTTAAGGATTACATGAGATAATATACATGAATGTGCCCCATAAACTATATTTTTGCTGAAGATTAGGTTATCATTTTGATCGCATGCCAAGATTCATGCCCTGACCCATCTTTGACACTCTGAGGAGAGTGAGATGTAGAGATTGAAATAAAGGATTTTTTTTTTTTCAAATAAACACCTAAAACACCTTTTGTTAACCAAGCCTGAAAAATGACCATAGTATCTCTTAGATCATGTGTGTGTGTGTTTTATTTTATTTTTTTTTTTAAGATTTTATTTATTCATTTGACAGAGAGAGACACAGCGAGAGAGGGAACACAAGCAGGGGGAGTGGGAGAGGGAGAAGCAGGCTTCCTGCGGAGCAGGGAGACCGATACGGGGCTCGATCCCAGGACGCTGGGATCATGACCTGAGCCGAAGGCAAGACGCTTAACGACTGAGCCACCCAGGCGCCCCTGTGTGTGTGTTTTAAAGATTATTTATTTATTTGAGAGAGAGAGCGAGCAGGGGGAGGGAGAGGGAGAGAGGATCTCAAGCACACTCTGCTCTGAGTGCAGAGCCCCATGTGGGGCTAGATCCCACAACCCTCAGATCATGACCCAAGCTGAAACCAAGAGTTGGACACTCAACTGACTGTGCCACCCAGGTGCCCCAGATTATGTGTGTTTTTAAACCAAGACCCTGCTGGAAGACACACATGCACACACACACACACACAGATGGGGGGCTGGTTTCAAATGGGGAAGCTGAGAGTGGGGTAACAGGGAGCCTTAGAGCAGACTCAAAGAGTTCATGGAAGAAATAAGTGAGCCCATTGATAAATGGACATGTGCTTTTAGTAAGTACACTAAACAGGATTCTTTCAATCGCAGGTGGCAAAAACCCAGCTCAGATTGGCTTCAGTAAAAGGAATTTTCATTGGTTCATACAAGTGAAAACTCTAGGGGTAGATCTTTGTTAAGCATGATCAAACCCAGGGAGGATAGCTTTCCTAAGGAAAAGCAGGGATTTGGGTACCAAAAGATTGATGAATGGATTCTGGGGAGCCAACATGTCCATGACAGTAAATATTCCAGAAATGGTTTAGAATGAGAGAGGTAAAACTCATACTCCTCCAATATATTTGATAGACACTGCTATTTACATCTTAAAGATGTATCAAGGTTGTGATGAAGGCCCCAACTCAAGAGGCCAGTTCAATTCTAAGATAGAAATCTTAACCCCAATTGCAAATCCCCAGGAAGGAATCCTGATTGGTCCACTATGTCCAGGAGTGATCCATCCAATCAGCAATGGCCAAGGAGACAGGGCCACCTACTCTGAAAATGACAAAGGGCCAATGAATGGGAAAGAGGAGATACACTCAGGGAAGTAGAAATCATTGTGGGGGGGGGCACGCCCAAAAATCTGAATGAATGATTCCTCCAAGTAGGTCCTGCCCCTTTAATTTTTCAGAAGCACCAATGGGACCCAAAACAGTGACTGGCAAGGACACCATCAACATTCTTCCTCCATTTAGTTAAGATCTTTAGGCTGTGAATTGGCCTGGGAGAGGTAGCAATCTGTCATACTCAGGAAGGCAGCCAAGTCACTGGCCAAAGGCAGCTCAATGCTAAAGAGCCAGAGAAGCATGCACTGGTAGAGAAAATCAGTAACTTTCTACCTAGGGGACTTATAAATCCTCCATCTGGCTGTATACATGTGCCCCTTTACTGTGGAGAGCAATCTTATAAATCGGGAGTCCATGACAAGTTACTTTTTTAACTAGTAGAAAATATAAACAATATAAAAACAAAGCTGATCACCAATTTACTAAGTCCTAGTTCTTTTTAAATAAACTTTTGGTTTTAAAATAGTTTCAGATTTATAGGAAAGTTGCAAAATAGTAGAAACTTCCCATGTCCTCTGCCCTCTGTTTCCCTTCTTGTTAACATCTTACATTAGGATGATGAGTTCATCACAACTAGTAAAGCAGTATTGATACATTATAAGTATTTACTAAAGTCCATACATATTTTATTTAGATTTCCTTAGCGTTTACTTGTTCCTAAAAGAGCTTACTTTTTTTTTTTTCCCCCTAAAAGAGCTTACTATGTTAAAAAGAACTTCCTATGTTCCTTGTCTGTCCCAGGATCCCACCAAGGATGCATTACATTTAGTTGTTACATTTCCTTGGGGTCCTCAAGACTGTGACAATTGTACAGACTTTCCTTGTTTTTGATGACCTTGACACTCTTAAAGACTAGTGGTCAAGTGTTATGTAGAATGTCCCTCTACTTGGTTTGTGCGATGTTTTTCTCATGGCTAGAAGAATGTTAGGGTTTTGGAGGAGGGAGACCATAGAGGTAACGTACCATCCTTGTTATATCATATCAAGGTTATATACTATTAATATGACTTACCACTGATGACATAAAACTTATTCATATGGCTGGTGTGGTTAGGTTTTTCCATTGTAACATTACTCTTTTTCCTCCTTCCATATTGTACTTTTTAAAGGAAATCATGATGCACAGCCCACACTAAAGGAGTAGGGAATTACGTTCTTTCTTTAAGGGTTAGCATCTACATAAGTCACTTGGAATTCTCCTGTGCAGGAAATTTGGTTAGCCCCTATTTATTTATTTAAGCATCATTTATATAAGCATAGACTCATGAATACAGTTTTACTTATTTTGTAGCTCAAATTGTTCCATCCTCCGTTATCCATATACTTATTTCTCAATCCCAGGATTGCATTTTAAAATGTAGGAGAAATAAATATACCACTAGCTCAGATGGGGGTGATAGATATTGGCCTAAAAGGACCTCATGAAAGTCTGTCCTAAAGAAGAAAGTTTATTCATTCTCATTTTTTTTAAGTACCCTTAAAAAAAAAAGTTTATTTCTTTTTTAGTAATCTCTACACCCAACGTGGGGCTTGAAGTCATAACCCTGAGATCAAGAGTCACACGCTGTACTGACTGAGGTGGTCAGGCACCCCTATTCATTCTCATTCTTATTGTTTAACCAGAAATGTCCATAATTTTTAACCTCTCAAAACATTTTATGGGAACAAATACTTAAGAGGGGCAACTGGTCTTCTAGTGACACTCTTGCAGTTTTCAACTGGGATTGGAGTTGAACTTGAGCCTCCTTACTTCTAACTGGCCTTCCAGAGGCAGCCCTGGAGCCAGAAAATGTGGGTTCTAGAGACGGCCTCGTTCTTAGACATAGGACTGTGATGGCCACTTTCTCTCTCAAGGCCTCATTTCTTTCTCTGTAATTAATTCACTCAACAGACATTTATTAAGTCGCTACTCTTTGTCAGACCCCATGGGAGAAGCTCTGCAGAGAAATGCCGTGAAGGGTCCAGGGAGGTGGCGCTCAAATGGGTTAAGCTAGGAAGCTGCCATTTTAATCTTGTTAACAAAAAATTGAAGAAAGAATGTCCCACAAACCTAGCAATTTCACTTCAAGGTGTCTGCCTGAAGTCAACCCTCCAAGGATGTTCCCTGCAGAATTAGTTGTGAAAGAAAAATGTTAAAACAATCTCATTACTTATCATTATAGGACAAGACAAAACGAGGTTTAATCAGTGGAACATTATATAGGCGGTAAAAAAAAAAGTTGAAAGAAAAAAATTTGCAGAACAACAGATTCAGCGCAATACTACGTCAACATCAAAACACAGAACTGAAATCCTACATTTGTATTAGAAGTATAAAAATGTGGACAGGGCGAAGAGACACCAAGTTTGGCTTAGTGGTTGCCACGGATGAGGGAGGGAAATGGGATCAGGAAAGAATAGCATTAAGCTTCCACTCCATCTGCAAAAATATATTTACCAAAAAGTGAAAAGATCAGAAGCAAATCTGACTAGAAGCTGATGGCTGTTAATTCTGGGTTGTGACCAGACACTATATTTAATATGATTCTTTATACTTGTTTGTTTTGGGTATGTTGACATGGATTTTTCAAAGAGTGGCTTACAGTTTGCTTCGTGCGGTGGGGACCTCAAGTCACCATGGAGGTGATTTTGTGAACATCAGAAGTCAGGGAGCAGGCTGTCTCATTGTGCCTTCACCTCCAGAAGTGCCCACTTTCTGCCACCTGGTTGCCTCCACTCTTTGGACTCCCCAATCTGCTCTCTCTACCTCAGGAGTAAAACCAAATTTCTCTCTTTCTTCCCACTCTGCAGTTTAGCCATCCCCTCTGTGCCTTGGCCCACACCCTCAGACTCTCCTCATTTACCCCAACCACATTGTCATAGGATTGTCGCCAAGGCTGTTTTCTTTCTAAGTGGAATTTGTTCAAGTTGTAAAATGAGACAAATTTCACCAGCTTTGTATTTGTACAGGGAAAGTCACTGGAATGAGCTTATGTAGATGCCCATTCACTACCGTGAAGGAAGGAATAATCCAGAAATGTTCTGCCACAGCAAGAGCCCCCAGGTGATAGCTCAGGAGGTAGACAGAGGTGGAGTAGAGGTCATGAGGATGCTTTCAAGGAAAGACTCGCCCTGCTGCCGAGAGCACCCCGTCAGACAGCGTTCTGTCAGCTCCTTCAAAAACAAAACTCACATGGGGAAAGGCCTGGTCATTTGGCCCAATGCAGAACATCATTTATGGTCCGTTTTACCTCCAGAGCTCCCACGGGGTCAGCCGAGGCTGTTGTCAGGCTGGCATTTCAGTTCGACTTTTTCCTGTGCTCAGTCCTCCTTCCTTTCCTCCCAAGCAAGTCTTGATCCCTAGGAGACTCTATTAAGCATTCTGCACAGTGAACTCCATCAGGTACCTTGTTTTCTTTCTCCTATACTCACTGGCATGTGAAGTGTGTTAGTCAGCTATCCCTGCGTTAATGCTGAATGACAAACAACCGCCCCAAATCTCAGTGACATATAACAGCAAACATTTATTTCTTGCCCAACTCTCAGCAGGTCAGTTAGCATCTGCTGGGACTGTTGATCCTAACTGGGTGCAGCTGGCTTTGGCTCCAGGCCACAGCTCTATTTCAGGTCTAACCCACTGGCCTCTTATTCTAGAACCTAGCCTAAAGGAGCAACAGCTAGGTAGGACACATTCTTTCTACAGGTGGATGGCAGAGGTACAGCAGGGCTGGTGTGAATTGTGAGACCACAGCCCAGTGAAACTGTTGCTGCTCTTCCTGTTCCAAAGGCTAAAACAAGTCACAAGGCCAAATTCAACATCCCTGGGGAGGGGTGGATACTCCACACCACACATAGCAAAGGAAGGGACAGAGGACTGTGCGTGAATAATGCTTCCACCACAAGTAGCCTGAAAGGTAAGTAGCTTTTCTTTTAAAGATTTATTTATGTGAACAAGATGAAATCAGAGAGGGAGACAAACCATAAGAGACTCTTAATCATAGGAAAAAAACTGAGGGTTGCTGGAGTGGAGGGGGGTGGGATGGATGGGGTGGCTGGGTGATGGACATTAAGGAGGGCACGGGATGTAATGATCACTGGGTATTATATAAGACTGATGAATCACTGAACTCTACCTCTAAAACTAATAACACACTGTATATTAATTAATTGAATTTAAATTTAAAAAGATTTATTTATTTGAGGTGGGGGCAGAGAGAGAGGGAGAAAGAGACTCAAGCAGACTCCATGCTGAGTGCAGAGCCTGACGCAGGGCTCGATCTCACCACCTCGTGATCAGACCTGAGCCGAAACCAAGAGTTGGACGCCTAACCAACTGTGTCACCCAGGTGCCCCGGTAGGCAGGTTTTCTTAAAACCAAGAACCCTCCAGGGAAAAGGGGGGATGGGAGTCAGACTTCTTCTCTTGGAGGTTTGGAATTACTAAAGCATTATTGGATGAACTGGGATGGTCCTAACCAAGGCAAGGTGCAAGGAGGGACAAAAAGCCCCCTGATTTAAAAAAAAAAAATCATAAGGCTAGAAATAGAGGGGACTGGTGGAAGCTGTTTTTAGGCATACATTGGGCTACTACTAGAACACTTCACAAACATCTTGGGGGCGGAGAGTGGAGATGATTCTTTCTATGGGTATAAAGTGTCCCTAAAGGGGCGTTAACATCAGGAGCTCCAGCCCATCCCCTGAATCCCAGCCTCTGTGGAGGACCAGTGAAGGCCAGTCTGACAAACAGAACCTTGCACTGAACCCACTGCACCTCCAGCTTCATATTGACCTTATGGGGCAATGAAGGACCCATCAGGGAAATGGCTATTTTTCCCTCTCTACTTTTCAGGGCAGTAGTAAGCAAGATTGACCCCTTAGACATAGTAAGCATCACAACCCTGGGTCCCTTGGCCTTAGCATGAGGAACTCAGGGAGTAAACACATGCTTGCAGTGAATAGGAATGTTTCTTTCTTGGAGGGGTTGTCATATAAATAATCTAAATTATTTTGCATGCCAAGTATAAAGCAGCAGGTGCTGTTGATTAGGTGGGAATAAATAAGACATTGTCCCTCCTTTCTAGGATTTTATGGTGTTCAGGGGAATACATGTGAAACGAGGGTGCAAGCTTAGAGGTTTTGCATGTCTTTTGGCTCAACTATTCTATAACTTTAAGATGTGATGCAACTTCCCTGTGAACGGTACTTGTTTAGCAGGCCAAATGTGCAATATAAGGCGCCTATTTAACAAGCTGTTTCATGCCAATGTCAGCACTCCCTGTAGGGTAGAGATTTGAGTATCTACTGATCTATAACATCAACTACCCAATTGCAACATCAAACAGCAAGTTGGATGACTTGCCAACTTATATGAAAGTACCTGACATTTCAAAATGCATGGCTCTGGGCAAGGCTGAACCCTGAGGTCTAATGGGAGTCATTGTTCTCATGACAGTACACAAGCCTGACTACTATGTTTTACTCTATGGACTAGACTGGTATTTTAATGACAAAGAGAGATGTGGGGAAAATACAGTTAACATTAGTGTCACTCCCTGGCTCCTTGGAGTTGTCAAGGCACAGATAGCCAAGCCCCATGCAGTTTCTAAGTCATTATGGATCACAGCTGTGCACTCACTACAATCCCATTCATATTAGTAGTGGGACTCTGCGCTAGTGTGTTTGCTCTACAGAAAGAACTGGCTTTCTGGGGCTCCTGGGTGGCTCAGTTGGTTAAGCATCCGACTCTTGATTTCAGCTCAGGTCATGATCTCAGGGTCGTGGGATCGAGCCCTGCATGGGGCTGTACTTGAGATTCTCTATCTCTACCTCTGCCCCTCCCCCTGTGCACGCTTGCTCTCTCTCTTTCAAATAAATAAAGCTTAAAAAAAAAAAAAAAAAAAAAAAGGAAAGAACTGGCTTCCTATTTTGGTTACCTGATTCCACTGCACGTTTTCAGAAGGGCTCAGGTCTTAGGCTCAATTCCACGCTATGTGGCTGGGATGGTCCCAAAGTGCCCATATCTGTCTAGTTTACTCACCTCAAAAGTAGCTCCAAATCTCATATTTCCAGCTGATGGATGATGATCTCTTAAAATTCAGAAGCCTCATGACCCATGTATCTTTGAATAATGGTGGTGCCATGAGGCCCCTTTGGTTGTCTTCTACCCACCTGAGAAGATCCCTTGGCATAAGCAAATCTGAGTCAAGACTGAATTAGCCACACTGGTGTTCATACTATTTGTCTCTATAAATTGGGTTGAAGAGTTTTCTCAAAACCAGTCCCAGCACTGAAGTCCCAATATGGTTCCAAGCTGACCCATCCATGTTGTAAAAATTACATCTTTGTGTGTCTTCATAGAGAATAATAAATATATTTATGTTAAATGAATACTATTGGCATTTATTCTTTCTAATGCCGTATTAACATCAGAAATGACAGAACTCTTAAGGTTTATGCATGTGAGAGTTTTGCCCCTAGCTTCAATTGCAACATTTATTGGAATCTTGAGAAATTAGATTGCCAAACTGCCCATGGATTATTTATGCAAGATAGTGAAATTATTTAATCAAAATGTAAAAACGAGGCTCGGGACTCTTACTGAAACAGCGATCAAATCACTGTCCCATAATATGAAAATTGTCTGCTTGAAAATTTCTAGGGGTTGCTGTCAGACACCGTAAATTACCATACAACATTAAATAACCAGGGATAATTATGGAAATGAATATTTTAAAAGCAGAATTGTGACTGGGAACACTGACCTTTACTTTGGTAAATAAGTATTTTTTTCAGATAAATAATATTTTAATGTAATATTTTTGTTTATTTTTATGAGACTATATTGGTACATTATTACTAACTGAAGTCCATAGTTTTCATAAGGACTCATTCTTTGTGTTATATATTCTATGAGTTTTGACAACTGTATGGTGATGTTTTCCCACCATTACAGTATAAAACAGAATAATTTCACTGCCTTAAAAATCCCCTGTGCTCCAATATTCATCCTCCCTCTCCTGAAAACCTGGCAACCACTGATCTTTTTACTGTCTCCAGAGTTTTGTCTTTTCCAGAATGTCACAGAGTTGGAATCAGAAAGTATGTAGCCTTTTCAGATTGGCTTCTTTCACTTAACAATATGCATTTCAATTTCTTTCATGTCTTTGTGTGATTTGATAGCTCATTTCTTTCCATTGTCTGATGTAGCACAGTTTATTCACCCATTCACCCACTGAAAGACTTCTTGGTTGCTTCCAAGTTTTGGCAATTTTGAAGAAAGCTGCTATAAACATCTGGGTGCAGGTTTTTGAATGTATAAGTTTTCAACTCCTTTGGGCAAATACCAAGGAAGTGCAATTGTTAGATCGTATGTTAAAATTATGTTTAGTTTTGTAAGAAACTGCCAAACTGTCTTCCAGAGTGGCTCTGCCATTTTGCATTCCCACCAGCAAATGAATGAGAATTTCTGTTGCTCCATATCCTTGCTAGCATTTGATATTGTCAGTATTTTGGATTTTAGTCATTCTCATGGACAGGTGGTTGTATCTCTTTGCTGTTTTAAATCTGTAATTCTCTAATGACACATGATGTTGAGCATCTTTTTATACGCTTACTTGCCATCTATCTATCTTCTTTGGTGAGGTGTCTGTTCAGATCTCTTGCCCATTTGTAAGTTGTGCTGTCTGTTTTCTTTTTTGTTAAGTTTTAAGAGTTCTTTCTGTATTTTGGATACCAGACTTTCATCAGATATGCATTTTGTAAATATTTTCTCCCCATATGTGGCTTGTCTTTTCCTTCTTTTAACAGAGGCTTTCACAGAGAAGTTTTTAAGTTTAAGTCCAACTTTCTCTTTCATGGATCATACTTTTGGTGTTGTATCTAAAAAGTCATCACTAGATGCAAGGACACCTAGATTTTCTAATAAATGTATCCTTTTATTGTGGTAAAATATACATACCATAAAACTTGCCATTTTAAACATTTGTAAGTGTAAAGTCCATTCACGTTGTTGTGCATCTAATAAACGTATTTTTTTAAACTTGAGAGAGAGCGCACAAGCACACAAGTGAGCAGAAGGGGGAGGGGCAGAGGGAGAGAATCCCAAGGAGACCCCCTGCTGAGGGCGGAGCCGCAGGCTGGACTTAATTTCAGGACCCTGAGATCATGACCTGAGCAGAAATCAAGAGTCAGTCGCTCAACCCACTGAGCCACCCAGGTGCCCCTAAACGTATCTTTAAATACATATTTTTTTTTAATTTCAAAAGTAAAATAGGTTCACTTTGAAACTTTAAAGATACAGAAGAACAGAAAGTATAAAGTAAAAATCACCCACAGTTCCCCTTCCAGGAGATACAGCTATTGATATTTTGGTACGCAGCCTTCCAAACACACACATACACATACACAATTCCCATTATGTATGTATAACATGCTGAAAAATGTGACTGGGATCATTCTGTTCATATTGTTTGATAACTTGCTTTTTTAAATTTAACAAAGTATTTTATTTGACATTTCATTTTCTACTATTATTAGGTATATTTTATATAGCATGATTATTCATTGTTACTTCATATTCTGTCATATGGATATAATGTAATGTATTTAGCTAGTTCCCTAACATTTGACTCATGCATTGATTTCTAGAAATGTCATTATGAGGTTAAAAGATATGCATATTTTTCATGTATGTATATATGTACGTATGTATTTACTATCGCCAAATTGCTCTCCAGAAAAGTGATGCCAATTTATAAGATAAGAGGATGCCCATTTTGTCACACTATCACCAATGCTAGACAATTAATTAAGAAAGAAAAAGAAATCTCTACCAAACAAAATGTATACCAGTGCAGTTTGCAAGATGAGAAAATGGAAGGAGGGGCCATATTCAGCAACTTGAAGATCAAAATTAAAATAGTCACCTTCTAAAAGCACCAAAACTGGAAGAAATTTAAGAGCTCAGCTCAAAATTTGAGAAACAAGGACCATCTCCATTAAACAATAACATATTTTAAAGGAAAGCCTTATTGCATTAGTCTTAACAAGTGCGCAAATGTGAGGTTCATGGCTAGAAAACCTGTATTGCAAAATTTTCATTGTTTTAAGCTGTATTTTTTTCCTCCAAAGCACTGAGCCATTTAAGTACCAAGGCATGTGAAATGTCAGTTTCTGCCACAATTACGTTCTTAATGATTCGAGCATAAGGACATGTCCGTACATAGGACAAGACTTTACGGTCTTCGGTTTTGCAACAGTCATTATGAGATGGCTACATCATCATTTTCAACCCCTGCATGAACCTTCTTAAATGACAAGAGGGGTTATTTTTTCTAGTATGAATGATATTTATCACATGAAGTTTGGATAAATCACCGAAGTCAATTATAAGTTATAAGACTTCCTACTTTCAGTGAAATTAATTGAATTGACCACCAACAATAGAACACTGACTCTGAGGGCCTTTTTTTCCCTTCTATTTCAAAGACTTCCAAAGATTTGCAAGAAATCAATCACAAAAGTTTTCCTGGGATGACATTTTTTTAACATTTTAAATTTTCTATAAATGTCAAACTATCATATCTGTACTTTTTAAAAAGGCAATAAGTTATAATGTAGTTGTAGTTGAACTTTTAATTTTTGCAAAGGAAATGAAACATTGCAAGGCATCTAGGTGATATTCTACAGATCTTTATTGTCACACACTGTGAAAATGTGCAAGCACTTGTATTACTTGGCACACAGCTATTTAAATGTCCCATGCAGACAGAAATTGAACCACATGCTTATTCAGGTCATGCACTTCACCAGAATCCGTACAGGAATTAAGCGTGGTGTTGACTATGAAGCCAGTTTTGATAACCTTGACCTTTTGCAAATCAATTAGGAAGTGTCACTTGAAGACTGTACTGTTAACTAGCAAAATTATATCCCATGCTGGAGAATGTTTATATCTCACACTTTCTGTTTTCATTGACATGAAATTTGCATGGTGCTATCCATTTATAAATAAATGATTTCCACAGAATGTACTTGATTATTCCTCTCCCCCCTACTTTAGATTGGGTGAACTACATCTAAGTTAGAAATCTCTTCCTTTAGAAAAGCTTATTATGAAGAAAAAACCCACAAGCCTCTTTCTTGTTAACTTGAATGTGAAATTAGCATTTTTCATAAGCTCCTCCAACATAGTTCACTATGTTTGAAATGAATAACAAGTGAGCACCAACTTTCTCCCGTCATCTTGCTGGTGTAATTGCTGAAGGTCAGGAGCTGCACCCTGCACAACTCCAACAGCACAGCAGGTGTTCTCAAACGACTGAAGGTTTGAAAAGAGTCTAGGAAGCCCCTCCATCATTTTGTCATCTTCAGCAGAATGAGATGCCGGGCTTGAGTTTCATTTACCTTAAATCAGTGTTCCCAAATGTGTCTGAGATAAACATGGCTCACAATGTCATTCAGCTGTTTGGCATTTACTACTGCCTATCCGAATGAGCACGGGGTGGGCGGGTATCAGTTTGCTACTGGCTATCTAAAAGTACAAATTTGATGAACCGGAGGGATAGCAACCCTGATCGCCTGGACATACCGGGATCCGTCCTCTTCCATGAGCTCAAGGTGCAGCTGTTGTGGGGTTTCTCTTAACCACCATCCCCCAGAATCTGTGCCTGCCACATATCTGCTGCTCCTTCTCAAGGTCAGGTGGATTAAACCTAAGTCCCACTGTAGGTTCCAGATAAAGGAGAAGTCAGGACTCCAGGTAAGTGGTAGTTAAATGTCTTGAATTTTTCCTCCCTTCGTAGTGTCTCCTGTTTAGAACTTACCTGTGGTTTTGTCGACAGCCGCTGCCAGTGCTCACCAAGATTCCCAGTGCACCCCTGCCTCCAGGCACATGCCCATGTGACGTGCTCTGGCCAAGGAAATGAGGGTGGAAGCATTTAATGACCGATGCTGGACTATCCGTCCTCTTTCCCCACTGCCACAGCTATGGATGATCCAGATCATTAACCTGGGGTTCCAGAGTGAGGACGATGTAGATTGAAGCCCTCCTGCTGATGTGCAATGGACATGTAGCATAAGGATGCAATATGATTCTGTTTTAAACCCTTTAGATTTAAGGCATGTTTGTTACTGCAGCATATCCTAGCCCAATTTAACAGACACACTTCCCCTAAATGGGATTTGTGCTCCAGATTATTTATTCATTTATTTGAACCCCAAATTGGAACTTTTTCTCACTCTGCGAGTATGGTCTCAGCCCTGGACCTGCTTCCTCCAGGCTGGGATCTGTTTCTTTGCTTCCTTGTCTGATTTCTGCTACTTCATGATCTTGCAGACCAGATCCTTGTGTCTGAACTGGAGCATCCACTAACCTATGGACAGATCTTATTCGTAAACCTTGCCTACTTAGTCCCTCGGTAGCACTTAGTCTGGTTTCCACACAGCTGGCTCCTTCACTTTGCTAGAACTTTCTTTTGTAGCCCAGAATGGCCACAGATCCTGCTGGGTCCCTTGGATGCTGTCTGTGATCTACAGCTGGACCTTCTCAGTCAGTCCTAAGCTGGGACAGCTTCTGCAGTGCATACTCAGTGCCCTCCAGTGGTTCCAGACCTGGGTCTTGGCTCCCTCTGCTCAGTTTGCCCTGTGCAGTCAGGCAGCATTCCTTCCAGAGTAAACAGCATGTGATCAGTAGTGGCCAGGTGGGAGGAATGAGACATGAAGACTAACAGAGCAGGGTCGGGCAGGTGGTAAGAATTAGGGAGTTTGTTTAAGATGAAGAAATAGGATTATCTCTTCCCTATGCTTTGGTAGTTTTCTAGTTTTGAAATATGTCCGTAAAAATCATCTATAATAGGACTTGAATCCTCTGTCCCAGACATTAAATTTCTGACTGGGATGGCAATACGGGGATCCTCATAAAGATTTAAGACAAGGATGTTTGTGAGAGTGCTATTTATAATAGTGGAGAGAAAACGTCAATATTTAAATGTGTACCAGTAGGAGAAAGGTGAATATAAATTATTAAATGCTCATACGATGAAATAACACCATGTTATAAAATAGGATGAGAAAAAGTAGTAGATTACTAAGTAAAAAGAGCAGTAATTCAAAATGGGATGGACTACCTAATTCTAACTATATTAAAAAATTCATATTTATGTTTGCATAGAAAATATACAAATGATATAGCAAAATATTTGCCATGCTGGGCTTCAGAATGATTTTACTTTCCTCCTTTATACTTTTGTATTTCCCAAATTTCAATAATAAGCATGAGCTCTTTCCTAGTAAAAAAAATAATGTTATGAAATATGATAAAAGCATGGCTTCTGCTTTGGATGTGGTCTAAACGGTCCTACTGACAGCCCAAGATGACAATTCCCTGTTCCTGTCCTTTCTTTGCAGTCGAGTTCCCTCCGATGTCATAACAGGTTCCTTTCTTGCTTTGGTCTTGCTCTGTTTATCACACACAAAAAAATTTAACAAAATTTCCAAGTACTAACAATTACCATATAGAACACAATATGGAGGGTTCCAGAAATGCTTATCTGGGGATGTGTATTATATACTCCTGGAAAAAATATGAATAATTTTGAAATTTCATGGTTATTTTCTAAAACAACTTGCCTGGGCGTAAAGCTTTGGAATAATACATCCATTTGGATTATTACTTTTTTAAGCCCAGAAAAGCCTTTATTTGAGAAATAGACCAAAAAAATGATGAATGATTAACTTCAAAGAAATCGCAAGCTGTTGGAAACTGGTTTTAACTAAATCCAGAACTGGAAATCGTTAGGCAGAGCCTGCTCAGAAGAAGAAAAGATTTGTCAAGCACAGGATGCTTTTGCCCACTTCCTCCAAATAGCACTTGGGACCATTTGGTGTCCAGCTCAGAACCGCCCATCTCTGGCTTTTAGGACTAATCCAGGACTTGCTGTTCAGCCTGACTTTCTGGAGCTCAGCATCAGGTCACTCTGTGACAAATCTCCCTTTGAGGCCATGTGCTGATTGGAGGCCGATTTGGTCCCTGACCCTGAGTTCTGTTCTGCTAACCTCCCTTGAACCCAATTCCCCAAGGCACTTGGCCCATCCCAGGAATAGAGCCAGGGCCCCATCTTCTTGCCTTGTGGCCAGCTTTCCTCATCCTGACTCCAGTTCTTCCCATCACAGACTCCATCCTCTTCCTCTGTCCTGCCTTCCCGCAAACTGGGCATTGGATGAATATGACAAGATGAGTGAATGGAGTTATTTGAACTGTGAGCTTATGTAACTGTAATCCTTGGATGCTGAGTAATACTAAACTGCCTGGGACGGGACCTACGGCAGAGTCTATCTTGTCAGGCCTTAGGGGGCCAACTAGCATGACCCTCCCCTCTTCCCACCTAACCCTTGTCCTATTACCCTAATACTGTGCCTGCCAACCCAATCCTCAGACATGCCAGATGTAGTCCCCATAGTTAGGTCAAAGAGTTTGAGGCGAAGTCATTTACTGACCCAACAGCAGTCTTCTGTAAGACACGTCTGCTTTACTAAGTTGACAAAGGTGGCCTGAGAACAAATAAAATTCAAAGCATGTGAATGTGATGCATTGAGGAGATACAAATTATTTTCCTGCCATCTTACCAATGTTCCACCTTCCATATAACTCAGGGCACCAGTCCCCCATGGACTAACCTGGCATCAATGTATTATTCCCTATGGAGAGGAGAAGAGAAGGATTCTGGAATCCTCAGAAAACCTTTCTTTTTCTAGTCCTGCCTTGAAGAAGTTTAGAATGTGTAGTCCCGGAATTGTAGTTCGTGAAATTGGCAGCCTTGCGTCCATCCCCATGGAAAGATGTACACCGAAAAAAATACCTATGGCACAAGGACAGGGCTCAGGTGGCAGTTCAGAGCCAACAACAGGCATCTGAGCAATCTGCCATCTCATTGACATTCCACCACATGCTTCCAAGTTCTCTGGGCAGGCCCAACGAAAAGCATCTTGCAAGGCATGTGCTTTAGGTAAATCCTAACTGTAAGTTAGGTGCATTTGAGTGATTCCAGACCTTCAGATATTAATCACTCAGCAGGACGCAGAGTCCAAGAGACATGGTGTGTGATGACTTTAAAGAGATTTCAGCATGAATGGTCTGAAAGTGTTTCCGTGAAATTGCTTTACCCTTACTTAATCTGGCTCTTGGTTTTTAAAATCAATTGAAATGTACTATATTTGGAGATTTTCCCAGTAAGTACTGCAGCAAAAGAGCAGCATGTAGCCTATGGCTTGACGAGGTAGATATTAAAGAGGACTTCCTACCATCCTGGGGAGCAATGTTTTCCCCCCGAGTAACTAGTAACATCCTTTCCCTGATCCTGCAAAATGTCGGTTGATGGGAGCCTAGTCCTCATGAAGTTGGATTCTTCCCTTGGGTTCCCTGTGAATGAAAGGAAACTTGAGCCAGTATAATTCTCATTGCTTAGGGCAAGCTATACCCCTAGATGCAGAGAGTTAAAATGGTGTTTAGCCTCCTCAGTATGAAGTTCTGGAAACACAGTTTGTTCTATAGAACAAACTCCAAGATGTATCCAAACTCTGGGTCTGTGGATTTGTGTTAAAAGAAAGCCTGGAATCTTTTGGATGTACTACTGAGTAGACTTTTCACTGAATAATGGCTGTTATTAGAACTCCCTAAAGTAAAATGACTTTGAACTTTTAAAAGCTTAGCTGTATCTATATGGCTTATTATTCAGTAAAAAGAGTGTTCGTGATGATTTGGAGATAGATGCTTAGGTTTATAAAAAAAAAATCTCTGAAATAATTGTTTTTTAAATTTTATTATGTTAATCACCATACATTACATCATTAGTTTTTGATGTAGTGTTCCATGATTCATTGTTTGTGCATAACACCCAGTGCTCCATGCAGAATGTGCCCTCTTCAATACCCATCACCAGGCTAACCCATCCTCCCACCTCCCTCCCCTCTAGAACCCTCAGTTTGTTTTTCAGAGTCCATCGTCTCTCATGGTTCCTGTCCCCCTCCGATTTCCCCCCTTCATTCCTCCCCTCCTGCTATCTTCTTTTTTTTTTCTTTCTTAACATATATTGCATTATTTGTTTCAGAGGTACAGATCTGTGATTCAACAGTCTTGAACAATTCACAGCACTCACCATAGCACATACCCTCCCCAATGTCTATCACCCAGCCACCCCATCGCTCCCACCCCACCACCCACTCCAGCAACCCTCAGTTTGTTTCCTGAGATTAAGAATTCCTCATATCAGTGAGGTCATATGATACATGTCTTTCTCTGATTGACTTATTTTGCTCAGCATAACACCCTCCAGTTCTATCCACGTCATTGCAAATGGCAAGATCTCATTCCTTTTGATGGCTGCATAATATTCCATTTTGTGTGTGTGTGTGTGTGTGTGTGTGTGTGTGTGTGTGTGTGTGTGTGTGTATATACCACATCTTCTTTATCCATTCATCTGTTGATGGACATCTTGGCTCTTTCCACAGTTTGGCTATTGTGGACATTGCTGCTATAAACATCATATATATATATATTATATATAATATATATATATAATATATATATAAAGCACGTACCCCTTCGGATCCCTACATTTGTATCTTTGGGGTAAATACCGAGTAGTGCAATTGCTGGATCATATGGTAGCTGTATTTTCAACTTTTTGAGGAACCTCCATACTGTTTTCCAGAGTGGCTGCACCAGCTTGCATTCCCACCAACAGTGTAGGAGGGTTCCCCTTTCTCCGCATCCTCGCCAACATCTGTCGTTTCCTGACTTGTTGATTTTAGCCATTCTGACTGGTGTGAGGTGGTATCTCATTGAGGTTTTGATTTGGATTTCCCTGATGCTGAGCGATATTGAGCACTTTTTCATGTGTCTGTTGGCCATTTGGATGTCTTCTTTGGAAAAATGTCTGTTCATGTCTTCTGCCCATTTCTTGCCAATCCCTAATTTTTAAATCAGTATTTGTGGTTTTACAAAGATAGAGGAATGAGACTTTTCATGCATTGCTGGTAGGAGTATAAATTGCTACTAACTTTCTGGAGAACAGTTTAGTAGTATCTATATATAAAAGTGCATGTCCTTTGGACCAATAATTCTACTCTGTTGAATCTATTCTAGGGATACAAAGATACACACAACGATTTATATACAAGGATTGTTCACTGCAGCCTTATTCATAAATGATAAAGAATTGGGAAAAACATAAATGTCTAACAATTCAGTATTATTCGAACAGATTATTATAAATTCATACATTGGAAGACCAAGATGCTACTCACATAATTTTTGAAGCGTATTTACTAAATGGAAAAAAAATTATGGGAAGAGCAAAGAACTCAATACATAAATATTTATTATAAAAGTAGCACAACAACACTGGAAGCAAATACCCATCAATAATGGACTGGGTAAGAAATTGTGGGGAATCTGCAATAGAAAACTAATGTTAAAAGAAAAAGTGATGATATGGACCCATCTCTGAGATACATTATGAGTAAGAAAAGCAAGTTATAAAGTCGGTTATACAGTAGGCAACCAGTTTTGTAACTAAAAGATGTATATCTATCTATCTCTGTGTATACACACATAGTTATTTCTGGAAGTCTGCCAAAAAGCTAGTAACACTGGTTGCCTCTGGGGAGGTGAGAGGTAGGTCAGGAGTGGGAGGGAGACTGACCTGTGTAAAATTTTGTTCTATTTGAGCATTTTCCCCTACGCCTGTACCACTGAAAAAATAAAGAAATACCAGTACGTGAACTGCAATTTTAATTTGTAAATAATTTCATGTCTATCCACCTGAATAGAAAAGACTCAAATGCAAACAAAAAAATGTAAACAAGGGTTATCTTTGGGTGGTAGGATTATGGGTCATATTCATTTTCTTCTGTGTGTTTTCCTGTAT
Organism: Phoca vitulina; assembly: GCF_004348235.1. Lineage (NCBI taxonomy): Eukaryota > Metazoa > Chordata > Mammalia > Carnivora > Phocidae > Phoca > Phoca vitulina. The sequence goes on along the minus strand of NW_022589740.1, from coordinate 17,369,715 downwards.
TTTCTGAGCCTCTCCCCTCCCCCCAGGACAATTAACATGGATACAAATTTAAGAAAATAATGAGGGGGGAAAAGGCAATGAAAAATGTCTACAGGTCTAATGGGACAGTGAGTGGGGGCAGGGGTCAGCTAGGCTCCCGTGAGCACTGAGCCTGGTAGTACCTGCCGGCCCTGTGTGGGGCAGGACTGGCCTTCCCAGCTAGAGTAAGTAATTGTGGCTGCATTATCCACCTACTGGCTGAGGCCGGCACAGATGTAATTAGTTTTATTGCTATAACTCATTTGTTCGCAATCTTGCCTGCATATTGGAATAGCTGGGGGCATTAAAAAATACTAAAAATATATCAAGCCCCACCCCAGACCAATCAAATCCAAATATCTGGGGTGAGAATCTGACATCCAGGATTTAAAGTCTTCCCAGATGATTCTAATGTGCAGCCCAGGGTGGGAACCATGCTTTAACCTGGGGCTCTGATCTGGTTGAAAATGCAAGGGTGCTGTGATTTATTATCAGTAGGTTATGGTGTTTCCTAAGAATAGGTAAAATATAAAATGAACCACTGGGGGTGCCTGAGTGGCTCAGTCGGTTGAGCGGCTGCTTTTGGCTGAGGTCATGAATCCCAGGGTCCTGGGATCAAACCCCACATCTGGCTCCCTGCTAACCGGGGAGCCTGCTTCTCCCTCTCCCTCTGCCTGCCACCCCCCTCGCTTGTGTGCGCGCTGTGTGTGTCAAATAAATAAATAAAATCTTAAAAAACAAAAACCAATAAAACGAACCACCGATCTTTTCCATAACATTGAGGACTAATTCTGAGACCAGGAAAGCTGAACTCAAATATAACTTCCCCCAGGACTCATTCAGTATAAACGAAGAGGGTCTAGAGAAAAGACATTGAGAGTGTGAAATCCCAAATTCTGGTTCTGCTTTTGCCTCTTCCTACCTGGATCAATGCACAGACCCTCTAGGTATGACCCTGCTGTAAAAGGTGGCAACTGGATTAGCTCAGACGCTGTGAAAATAGCCCGAGGGAAGAGGAAAGCAGAAGTGTGGGCATTCCGTGTCACCCCTCCCCCAATCGGGACACCTGTGCCTTTGCCCTTTTATAGATTAGTTTTCTCCTATGCTTTAGTTTTAAGGAATGATTCCTGCATTTAAAAGAAATTCCCTGGATCACATGGCTTGTTGTCTTTATTCTGTGGTCTTTGCTACTTAATGTAAACCAGAGAGTAAACCTAAAATATGTAATATTTTCTGCATTTTTCTCATCATTTTTGGAGGTTTGATTATCCTGTGTGTTTGAAGAGGCTATGGAAGTTTCTATTGCTTTCGTCTGGACAGTCAATGGCTTTCAACCCAGTTCTTTGGTTCCAGTTCCACAGGCAGAAGTCATGTATATTTTTAAGATGTAAAGAATAGATAATCCGGGGCGCCTGGGTGGCTCAGTTGGTTAAGTGGCCAACTCTTGATTTTGGCTCAGGTCATGATCTCAGGGTCCTGGGATAGAGCTGCACGTTGGGTTCTGCACTCAGCGAGGAGTCTGCTTGGAGATTCTCTTTCCCTCTGCCCCTCCACCCACCCCCCTCAAATGAATAAGTAAATCTTAAAAAAAAAAAAAAAAAAAAAGAATAGATAATCCTCTGCAGCTCATTTTTTCCCCTAGAGTGACAAATTCTCCATGTGTTTTCCAACATTGGTACAGCCTCCGCATCAGGGCCAGGAAGGGCTGAGACAAGTGCCGAATTTGCTTTGTGTGCAAAATTTAAGAGAGCATCAAAAATCTCGGTAATCAAGAGAAATGATATTTTAAGACAGTATTTTAAAAAATTAATGCAAAAATCCATGATGAACAAATTATCAGAATTTTCAATAAAGGGAGGATCATTAACAGGTCTGTGCTGAGCCATATTAAAGCCTACGGCAAAAAAAAAAAAAATAGTGCTCACTCATCTTACCCTATTCCAGGCGTCATTCCATACTGCACAAAGTACTCACCCCAGGGGCGCCTGGGTGGCTCAGTCCATTAAGCGTCTGCTTTCTGCTCAGGTCATGATCCCAGGGTCCTAGAGTCAGCCCCAAATGGGCTCTCGGCTCAGCGGAGAGTCCGCTTCTCCCTCTGCCTCCTCCCTGCCCACCCCCCCCAGCTTGTGCTCTTTCTCTCACTCTCTCTCAAATAAATAAATAAAATCTTAAAAAAAAACAAAAACAAAACAAAACAAACCCCCCACAATGTACTCAGCCCAAATCTGGGACTTAAGAATTTGTATAAGGATGGAAGGATGGAAGTACATTGACAAATTTGGAAGGGGCCTTTGGAAATTTTTGTGGCTCAAATAGATCTTGGTAGGTTTAAGAGTTAGGAAAGGAAAGAAAAAATAAAACAAGAGAGATACCTTCATTTCTAATTTTGCGGTTAGGGAGAAATATTTTATGTTCCTACTCAAAATTGAAAAGCTATGAGCTTTCTTATATCTTGATAAAATTCAGAATGGCAGCTAAAAATTGACAAAGATAGTAACTAATATTAAATAATAATAGTAATTATTAAGTCCATTTCTGCCATTGAGAAGTCAGCACAACAGACACTTTAATTACGTATGTATTTTTCATCAACATGCATTGTATTTCATTAATTTATCACACATTGAGCAATTAACAACTTTGTATATTGTGTCATGGTCTCCAGTATATAACACACACTGTACTTGAAATGAATTTGTGTCAGGAATATCAACTTTCCTGCAAGGTTGACTTGGGTGGAATTAATACATGTTTCTATCTGGGTTTTGAACAAAAATGTTGCATCTTCAGTTTTCTTGATATCCTAGTGATGGCTAATTTTTCTTGGTGAACTCACTTGAGGCAAAATTTTGGTGCATGGGGCCAAGGAACATTTTACAGAGGGAGCCAAGCTTTGGTGGGTACCATCTGGCTAAGAAAAACATAAAGACAAGAAAAGAGGCAGGCTGCCATGTGGGCAATATGTGGCCTCTTTGATTGGAGGATCTCTTTTTCATTCACGGAACGAATGTTTATTGAGCATCTAGTATATCCTTGGCACGACACTAGGTGCTGGATTCAGAACGGACAAGTGAGACAAAATCTCTGCCCTTATGGAACTTTACATGAGGAATCGTCAAAGGAGATAAGTGTAATAGAATGCATGATTATTTGATTTAGAAACATAGAAACAAAGAGTGGGAAAGGAACCAGTTGCCTAGACCAACTATCTAATTCGGTTCAAGATCCAATATTCTCCTGCTAACTGCCTTAGAGAGCCCACCTGGCATGCCCATGAGGACATGCTACTAAATGGGAAGTAGAAACTAGTCCAAGTTATACAGAAATGAGGAGTAAATCAGGTGATGGGAATGGTCGTCATCTGGGAATAGAGGCCTGGGATTGTCGGATCTTGACCAGGAACTGAAATCTAGATATCTGTGTGAATCTCTTGATGTTTAAGTTCTGGAAGCTAATTCAAATTTTTCAATAGCACCATTATGTCAAAAGGGACACTTCTTTAGGCCAAAGACCACCAGTTTGCACTCTTGGTCTTAGGTGGGAAGCCAGCAAAGGTAGAGGGTCTTGGGAGACAGGTGACTCCAACTTGTAGTAACTCCAAAGCAGGAAGGAAACACCTATATTAGCTAAGTCATCCTTGACCCTTGGGGTGCCAGAAACATTTGGATCGTGACTTGGGGTCTCACTATATGCTCTCATTCATTCATTCATTCATTCATTCATCAAACATAAGTAAATGGCTTCTCTGGTGTACTCAGCTTAAAAATAGCTCCCACCATCTGGTCAGCCTTTTAGGGCCTTCCAGTCTCGTGGGACTCGGTGGCCTTTACACCGTGAGGTACAGTGCTTCCCCTGATAATGCTAACCTTGGGTAATCACAAAATCGATACATTTGAATAGTGAGAGGATCACTTGGATGCATCTGTAAGGGTGGTAATGGCAAGATGTCCCTGAGGTTCTCGACTTCATCTAGAATATCCTTGTGGTGGCTCTGAAGGGTGGGTATTTTCTCTTTCAGAAGAAGGTATTCTGTTTCATGCCTGGTTTTCCATCTTCCACATGTTGGCCCTGAAACCCTCTTTCTTGCAACAAAGAATCGTAATCTTTCTGCTGTTATGAAAATTGCCCTCTAGGGGGCGCCATTTGCAGCTCTCTGAGTCAGCCTGGGCCTGCTTTGCCGGCCTTCCCATTAACTGGCAAGGCTACTTTATTCCGTGGCTAGACAGCTGTGCCAGCAAGCTCTGCACAGAACAGCTTTTTCCCAGTTCTTGTAGGATCTGCAGTGCTTCATGCTGACTCCTAATTGGTCTTCCAGGTGACCGTCGCGTGTCTACCCATACTCCTTCTGAACTCCTGTAGCAGTCCATTCTCTATGCTGTAGGTTAGCCGTGAGTGCTTCTCATGTTGCATTCTTGTTTATTCTTTTATGCATGTGGACGGTCTGCCCAGATTATTAAGGCTCGAAGGGCTTCGTATGCCTCAGGCATCTGGCATAATGCAATGCCTGGGACAGGGAGTCTGTTTGTTGTCGAGGTAGGTTCTGGTATTCTTTTGTTTATTCATCACTTACTGGGTATCTGTTCCAGGCTGGGCACTCTTTTGGGTGCCCTGAAAACAGTTATGAAAGACAAGATCCCTGCTCTCAAGTAGCTCTAATATTGGGAGAGAGAGAGAGAGAGTGAGAGCGAGAGAGAATAGACCATTACAGGGGTGCTAAGTGATTCTGGGAACAGGAGCAGTGCAGGCTTTTCCCTCCCCAGGAGCTCCTTTTACAAGAGTTCAGCCTTTCACTCTCTTTTTCTAGGATCACCCCTGGAGACTGAATGATGCCTTCGACTGCTTTCCTTTTCCAGTCCCCACAGGAGAGGCTGACAGGAACATGGGGGCAGGTGTCCAGCTCGGGATAGCATAGAAAAGGTGACAGTCGTCACATCTCCCTCTGGCATTCCATGCCCCTAGGGTTGTGTGGTTTGCTTTTCAGCCATCTAGTAACTGCCCTTGAATTCTCAAAATGGTTTATCATCTCACTGTCTGTCTGGGGGTGATTTGGAAATGCTGATTTACTTTACGTGACATAGATATGTGTTTATGGAAAACCTGTTCATTCTGTAAGATGCATCCCTTTCTTGTGACGTGTCCTCTAGTTCTCTCTAACAGAATGAATTATTCCTGCCTTTTTATGCCTTTATTACTGTTAGGTCTATCCCAATTTTAATACAAATTGGTTTCATTTTGTCTTTTATTATGGCTGTTCAGAGCCTCATGCCTTAAGACTGTAAGCCTATTGAGGGCAAGGATCATAGTGTGTTCACCTTGGATCTCTCACTTCCTGCACTTTCTCCTTATTTACACATAGTAGGCAGTGAATACGTGTTAATTTAATGAGCTGGGACTCTGTAATATGATCCAAGTTTAGTTATATATTTTAGAGTATCTACTTCCGATATATGGTTAATAACTTCAGGAGCTTCCACATGGATTTTGTTTGCTTGACTTAGGTTGTATGAATATTTGCTTGGCAAATGCTTTCCAGATATATATGCAAAGGTTTCTGGATAGATCTGGGCTCCGACTTTGAATTTTCATTTCCTGTTTCCTTGTCATCTTATATGGCTTCATCACTGTAGAGTATTGCCTTACTTCCTGATTTCTTTCCAATATTTGAAGAAACATCCTCCTATTGATTTGTTTTGTCCATTCAAATATCTACTAAGTACCAAGGCATACTCCTGACTCAGGGGTAACAAAGCAGATTTTGATTGTACCCCATAATGTGTTCAAATAGTGTAATTCCTTTCATCAAAAGTTATGTCAATTCAGTCAAAATGGATTACCTGACAGCTTGATAGTACAGTTTGAGAGGCATTTTAAAAAATCTCAGAGTCCTTGGCTAGGAAACCAGAGACTTGAAGCTTCCTGTCATTTGATTTTTTTTTTTTTTGGTATTTAGTATCTCTCTGAAACTCATACATATACATATATTAGAGGATGCAAACTTATGATTAAATGTTTCCCCTGAAGCCATTTAAAATTTCTGCATATTGAATTTCAATCTTTAAGTTCATTAGTCACTTAACTTTAGATTTTAATGTCACAGAAAGTATAGTGGCTTTTTATAGGGGTTCGTATAAAGGTGGTGAGGTTTGTTTTCTCTGCTTTCCTGGCCTATGTGAAATTTAATCATTTTTTAGGCCGGATATTCTTTTTAAAAAGGGAGCCTAAAGTGTAGATCTAATGTCTCCATGACTTGTTTGATCTAGGTCCTGGTGTGTGTGTGTCATGAAAGAAGGTAGTCACACACCTGTCATCCAAGGCGCCCATGTACATTCTCGACCTGTAGCGATAGTAGTCAAGTAGTCATGACCTTACTTTACACCCTGGGTGAGCAGGTTGCTCCAGAAACAGCTCAGAAAACATAAAATGTGGAAAAGGGATTCCTTTCACAAAATACAATTTACTCTTGAGACCACAGTTTCCATTAAAGCAGGAAGCAATCTGAGTTTCACCTCTTGCAGTTACTAGACCAACTAAAACCTGACTGAGCCAGGAGGGTTTTTTTTTTTTTTTGGCCATTTATCAGTCGAGTAGGACAACAAAATAAGCACACATTTTAAAGTACAGTGCCTCAATCGAAAGTGGGCTCTAGAAGGGGATTTTGCCGGGGGCAATCTTGTTTTCCCCATTTCCCCCTATTTTATTCTATCCCTTTCTTCCACATTATTTTGCATTTTCCCGTAAATCGACCATAATTCAATCTCAGCCAGAAGGGTAAATTTGATTACTAGGCTGTTAAACATCGTGTGCTTTTTCTAAGACACGAGAGGAGCTTGTAACAAAACAGAACAGAAACAACCTCAATGGCATGAAAAATTGGAAGCCATCAGGGGGCTCTTGGAAACTCCGACAGCTTCATTTTGCAGCTCAGGATTTAGATTTCTGTCTCCCGTAACTTTGTGGACAGTTTCGCCTATTAACCCCCACCCCTCCCTGCGGGAACCAGTGACCGTGCCTCTTCTTCCTCAGTCTCACTCCACGACTGAGTGTATCCTACGTTCCAGAACTGAATTGGGGTCAGAGGTGACGCGAGATACTTTTCTAACCGAATGGCGTTGTCGAAATAGGGACGGGAAAGAATACAGAAGTGGCCGAGAGGCGGCCCCGGGGCGCCGACTTGCGCCGGGCCCGGGAGCGGGGGACGCGAGCGCGGCGGCCGCCGGCCGGGAGCCGCGCCGAGGGTTCGCGGAGCCCGCCCGGGCTGGGGACTGGCGGGGCTGCATCCCGCGACGCCGCCGAGGGCCGAGGCCGCCATATTTCTGCTCCACCACGCCCGGGCGGCCGGCGGGCAGCGGCAGGTTGGCGGCGGCCCCGGCCCGCCCCTCGCCGGGGGGCGGCCGTAACCGCTGCGCCCGCGAGCCCACACCGGGGCGCGGAAGCGGGAGGCGCCCGCAGAGCCCGAGGGGCCGGCCCAGGCGGGGAGCGGCAGGCGAGAGCCGCACTGGGAGGCGCGCCGGGGCGGCTGCGAGCCCAGGAAAGCCTTCCAGGAGGGGCCGGGCGGCACCGCCTCCCCGCTCCCCTCCCTCCCTCCCTCCCTCCGCCTCCCCTCCTCCTCCCGCCGCCGCCGCCGCCTCCCTCCCGGATCTGTGCTCCAGTTCAGAGAAAGAAGAAAATGTGTGTGTGTGGCGAGGGGGAGGGCGAGCACTGAGCAGCCGCTCCGCGCCTGGCAATCGGGGCCGGGGGTGGGCGTCTGGCGGAGGCGGAGCGGAGGCGGAGGCGGCGGAGCGCGCGGCGGGCGGGCCGGCGAGCGGGGTTTGCGCGCGAGCCGGGCGGTGGGCGCGGGCAGGGCCCAGGGCGCCCAGGAGCCGTGTCAGGCGGCGGCGAGGAGCGGGCGCGCCGGGCGCGGGGAGCCGTCGGCGGCCGCTCGCTGCGGGGACGCCCCGGTGGATGCGCTCTCGCCGCCGGGCGCAGGGCTTAGGGGAACCTCGGCGGCGGCGGCGGCGGCGGCGCGGGGGGCGAGGCGGGCCGCCCGTTCCCAGGGAAGGAGGCGCGGGCGTCTGAGCGAGGCCGGGCGCGGCGGCCTTCCCTCGCGCGCCCCCCGAGCCAGCGCCCGCGGCCGCCTCCCGCGCCCGCCTCGCTCCTCCCGGCGGCCCGAGCCGCCCGCTCCCGCCGCACCCCCCGGCCCACCTGGTGGCCCCGGCCCTGGCCGCGGCCCCCGCGGCCGTTCCCCGAGCTCGTCCCGGACGCGCGCCCGGGCGGCGGGGGCTCGGCGGCCACCGCTGCCTCGGGGGAGCGAGGGCGGGAGGGTGTGTGTGCGCGCGTGTGAGCAGGGGGTGCCGGCGGGGCTGCAGCGGAGGCACTTTGGAAGAATGACTCTGGAGTCCATCATGGCGTGCTGCCTGAGCGAGGAGGCCAAGGAAGCCCGGCGGATCAACGACGAGATCGAGCGGCAGCTCCGCAGGGACAAGCGGGACGCCCGCCGGGAGCTCAAGCTGCTGCTGCTTGGTGAGTACCAGCCCTGGGCCGGCCGCTTTGGGCCCTCCCGCCGGGCCTCTGCGGCCCCCGCCCGTCGCCCCCGGGCCCCCGGGGCCGCTGCCCCTCGCGGCCCCCGCCCCTGGGCGCCCGCGGCTCGCCCCGACCCTTGGCGGGCGCGCCCCCGGCCACTACCTGCACCCGCGCGGGCGCGCGCGGGCGCGTAACACCCCCCGCGCGCGCATACAGGCGCGCACACACACGCGCAGAGGGGTCGGGGCTGCCCTGGCCCGGGCCTCGGCGTGTGCCTTTTGGTATCCCCGAGGGCTGTGCCTTCGGGGAGCGCGTTTATCTGCTGTGCATCTGCTAAATGGCAAATCACTTCGGGGCAGAGGCGCGGGGGTGGGAAGAGGTGGGCAGCGGGCTTGAACTTTCAGTGGCTTGGCCATGGCGCCCAGTGCTGGAGAGGGGAGCTGTGTGTGTGTGTGTGTGATCCGAGAGTGACGAGCTGTGCCGGGGCACGTTGGGGGACGGCGTGCGGTGGGGTGGCCCGTGTGCATCCATTGTCAGTGCTTTCTGGGGTCAGAAGGGAATGGTGGTAGGGTGGGCTGCCTCGCGACTGGATTCCCAAAGGAGTGATGATGAGGGAGCTGAGTGGTTGGCCTTCCAAAGAAAGGGGGGTTATGTATTCCGGGGAGGGGGGGGGGACGGGCAGGCAAGCTCAGATGTGTCACACAAGTGCTGTTCTCTAGCCACCAGACCACCGAAAGGAGGGACCCAGAAGAGTTTCTTGACCAGTGGATGGTGGCAGGCTTGTTTCTCGTCTGCACCATTCCTTCCAGATAAAGAGGAGGGATACGGGAGGGTTGTGCTGTGTGGTTGTTGACAGCGACGGGTTTCTTTTGTTTAATGAGGCAACCCAGATGTAGGCCTGAATTCACAATAGTTACTACTGAAAACCAGTGCAGCCTCTCAGTTACTCTCACGGCAACAAATAGAAACCTTTTGTTTAAAACGGACAGCATTTTAGTATCTTTGGGATCTGGACTGGAAGGAAAACGGGAAGTGTATAGCAAAAATTTCCCTTTAGCTCTAAAAAAAAAAACCCCCAAAACCCCCAACATTCTGCCTTCACACTAACTTATCAAAAAAATGCCATTTCTCAAATAGGAATTCTATTGATAATTATCTTTGAGAGAATGTTCAGAATCAAGGATCAGGGTACACACAGGAGCCAGCGTGACATAACTCTGAGCTATGGTGGTAGGGAGAGCAAACAGCTTTGCAGTAACAGGCCTGAAAAATGTCTGCACTTGTGTTCAAGATATTTGCGTGAATAATAAATATGTTTCTCAGACATGTCTGGAAGAAGGAAATATTGTAATGTCAGTTCAGATTTAAGAAGCATGCAGTTTCTTTCTTGAGCATTTCATCTCCTGGTTCAAGGAACCAGTTGCCTTTGGGACTGAACTGCTTATCTACCGGATCATTTATAAGAGAGAACAAAATATAATGATCACAAATAGTTACAAATGGTTAACTCACATGCCATGCTTTATGTCTTCATCTTGAAACCAGATTAAATAAATGTGCACATGTTTATAAGGAACAGAAGGCAGAGCGCTGGATAAAAGAGGTGGGCTTTAGGGAATGAAGCCAGGGGAGGGGAAAAATGCAATTGGAAAAGGAAGATTTAAAAAAAAATGTTTTATTCTCATTTTGGCCTACTTCTAACGGCTGAAAAATGTGTAATTGAATATGTTGCAAATTCTCAAGATTGAGAAAAATAGAGAGGGGAAGAGAAATAGGCATAGAGTGTTTAAGTGCACGATAAAGGGGAAAAGCATGTGTTTTAGACTTAAGAATAGGTTTTCTTTTGCCCTGTTTACAGTCTTTGTTTATGGTTAGCTGTGAATACAGCGTTTAAGATCTCTCAGGCCGTCCCTGTTGTCTGAAATGTGACAGCTTGAGGTTTCCAGCAGCTATGAGTTAGAACCCCGGGGGGTTTGTCTGTTTGAAGGCCTCTGTTTGAATGTCTAGGAGGAAGACTTTCAGGCAAATACACGTATATGGACACTTAATTACATACTGTGTATTTCAGTAACATATGGTGCTTTAAAAACGCCCTTGGGGAGATGATTTCATGAGCAAAAAAATGAAACAGTTTTACTGCTAAAGTGGTAGTAATGGAGAACTTTTTCTCTTATTAGATATTTGAGTGGGGTTTAATACAGCCTCACCCCAGCCCCCAAATATGGTCTATTAGAAGTGGTGGAAGAATATGGCATTAATTTAGCACCTACGTTCGTTAGTAACATTTAAAAATTGTACAGCTTTTTGTTAGCAACACAGACCCCTAGGCATCATGTAAGATTTGTTACAGTTTAGTCTTCTAGGTATGTTGCTTTCGTAGCATAATGAGTTTGATACCTATACTACTTCTACAGTAAATGTTCTCTACTAAATGCAGGGGTGTCTGTGTGTGTGTGTGTGCGCGTGTGCGCGCGTGTGTGCGCGTGCGTGTGCGGGCGGGCGTGTGATTTCACAATTTTTTGCATCCAGGGGGAAAATGATGGTTGATTTGAACCAGGCAAGGTGTTGGGGAGGGCTTCTGTTTGAAGAGCTGCTCTCCCATCGGCTGCTTGGATGAGTTCACTGAATCTTCCTGTCCCACCTGTCCAAAGGAGGTTATAGGATTTATCCTTTCACAGTGTCAAGATTTACCAATATTTTTAACTATCTTATTTAAATGGAGGGGTCACTCTTAGATTTAAATGACATTCAGTATAAAATTATTTTCAAAGTAAATTTTAGTTCAAGACATGACGCCATTTTAGTGGAAATGGATTTATTTGGCAGGGGACCTTTGCCTTTGTCCACCAATTATTTTATATATTAATAATATGAAGAAACGAGAAAGAAAATTGTGGTTACCTGCCTAGATGAAAGTATACCAGTGAAATTTGGGGTGTTTTGATACACATACAGCAATTACGCCAGTGTATTCCAAATTCCATAGTACTAATATTTTTTGATTTTTACTTTTTTTTAAATGAACCCAGAAACTTACCACTGTAAAAATACCATATTTAATAATGAATTCTTGTTTTCTTTAGCGTATTCATTCTCTGAATTTATTTACGTGTTTTTCTTTGACACCTCAAAGAAAACTATATTCTACATATATATGTGAGAGAATACCTTATTTTAACTTGGTTTAAGTTTTTATATGCTTTGTGGGTGTACAGTACATTTACTTTAACTGATTAATATTTATGAATATTAACTAAATGTTTCTATTTGTAGTATGTAGGTCACAGTATTTAATATTAATGTGTCTTTAAGTCTATATACAACAAGTGGCTTTGAATCCCTGCTTTTTTTTTTTTTAAAGATTTTATTTATTTATTTGACAGAGACAGAGTGAGAGAGGGAACACAAGCAGGGGGAGGGGAGAGGGAGAAGCAGGCTTCCCGCAGAGTGGGGAGCCCGATGCGGGGCTCGATCCCAGGACCCTGGGATCATGACCTGAGCCGAAGGCAGACGCTTAACGACTGAGCCACCCAGGCGCCCCGAATCCCTGCTTTCAGTCACAGATATTCATGCTGAAATTTTTTCAGTTCCTTGAAGATATAGATACATTTCCTGTTAACCTGTTCTTGTTTTACATGTTTTTAAAATCTTGACTCTTAGGATCTTAATCATCAAACAGGAAGATTTAGCAAACCTTTATAATTGATTGGATTCCACCTATTGAAAATAGGCTGTTTAGGCCAGTCTTAGATAGAAGAATGTATGTTCTTGGTCTTCTAACTGAATTACACACGTGATTGTGGATTTTCTTCCTATTCAAGACCAGCAGCTTAGGAGGGTAGGCATTGTGTCTGTATTGCTCACTATTAAACCCCAACTTCTAGCACAATAAATATCTAACTCCTAGCATGCTCTCAATAAGTACTTGTTCAATGAGTACATTTATTTCTGACCCTCCCGATAGAAATTGGGACCATGAAATAATGAATAAATTATGGAGATATAGGGATATGTAATGATTTTTAATCTGTGGCAGATGAAATTCATGATCTTTAAAAAATTTTATGTAACTCTTTGAGCCAATTGAATGTAAGTGCATTCCAGAATCGGAAGTGTTAATGTAACATGTTACATCACATACTGCACCAGTCAGTGTATTACAGTTCTGTGCTGGGTGTATTTGGGAATGCTAACAGTCATGCTTAAAGTATGAAAGTTTACAAGGAAAAAAAAAAAAGAAACCATTCCATATCTTGATTACTTTTTATTGTGTAGAAGCTAATTTAACCCTGTCAGCTTTTGGCCATACACTTCTCCATGATACGCTCAACAGAGTGCGTTCTAAGTTCTCCAGAGCAGAGGTGGCAACTGCAGAGATTTTTATGATTTATCTATACAGTTAGATGAGAACCGCAGTGATTAAATACAGAGGTTTAAGAATTGCAGATGGACTCTTTGAATTGAGAGGTATACAGTCGTCCTGAAAACTGAGCAGTTATAGAGCAGGAGGGGACTTGGAAGGCTGGGAATGCTCTGGCAGATTTAGACAGTAGGGAGAGTTCATTCATGCGGGTCTGGATGAACGCGCCTGCCCCACGACCTCTCCATAGAGTTCACTGGAGAAGAATGGGGGTTGAGGGTTTGAATGAACCTAGAAGTTCATAGCTATATAGGATGGCCACTCAGAACCGCAGAATGCAGGGATCCCTGTAAGCAGCCCTAATAATAGCATCTCCCTGGAAATAACCAAAATACGGTGTTGATGAGGCTGCTTTAAAACCAATGAGTTTTGTTTTTGCTATTCTTTTAGCTTCCAAGTGTTAAATATGTTTTCTAAATGTCAGGATGTATGTGGATGCATTTCCTCTTTTTCTTTCTGTTTTTTGTTTGTTTATTTGTTTTGTTTCTTTGAAACAAAGTACTTATAGTTTATATCTGGAGGGTGAAATGGGAGCATCCCTCATGAAAATCAGACTTGTAGCTTGGACTCTATAGCAAAGCCTTCAGAGTAAGATTTTTGCCTTGAGCCATGTAGATTCATTGTCTAGATCTGCCATGTAACTCATTCTTCTCTTTACATGTTATTTCTTCATATGGGAACTTTGGCATGCATTAAAATCATACTATACAGTGGAGTTATCCCCTGTATATCGATACAAATATTTTTAGGTAAATTGAGGAAGGAGAACCAGAAGGGTAATTTAGTGGCCATTTTGTTTATTACAAATACATTTGATAGACTCCTTCTCATTAAAAACAACAAAACAACAACCCAGCTCTCCTTTATAAGAGATGGCTTATGTTCAGTTTTCAGAGGTGCCTATTTAATATAGTTCTGATTTTTATTACAGATGAATTTTGAAGGACGTGAAACAGCTTTCACAGTTGTGAGGCTGCGTGCTATGCTAAACTTAGCAGAAAAAAGGAACAGATTTTTCTTCATGATCCAGGCAAACTTACACTTGAGAAGAAATGAACTAGATTTTCCAAGGATGATTTTGATTCCAGCATTCATATTAATTTTTCTTTAAGGGGAGGTTATTCTGTTGATATTAATGGAAATGTTGATTGGGTGTTGTAGAGGAAAAATAGGGAGCTCAAATGGTACATCTTGGGAAAGAGAAGCCATTTTAAGAAGGTTAGGATTGCTTTCTTCTTAAGAAGGTGGAGGGAGGGAGTCTGTTTCCTCCAGACTCTATGTTTTGGGTTGAGGGAAATACAAGTATTTGTAGCAACAAATTTAAAGTCTAGTTTCCTGGTTGAAACAGGGAGGGCGATGGCATTTTTCAAAAGGAAACTTTTATAGTGGCTTTTCAGCAATGTTAAGATCTCTGCAGAAATAATCCTAGGCAAGTGTGAAGTAGCAATAGAAGGTAAAATGTGTGATTGTTGGTAATTAAATCTGTGGCAATAACTGACTACAGTAAACAGTGTATGTTTTATCTTGTTCTGCCGAATGGAGTAACATTAAAGACAGCTATTCTCAGACCCAAAGACGATTTTGTGTGAACAGCTGTTACTAATAAAATTATAGGAAGTTGTTCGACAATCACCTTTGATTTGTTATGTTACTGATGTGTAAAAATCTGTCTGATTTCTCATCTAACATGTAGGAAAAGGGAGAAAAGGACCTAACCAGGCTGTTGGAAATGAGTTCATAAATCCTAGGTGGCCATGGATCTGGACTTTATAAACAAAAATAAATATCCGTATTTTGATGCTGAGAACCAAAATCTGCATTTGCTTAATAGCTCTGGGGTTGACCATTATACCTAGCTATCATTTCTGAGATCAGTGCAGAATATTTTGTTAAAAGTCTTCATGGTTGAATTTTAAGAACAAAATGAGTATTAAAAATGAAGTTATGAACATATTTCAAATTCATTTATTCCACAAACACTTGCCAGGTATGGGAAAATAAACATTTCCTCCAATTTTTTTTTTTTTTTAAACAGGCATATCTTATGAAAGAACAGTTGCATACAGAATGCTGGTCAAATGAACAAACAGTAAGCACCTAATGTATGCAAATGAATGTGCTGGGCGAGACACTCCTAATTTCTTATTTGTCAATAGGAAAGACTACAAGCACTTTTTCACAGTTTTTGTTGTTTCTCTGTTGATGGCCCTCGGACGGACATGTCCTTCTGAGTTTTATCCTTCCTGGCGTTGGATTTTTTATTGGCTCTTAATACAAAGCAAAAAACAAAATAATCTGAAGGCCGTTGTAGAAGCTTTCTGGGGATTACACAACTGGGGAAAGCAGATGATCTTGAGAATTATTTCCTTGGAGCATATCGTTTTTTGTCTTTAACTGGGAGAAATGATTACTGACCACTTGCCCTGAGCTCCAACTGGATTGGAAGCTGCATGAAGGCAAAGATGGGGGCTCTTGTTGATTTGTGTCTCGAAGTAACACAAAACCTCGCTCAATTTACTGTGATTCTGTTTTTGTCCGGAACCCGGGGGCTCGCGGGTGTGCGAGGGTGTGGGCAGGGTGGGCAGCTGGATTCCCCCGAAGAAGGAGCAGTTGCAAGACGTGAAGGTTAAACTTTTTGCTTTCGTCTAAGGGGCATCATCCGTGTGTTCTCCATTTGCCGCTCCTCTTTGCTGTTTCGGGGCCACCTGGGGCACCATAAAAGGAGTTCTGTTTTACCTCGGCAATCGTCTTTGTCCCCTTGCCTGCTTCTTATTCATTGTCTAGCGAGAATGATTCAGTTGAACATTCTCATACTGTTTCGGGTTGAAAAGCCAGTGGCAGCTTATGCAGCAGTTTGAATGGAAAACTGTTACACACACAAGTCCTCTGAAATTTAAAAATTCCGTGCACCTTTATTACAGGATGAATTTTGGACGGTGAGCGCTTTGACTGCTCTGGAAACAAAGTCGTTGTTTCAAGGAAGTGTGTAATGGATTGTGGGGCAGTTGGGAAGGCGAATGTTCTTAATGCCATTATATTCCTGAAACCTCACAGAGGGAATAATAATTGATCCACAAATTAAAGAAAAAGAGCTAGAGTGAGACTTCTTGGCTCTGTTGCAGGAAGTGAAGAGTGCTGTTTAGAAACCTATTCCTGCATATTTCTCAGAGATAGCCTTGAGTTTTTTTTCCCCCGTTAGAGAACTGAAATGATGAATTCGTTGCCTCTTCCCGCAATCTGACGTTTTTGTTGTCGTTGTTGTTCTTTTGTTCACCATCACTTGTGAAAAAATCAGAAGAGTTTTTCTTTTGCTGCTTTTTTATATTTTTAAAACTTAAAAAAAAAAAAGTCTTCATTGTTTCTGTTTCTTTCCTGTGTTTTCTTTTGCCGTAGGAGCAAGCACGGTGATTGGTGGCACCCTCCCTGTATTTCCTGGTGGCTGCAACTGATGAGTTGCTTCTAAAGACAAGTGCTCCGGTGTCTTACTGCCCCCCCCACTATTCAAGCTGTTGGCCAGAGGTCCCCCAAATAGCCCTTGCGTGCACATGCCACCCACCCATCCACTCTTGCATTACAGCGCGCCCCGTGCCAGGACTCACTGGCATGCGCATTTCCTTCCGATTTAGGGAACTTCCAACTTGGTGCTTCTTTCAGACGTGGCTGTGAGCTGCTGAGGGGGAAGTTGGGTGCTTTCATACATTAAAAGGACACTTGTGAATGTGCTTTTAGGAGATGATTAACTTTCTTTAGCAACAGTTTAGTCTGGCAAAACAGAATCCGTTGTTAATTGAACAACATGCACAATTCTCCTTCCTTTCCCAGAGGGCAGGGACTTGAGATTGGTTCACGATTTCCACCAGAGAGTGAGTGAGCCAGTGCTGGGCCAGCTATCATGCGCCCCTGGCTTTCAAAATACGATGCAGTGCCTTTGCTAGAAAAGGAGGAAGGTGCTGGAGGCCTGTGTTGAGTAATAGAGAATCTTTCTCATTTCATGACTTGAACATTCTCATCTCAGCCACTGGAGAGCCTTAAAACCTCTCCTACTTATATTTCTGTACAGACAGGGAGGCTAGCCTTAGCCGAGGCCTTTGCTTTTGTTACACCCAGGCAGCTTGAGTAGGTTTTTGGGTTTTTTTGGCTTTTTTTTCCCTTGGTTTTTTTTGTTTTGTTTTGTTTTTGTTTTTTTAAGGCAAAGATGCAATGTTACTTTCTGACCATGTGAATTGATATTTTAGGACCTACACTTTTCAGAGCTGCATCGTTACATGTTCTTTCTGCAGATGGCAAATGCAGTTTTCCTCCTGTCCTAAAGAGCTGACCCATTTCCTGTGACTTGTTCTAATAATACAGGATGACTTTATTTCTTGTTCCCAGTTTGCCCTTAAAAGAATGCCAGGCTACTTGTTAAGTGTTTAACTCTTGTCTTTCTAACGCTCATGATAGACTTTTGGAAACGGGTAAATCAGGCAAAAGCAGTGGCTTGCTGGCCTTGTGGGAGTTTATTCGGCCAAATGCATACCCCGTGGCTCTGCATCTTGGCTTAGTTATGTGGATTTTTTTCTAAAAACCTGTAACGGAAGGGAAGTCAGGGACTCCTGCCCTATCTCTTTGAACTAACCTGAAGGTGTTTCTTTTCGTTTGTTCCATCACTGTTTCTCTAGAAACCTGTAGAATGAAGAGATGGGACCAAATCTAAGGGCTGCTTTGAAACTTTCTCTGCTTTCCCTCCGCAGCCCCGGCACCTTGGCCACTTTCTAAAGCGCGAACTCCTCCCTGGACGCGGGGCCCGAGCCCCAGCCCTGCAGCAGGGACAGGCTGCCCCCGAGGCGTCGGCAGGTCTGGGGGGCTCCTGGCTGCCCTCCCTATCCTCTCCTTCCCCTCCGAAAAGTCTCCGAGCGCCCTGCAGGCGGCTCCAGCAGCTCTGGGGAAGAGTGAAGAGGCATTAGCGAGTGGCTCCGGAGCGGCTCCTCTGGCCGCCTGGCCTGCTGCTGATAGTCTCACTGCCTTCCCAGGGAATGGTATCAGAAGCCTCTGTCGTATCAGCGTGGGTCTCTTGCTTCCTGCAGGAAGGGCCGTATCCTGGCAGGCGCGGGGCTGGAGCCTGAGGGGCAGGCGCAGTGGCCCGGGTGCTTTTGTAGGTACCCTTAGGCCACTACCTTCCCCTTACTACTACCTTTTTTTTTTTTTTTTAATTTTCCCCCTTCATTGGCCTTTAAGCAATGCTTTTCGCTTGCTTACAGAGAATCTCTGCTGCCCAAGGCCATTTCTGCAGTTTCCAGTGAGAGCAGGTTGGCCGTCTGAACCTGGGCACCGAGAGCCCTCATACACCTCGGTGGAGCACATTTGGGGGACCGCTCTGTATTTGGAGCCGGTAGGTCCCTTTTCTAGGGCCTTCCAGGGAAGATTTAGAATTAACCCAGGGATGGGCTTCTTCCCCTCCCTGCCGCCCCGGCCATGGGGCTTTCATTGGAACCAGAAAAACAGATCGTGGGCTGTTTTTCTGAACTGCCCTCAATTGTCATGGCCATGTCAGAGAAACTTCAAGAAGGTGACTTCCTGTGTCTCTTGTCTGCATTCTGGAGAAAGGGCTTCATGACAAAAAAAAGAAGGAACAGCTAGACTCTCAGCCTGGGTCTTCAGAAGCGCCTAATTCCCTTGGAGGTGCCGGGCAGGTGTTTGGCATTTACTGACCCCTGCTTTCCTCCCGGCCATGGCCTTTCCCTCACGATCTTTTCAGCTGGATTGCAGATTTGGAGTTGGACAGGTGCAGGGGAAAAGGAGAAGAGTCACAGGCGAAGGAGAGTAATGGGGGATCTAGCGGGCTTGGCTGGGCAGAGGGTGTTGTTGCCAGACTCTGGAGAACAAAGGAGAGGTGCTCTGCTCCTTGGCTTGGTGTCTTTGCTCAGCAAGAGCGGGGCCAGTGCAGCTTCTCCTGCCAGCCCCACTGCCCTGCCGCATTTCCTCCTCGTTGTCACGTCCCTTGTGCCTTCCCCTCCTAGATCCGGGGGGGGCGAGACGAGCAAGCATAGGAGTCTGGGTTGTACGGTGGGAGTTTTGGTTGTGTGCATTCTCTGCTGACCTTTCACTCCCAGAGGTGCTTACGTAGACCAAGCACAGAACTCATATGTCAAGCAGTGTCCTGAGAAAAACCATTCACACATTATAAAGGAAACTTACAGTGTGGCTCCTCTCTCTTTCTCCCTCTCTGTTTTGTATCTGGCAGCTGTTTAAGGTGATGGAAGTGCATCTGTTACTGTATTGAGAACTCTGCTAATCTGGCGATGGGTTCTTAGAATGTCTCCTGAGGGATCCTTGTCCAGGAAATCTGCTTCACCTGGCTTGCTTCTCCTGTAACAGTGCACCTGCCAGTTGCCCGGGGCGATAAGTAGATGAGTAGTAGCCTGAGATGCTCTTGCCAAGTGGATCACACTCAGGTGGAGGCACGTAATACAGAAGTAATCTTGTAATTTTAGCTGAGAAAGGCACCTGTCAATTGGTGCTGTTCACATTCTGGGCTATCACATCTAAGCCCGGGGAGTAGATTATTCAGTAGGCCCTAGAGCCTGTTTCCATTTATGGCCAACATTCAGAATGGGCTGCTTTCGTCCAAGATAGAAATCGACTTATGAGGATTTCTTGGCTCGAAATGTAGGCAAATATATTTTGAATAATTTGAATAATTTTGAATAATTTGAAAGCAGAGCTAGGGAGTGCTGAAACAAAGATACTTGAAATCAACCTCTATTTTTATTACCAATCAATTCCTCATGGGTCAAGAACGAATAAATTGGCATAATACTGGCTCCTCTTGGAGCCAAGCTTAGAGGGGATACAGAGTCTAGAGATGGAAGAGCCATGATGTGTTCAAGGACTAATAAATGGTATGAACATCCTTGTTTCTCCTGTTATGCATTGGGTCACCATCTGAGAAGTTATACAGAGCACATTAGAAATGACTAAAAAATTCTGGGCGCATACGCATCTCTTGTAATGATGAGTCCCCAAAGTTTCCCATGTTCTGTGAGAGAAGATACCTGTATGTTGCTTGATTAGTTTCTGATAAACAATTTGTATTCTCCTGTCCATACAATTCTTGGCAAAAGGTTGCATTTTAATGGAGAACATCATAGGACTTCATTAATAGTATTTCTTAGGAAATCTTGACTCCAAATATATTTTCATCAAAATCCCCAGTTGTGTCCTTTGAGAAACACATATACTGTAGGGCTTTCCACTCCAGGCCGTGCTTATTACAGGAACAGAGAATCTTGTCTAGGGTTTTTCTAAATCCCTAGAGTCTGTGAATTGCTACTCAAATTATGATCTATCCTTCCCAGAGTTAATTAGTGCATTGTGCATCCCAGTGTATTGAATCATAGGGTCAAACAATGATTTATTTTTTTTCTATTAAATATATTCTTCTTTTATATAATGTATCTTCAAACAGTATGCTACCAACTGAATTTATATTGTATTTTATTATTTTTTGAGTGAAATAAGAGCACTTGAGCTAGCTAGCCTTTGGTGGTATGATTGTTTTCTAAAATAGTGAAGTTTAATGATTAGAAAAACCATTGTGCTTAATAGAGTTTGAATCAAGAAGTGTTTATTTTCTTCCACTTAAGAATTTTCTTACATTCCTAAGAAATACATTGTGTTGTTTTGATGTTGGCCTTCCAAAAGAATGACAGTCCGTTCTTTGTTAATAATTGTTTTTTTTAAAGGATATTAACTTTTTTTGAAGTATAGTATTGACAAAATGTTACAGTAGTTTCAGGTGTACAATAATGTTTTTTATGTTTTATTTTTCAGTGATTTTGAAATATTATAAAATAATGGAATCGGTTTTTACACAAAGTTTGAAAAACTTTTTAAATTTATTCATAAATTTATCCAAAGTGTACTAACCTAAGAAACATGATTTTTTTTGTGTGTGTGATCCTTTCTAGGCTATTTTATTTTTATGTTTCTTGCAAAGGTATAATCATACGGGGTCATTTAACATTATGTTGTAAGCATTTTCTGTCTGGCTGAATATACTTCGTATTAATATTTAGAATTGCTGTATAATATATATATATTTTTTTAAAGATTTTATTTATTTGAGAGGGAGAGAGAGTGCGAGAGAGTGCCTGAGCAGGGCGAGGAATGGAGGGAGAGGGACAAGCAGACTCCTTGTTGAGCGGAGCCCTACATGGGACTCTGTCTCATGACCCTGAGATCATACCCAAGCGGAAACCAAGAGTCAGATACTTAACTGGATGCCTAACTGATTGATCCACCCAGGAGCCCCTGTATACTATTTTTTTAGAGGATATATGTTAATTTGCTTGCTTATTCTTGTTTTTTGGGGGGGACATTTATATTTCTCCCAATGTTACCATTTTCTCTTTTTTTTTTGAGGGGGGAGGGGCAGAGGGAGACTGAGAGAATCTTAAGCAGGCTACACACCCAGTGCGTGAGCCTGACTTGGGGCTCGATCTCACGACCCTGAGATCATGACCTGAGCCTAAATCAAGAGTTGGTTGCTTAACTAAGCCACCCAGATGCCCCCCAATGTAACCATTTTTAAAATTATGCTGTGATGAAATTCTTGGTGGAGTTAGCATTTTTTATTTTTATTTTATTTTTTATTTTTTTAAAGATTTTATTTATTTATTTGAGAGAGAGAGAGAGTGCGAGAGCGTGCACAACAGGGGGAGTGGCAGGCAGAGGGAGAGGGAGAAGCCGGCTCCTGATCAGCAGGGAGCTCGATGGGGGGCTCGATCCCAGGACCCTGAGATCATGACCCAAGCCGAAGGCAGATGCTCAACCGACTGAGCCGCCCAGGCGCCCCTGGAGTTATCATTTTTTAAACACACATGTTTTATTAGGATAGATTAATAGAAATGTTAATTGTAGGTCCGAGGATATGAAAAATTCTAGGACTTGATTGCACACACCTAAAACACATCTTGAAGTGATTGCGATTTGCAACATCATGAGCAATGTTATGAGGGTATCAGCAAAGAAATCGTATGTAATTTTAAAATTTGCATTTATGTGATCACTAGTGAGAATAATCATTTGCCCATGTATTTGTTTCTAGTTGGATCTCTTATTTTGTAAGTTGTCTCTTTATTTCCTTTGTTTATTTACGAGTTCTGAACATACACATGAAGTTAGCCTTTTTCATATTTACTGTAAATAACTTAACCCCAGTCTTTTGTTTTTTTCTCTTTGTTTCGTACTACTTAATACAGAAGCTTTTAATTAATTTGAAGCCAACTCTGTTGATCTTTTGCTATTCTGTTTTAAAATGAAGATCTTAATCTGGTTTAGAGACTACATGAAAGTTAGATATACTTCTGTTGCTACAGGCAAAACTAGTTTGGATGTAGTGTTTATACATCACTGTTGTATGATTCTTTTTCTTCTGAATGACAGCGAAATACACGTAAGTTCATACTGTTACAGATTATACAACATAAGTTGTTCTGTATGTAATTGGCTTTTTTCAGTAACATGTAGTTATATGTATATATATAAAATATATATATATGTATATATTGTATATATTTATATATATGTATATATATAAACATGTAGTTATAGTATATATATAAAACATAACAGTAATATGTAGTGGATATCTTGCCATGTTAATATAAGTCTTGCATCATGTTTATGGCTTGTTAGAGTTGCAGTGTATTTTTGTTGTTCCAGTGTATTTTCATTCATACAGCGGTATGCTGCACTTAGCTTGTATCTACTCATGAAAGCCAGTTGTACACATTTCTTCTAAATTCTCTGTTCAGAAGACTTCACTTTGATCGCTTGAAATCAGCCGCGATGGGGAGTATTTACACCTCCCGGTGGAAACAGGCAAGTGCTACAAATCAGGGCTTACCCCTCCCACTGGGAGAAGTTACTGTTAAACATTCACCAGCACACTATCATTTATACCTGACCCTTATTGATGGATAGTTTTATTCCATTAAAAAATGTTATAATTAGGGGCGCCTGGGTGGCTCAGTCGTTAAGCGTCTGCCTTCGGCTCAGGTCATGATCCCGGGATCCTGGGATCGAGCCCCATATCGGGCTCCCTGCTCGGCGGGAGGCCTGCTTCTCTCTCTCCCACTTACCCTGCTTGTGTTCTCTCTCTGGCTGTCTCTCCCTGTCAAATAAATAAATAAAATCTTTAAAAAAAAAAAAAAAAAAAATGTTATAATTAATGCTACAGTGAATATTGTAGGGGATCCATTGTGTATACTTGTACAGTTGACCCTTCAGCAGATAAGTTCCTCAGAGTTAGGTCCTCAGCCAAATGACAGATTTATTTTAAATTTTGATACACCTCACCACCTTATCTTTCAGAAAGGTTGTATTAGTTTACTTTCCCACCTCTAGTTTCTATTAGTGACTGTCAATTGATGGGTTAAAAAAAAATCTCTTATTTATTTGTATTTTATTGGATTAATTTCTATTACACAGTCTTTATTTTCTTTTCTATACTACCTATTTACAAAAATAACAAATACCTCAATTTATTATTTAGTTAGGTTTTTTTTTTTAATCATTTTTAACTTCAACTTTATTAGCTTAGGTATTTCTAGGAAATTGACCATTTATCTACAGAAGGATGAATGTCTCCAAGGGGAAAAGAAAATAGAACTGAAAAGATTATAGGACAGGTTTGGCCATGTACAAAATTGTACTGAAACACAAAAAGTTTTTAATTATGATAAAGTTCAATTTATTTTTTTGGTTGTTTCTTGTACTTTTGAAACATAGAAACTCTTGCTAAATCCAAGGTCACAAAGATTTACCTTCATGTTTTCTTCTAAGAGTTTTATAGATTTAGGTCTTAGATGTAGGTCTTTGAGGTGATTTTTGTATATGATGTGAGGTAGGGTTTTGACTTTTTTTTTTTTTTTAATAAGTGGATATCTAGTTGTCTCAGTACCATTTATTGAAAAGATAAATTCTTTCCCCATTGTATGGTCCTGGCACCCGTGTTATTTGTTCTTGCTTTTATTTCTTTCTTGCAATTTCTGTAGGTTTATTTGGTCGTCCTTTTCCTATTTTCTTGAATTGAAATTGTTTGATTATTTATTTTAGGATTTGAGTTAGAAGTGTTTAAAGCTTTGAATTTTTCTACTTGTTTCTATATAGTGTTTATATCATTCTTTTACAGACATTCTAAAATTATGGTTTTGATTTTTATCTTTGAACCAGGGTTAAGATAATTTAAAATTTTCTAAGTGCGATTTTTGTTGTTTATTCTTACTCTTAACATCATTTTGATGGGAGAATGTGGTCTGTACTGTTTTTACTTTTTGGAACATATTGTAGCCTAATATGTAGTCCGTTCTTATTCTACGAATATATAAAGTATATATATGTAATAAAACATAAATTTATGAGTGTTATTTAATTTTATTGCTTATATTTGTGGTGAATCTCTTTATATTATATTGTGAATCTGGCAAATACTGAGAATTAGCCTTCCATAACTCTAGTGTTTATGGCAATATCCTGTTTCCAGAGATTTTTGTTCTCTAGATGTAAGTATTTTGTTTTCATATACCTTAAAAATGTCCGCAAGAATTAAACTTTCATCGTATAACCTTACCTTCTTATGTAAGTCAATTCTGTTTTATCTTGAATTCAACTTTGTTGGGTGTTAATATGGGTCTTTTGTTTCCATTTGCTTGCCCTATTTCTCCATCTATTTTCAACTATTCTTAATATCTTGTTGCTCCTCTCAAAGGTTTTGTTTTGTTTTTGTTTACCCTCAGTTTAGAGTCTTTTTCCTTAAATAGGTGAGTTCATTCTACTTATACATGTTGATATCATGGATACGATTGGTTTTTTTGCATCTGATTTCTGTCTTCCGATTCTTTCATTGATTTCTGGTAGTTCTCTTCCTCTTTCCATTTTTTCTGCCTTCCTTCGCCATTTGGTTTGTATTGGGTGTCTTGTTGTGTTTTCCACCTCTGATAATTTGAAACATCATAGTCTGCTTTTAATTTTACTGTTGGTAGTCGGTATAGCTTCTAGTGG
The DNA here is from genome assembly GCF_004348235.1 of Phoca vitulina. Lineage (NCBI taxonomy): Eukaryota > Metazoa > Chordata > Mammalia > Carnivora > Phocidae > Phoca > Phoca vitulina. The sequence goes on along the minus strand of NW_022589740.1, from coordinate 17,344,733 downwards.
TATTCTTCAGGTTATGTTTTTCAATTTATCAGCTTCAGAGATGGAATAGTATTTATTGTTTCCCCCCACCCCCTGCTTCCTTCCTGGACCCCCCATCCCCCCTTCCTGGACCCCTCCTGCCCGTGTAATGGAGAAATTTGTTTACCTATTACCAGGGGTTGGGAAAAGTTTTTTTTTTTTTTTTTTTTTTTTTAAATATAGTGTCCAGGCCCAGGGTGGAGCCCAACATAGGGCTTGAACTCATGACCCTGAGTTCAAGACCTGAGCTGAGATCAAGAGTCAGACACTTAACCAACTGAGCCACCCAGGCACCCTGGGGTTGGGAAACTTTTAATGTAAAGTATGACAGAGTAAATATTTTTGGCTGTGTGGGCCATATGATCTCTGTTGGAACTATTCAACTTTGCCACAGACTTTATTAGTGAATGCATATGGCTATGTTCAGATAAAACTTTATTTACAAAAATAGGCAGCAAGCCTGATCAATTTACCAACCCCTGATATATGTCACTTCCATTCTCTGCTTCCCTGGTATGTAATTTGCATGTTCTGAATTTTTCTTATTCCTGTTACAGACAAGTTAGTGATACCAGACTTATAAGGGTTCTCTAAATCTTAATGGTTACTAATACTATTAACACATTTTGCTTTATATATATAGTTTATTTTTTCTGTCTTCCCTGAGACAACACTGAATGTATCAAATGATCAAACTCTTAAAGAACAACGTAAACTTGTCTGTGGCTCAGGACAATTTCCTGAAAGTTCAAGTCTGTCCCTGTAATTTTATTGATGGTCACTGAAAGGCTAAACATACAGAAAACTGAAATTTTCTTAGTTTGAATGTAAAAAGGATATTTGTGTCAGTTGGCATGAGAGGTATACTTGGTATTCAGGATACTTTCCATGCTCTTTTTTTGGGTTGTTGTTATTCATTTATTTGAGAGAGCGAGCGAGAGCTCATGGAGGGGCAGAGGGGGAGGGAGAGAGACAAGCAGACTCTGAGCTGGGCACCCCATGTCGGGGTCAATCTGACGATCCTGAGATCATGAGCTGAGCCGAAATCAGGAGTCAGCTGCTCAACTGGCTGAGCCACCAGGCGCCCTGCTCTTTTTTTTTTTTTTAATCCATATTCTGTGTATTCTACTCTTCCCCTGATTACAACTTTCTGACTCTTGAGATTCCGTATATCTTCTGTTATCCTGAAATGGTTTGTTCTCCTTCTGCTTGTACTCCTCCTTCTTACTTTTAAAGTTAACGTTTGATCGTGCAGCCTATGTGAACATTAACATTTCACAAATGATTCTGTAGTTGTGCAGAGTTCATACCCAGAGTTAGTTTATTTTCACACTTTCTAAAACTCTTTAATTTTTTGATTTCATATTCAATACCTGGGATGATCACAGAAAATCATTTCTAGTTAAGCCTAAAGAAACCCATCAAAGTATTTTGTTATGTATTGCTTATTATTCAGCATTCATTCATAGATTTTAGTATTTATATATATTTGTGTCTATAATTAAAACTACATGTTTAGCATTAAGTCTGTATTGAACTAAACGCTCATCACCAGATATTTCTTCTCTCATTTTCTTTAATTGTCTGCTTTTACTTATTTTCATTCGCTTATGAGTTGGCTCGATTACACTTTCAGATAGATTTTTCATGAAGGGTCCATGGATAATATATTTATTTGCGTTCTTGTGTATTTGAGAATGCCTTTCTGTGGAATTCATGTGGTAACGACGGCTTGCACGGGGATAGCATTCTCGGACTACGCATCTTTTCCATCCACATTGCTTGCCACATGGTGAATATTGCACCAGTGTTTCCTGACATCTACATTTGATGCGAAGGCTGCAGGCAGCCAGAATGGGTTTTTCTTTGTGATTTGCTTTTTCTCTCTGGATGTCTCTTTCATTCCTTAGCACGGAAGTTTAGTAACTTCACCGGGTTTTGCTTCAGTGTTTTATATTCTTTATTATTTATCCTGAAGCACTCTGACCCCATTCCATCTATATCTTTATCCTTTCATTTCAGGGATTTTCCCTGATTTATCATTGAATATCTTCTCTGTTCCACAGGAATGTTTTGCTTCTTTAACACGCCAGTTCTTCGTATATTGGACCTCTGTTGTTTCTCTACCAAAGCTGTCAACTTGCCTCTAATTGCTTCATTTCTCCATTCTTTTCCTTGTGTGATCTGCTCAGATTTCTTCCCTGCCACACTGATTTGGCAGTGGTTGGCCTATAACTGGCATGTGCTAATAAGTAGGTTTGGAATGATGGAAGTTCCTGCTGTATAGTTTTTATTCTTCGATTTTATTCTTAAGTTCTGCAGTATCATTTTTTTCCCCTCCTTATGTCCTTTCTTAACTATGACAGTTTCTTTTTACCGTATTCTATTTTTTTAATATCCTATTTAAAACAGCCCACATTTTCTTAAATGTTCTTAATGGTTCAGAACGGTTATATGTTTTTTTTTTTTTTTTCTTCTGTTTCCTAGAGTAAATCTTCCAGAGTGTTGCTTTCATTTTCCTTTTTGCATGTTCTGTGCCTTGTCTTCAGTTTCTCTTTGGAGTGTTCCCAGTTTTGTCTGGCCCTACTGTTTGTCCAAAAATGGTGTGGGTGGAATCTCATTGACTTCCTTCCCTATTTGTCTTGGGCCTGTTCTTGTCCTTCCCTTAGCACTTGAGCTGGAGGGCTGGGAGGCCATGGTCTGTGTTCTGTTTTTCGTCCCCCGCTTGCCAGAGTAAGGTGGTACGGAAGGCTCTGTGGCAGGGCGCAGCCTCAGTCTGCAAGCTTTGCTGCGGCTTCATTTTGTTCTACTTTACACCCAGGCCCATTTGTTCTTCCTCTTTTGGGGGAGCCAGCCACTTTGATGAGAGATCCTTCAGAATGGCGTCTTGCCGTTGATGGGATTTGGGTTCTGTGCCTCCATTGGGTATATTTCTCTGCATTCTGAGGCCACTTTCCAAAGTAGGAGTGCTTTCAGCCGTCCACCCTGCCTGGTCAGAGGAAACCCTAGGATGGGTTGCTGTACGCTTTCTCTAGCTCCTCCACAGCTGTGTAGGTAGCGAGGCGAGTTTCAGCAAGGCGTTCCTTACCCTTCCTCACCCTTCCATGTCAGGACCTTTGCCACTTGCAGACCTCAGCCCTGCACTGTTTGATGAGCAGAAGTGCTGTGCATATTCCCAGCGGGCTCTCTCTCTTTGGTCCATTTGTATTGCTTCTGATTGATAAGTGCTTTGCTATTATTAACGCAGATGAGGTTTTTTTCTCTCCTTTTTCTTCTTTTTTTGTACATTCTGAGGGGTAGAAAGGAAGTTATTGTTGTTGTTTTTTAGAGCCCTTTGCTTTCTTTCCAGGAAGTCTGCTTTATGAGTCTTGATGACTGTAATTAACACATGTGAAGTTTTTCATGAAGAGTTTTAATTATAGAATCCCAGTTAAGAATGTGCTTTAAGGTCCAGGCTTGCACCCCATGCTTGAGTCACCTCTGTAAGGTCCCCCAGTTTATCCTTAGCTTGTTGCCTCTGTATTCAGTGATGGGAACATCATCCCCTGAGAGGAATTAATTCTTTTGTCGTCTCTGTTTGTTAGGAACTTTTCAGATATTGGGCTGTAATCTGTCCTGAAACTCACTTCAGCTTCCATCCTTTGGGGACACCGGGACTCTGGAACCCAGTGGAACATACCTACTTTTCCAACTAATTGAGGTTGGCCTCATGACACTCTTAGGCCTTGCTTTCTTCTTTATATGAAACATGAGTTCTTTCCATCATTTATCAAAAGGCAGGAAAGAAACCTTGTCCTTTATCATCCTAGTTGCTTTCTTCTTAAAAAAACAAATACCTGTAATGGAACCCAGCACTTGAAGTATGCTTATGAAGTCAGAGTAGATAGTATTTCGGCATCTTCTCCTGAACCGAGAGATAAGTGAGTCCAGAAATCTTTGTCTTTTGTCTAAATAAATCATCCCAAGAAATAGAGCAATTTTGAGTGCAGAGGGCTTCTGTAACTTTTCTCTACCAGTATCTTATTTGTTTTTATTTTTTATTTTTCAATATAATACTGCATGGCTAGTCCTGTTTTAACCTGTGGTCATCTGTGATCTTCAGTACAGTCCCCTGCATTTTTGCATTTCCCTTTATCATGTTTTTGAATGAATCTCTCCCCCCCCCCCCCCCAATTGCTGGGAGTACTTATTCCTATTGAATTTCAATCCTTTATTCTGTGGGAACATCCTTCCAAGGTCAAGAACACTTAACTTTTTTTTTTTCCAACTTTTAGTATTTGTAATCCTACCCAGTTCATTCTCAGAGGAAAGTAGATGAACCTATTAACAGTAAGATTCATAAAGAATTGCATCAGGAAAAATAAGTATTTTTGTTAATTCTGTCAATAAAGATACGGGAGGTATTAGATTTCAGGACAGATTCCCCACAGTCTGTCATTCAATATGAATATCTGGTTGATTCCAAGTCTATAACTTTGTTGTTTACTTACCTAAAAGATATAGTAAAGCCCAAAATACCCTACTTGAATTTGACCTCATATTTAATTTGTGTTGGTATAAAAGAGAATAGAGAAATCGAGAGAAGATACATCCACTCTTCCTTCCTCATCTGTGGCCTAGTCTCCTGTCATAGAAGGTACATCAGGTTGCCCAGCCTGTGTGGGCCTCTCACACATCACTGCCTTTTGGGGAAAGGGGAGGTGTGGACGGTCACACCCCGGGCATTGTACGTTGTGGGTGCTCGTTTTAATCACTCCTTATTACACATCCTGAAGTTTGGGTTGCAGCCATGATCATTAAAGAAGGAAGAATCATTTTTCGATTCCTTGTCCTCTGTGAGTTCAAATTTCCATGTAGAACTAAAGGAGTATTTTTGGAGAAGCAAATGTCCTTTGGTACCTGTTTGCTTTCTGGCCAAATTGCTTTAATTTCTCTTTTTCTTCCCATAAGGTAAATGGTTCTTAGAGAAAGCCAACTTCCAATTCTGTATACTTTATTTTACAGAGTTTGACATTATGCTTACATTTTTAGCAAGAAATTAAATTTTTTCATTTAGGAAATTGACTACTGGAGTGGAGGTGGTTTTTTTTTTTTTTAATCTGTCTACCTATCTGATGATTTCTTATAAGATAAACTCAGTTCTTCCAGTTGGATGGTGGCTTGGGCAAAGAATTGAGATGGGTGGGATCTTGCTCGCCCTTGCCCCTGCTTCTTGGTCGAGTCTGGCCTGTGCCCGCGTGGCTGTCAACCATGGGTAGAAGGCCCTTTGTCACAGTGGGAGGATGCTGATTTCAGGACAGTGGTCAGTCCAGGATGTTCCCTTTTTTCTAGAACTTTTCCTCAAAAAGGTGATTTTGTGAAGCGTGTCACCTTTAGAGGGGAGGTCATTCTCCCTGTCCTTGTATATGTGTGGTGGCTCTTCAGTGTGCCCCGACACATTTTAATGTCATTGTTTTGAGCCGCACCTTGTTGGAAAGATGGGCGCATTGCTTGTAAGCGGTGCTGTTGGGAGTAAGTTTGTTTCCTCATTAATTTGGTAATGTACCAGAATGACTTCCATTCCAGCCCCAATTATTATACCTTGTTGAAATGCTGGAGGGCATTTTTGTTTCCTCCTCTCTTACCCGTGAGAATTACTCTAAAACAATTTTTGGCCTTTACACCAATGTTTTAAAATTGCTTTCTACCTGGATTTGGAACACGGCACACTGTCCTAAATCCAGTTATGGTGAACAAGATATTATATGCCTTTCTGGAAATTTCAGCCTTGGAAGCCAAACCGAGTTTAAAAAAATGTGCTGACTGTGTAGGGATAAATTATGGCCATGTTCCAAGATGTGTGGAATCTCGCAAGGTAACCATCACATGTTGGAAGTATCCCCGATTTACCACAGTGCTGTTTCAGGAGCCGCCTTCATTTTAAGTGTGTGTCTTGTATAATCTCAGTGGTCAAGGTTCCTTTTAAGAAAAAAATGTGGTTGTGCTGACATTTACTTTGAGCAAATGAAGCATAGTTCATATCTGTTGAAGTTGAAATTAATAATACATGAGTGCTTTTCCCGACCCTCTTTGTGTGTTCTTGCATATAAATTTTTAGAACTCATGGTAAATCAGATGGTACAGAGGCTGTTTGATTTTTTTCCCCCTGTCTTCTCTGTTTTCCAGTGGGTGGCTGGCTTGAGCAAGGGAATGCAGTGAATAAATGTATCAACATCAGAATCTGTATTTGTACAAGTTTATTTCTTTTATTAAAAATTAAATATTTTGATCTAAAGGCTTTCATTTTCTTAAGTGCCTTTGTGAAAGAAAATCATCTTTTGGATTGCTCTTTACTGTGCTTTCAAGTGTTCTTTTCCAGCTGAAAATGGAAGATAAGGGACAAATATTAGTACTTATTCTTTTATTTGCAAGCGTTTTCCCTTGTGATTGTTCTTTCCTCATACTCCCTGGGTGATGAATAAGTTAGAAGCAAACTTCACTTATCTTGAAACCATAAATATTTAGTGTTCGTACCAGTGCTTTGTAGGTGCAAAACGCAGTCTGGCTGGCCCGTGTGTGTAAGATCTCCCTACTGCTCAGCAGGGAGAATCCGCATTGGCTTCGGACTCCAGCAAAGCCAAGCAGTCGAGGTTGCAAAGAGTGCTCGGCTCTTCTCTCATTTTCATGAAGAGTGACAGCACACACAGGGCTGAATCTCAGTAGCAAAGAACTGAAATTTACTCCTGGCAGGCCAAGAAATGCACCCGGTCACCTCACGTGATCTTTACCCGGTGCAGCCAAGGCTGTATCTCTGAGCTTAGAAAATTATGCATTACGTTGCAAAATCTTCTCACGAGTTTAGAAGGGAAGTCTGAAACCTGACTTCGTTGCTTTAGGTGGTTTTAAGTCCCCACAAACAGGTAGACATCTCAACTTCCTTCATAACTTTAAAGTAAGTTTACAAAAGGCAGGTTCAGGAGGCCTTCAGATAAGGAAAGGGAGAAGCACTATCTCTGTTTAAAAGATGCTGTAGAAATGTTTTAGTCTTGGGGTTTTAGATGATTTATTTTTTTGGTAGTACTAATTAGATACATGCTGAGAACGGGGAAAAGCAATAGTAGGTTTATTCCTTATTGTGTGGTGGGTTTTTTTTTTTTTTTTCCTGCTGACTTTTTTTGTGTTTAAAAGCTAACTCTTTGGGGCACCTGGGTGGCTCCGTCAAAATCTGACTCTTGATTTTGGCTCAGGTCATAATCTCAGGGTCATGAGATTGGGCCTTGCATGGGGCTCCATGGTCAGTGCAGAGTCTGCTTGAGATTCTCTCTCTCTCTCTCCCCTTCTGCCCCCCCCTGCTCGTGCTCTCTCTCTCTCTCGCTCTCTCTCTATCAAATAAATAAATAATATCTGAAAAAAAAGCCAACTTTTTTGTGGGGAAGGGGAGGAGGAGGAAGTGGGGGGAAAAGGCACCTTTTTTTTTTTTGGTTGGTTCCATATCTCAGTGTAAGAGACAGTCCTAATGAATTGGGATCTTGTGGGACAGGCGCTATATATTTTTTTATTGACGTAATTGCAGCCAGATGGAAATGTGTAATTACATTTCTTATTATACATACATAATGGATTTTTGTTTTATGTCTTACTACTTCCTGAAATTAGCAGACAGGTTAGAACAAATTTTTCCAACTATGTACCTACATCCTTGTGTAACATACCCAACCTCCCTAGAATACCTATTTGTGGCAGTTTGCCTCCGGTTACTTAGGCAGGGCTTTGAGCCAGTATTGTGATTAGAACTCAAGCTCCAAGAGTATGTTGTGACCCTGTGCAGGAAAGTAGACCCTGTGCAGTATTAACTGCAGGTCTGACTTCTCTTCTTGGAAAGGCTTGCTTGCAGGATTGACCCTTGGTTGGTGTCTCTGGGAACTTGGATTTCTAGAGAGTTCCCAGCACTCCCAGGACTGATCTTAGAGTGGCTCATGGTGGCCTAAACTGTACAAACAATGTGGTTTATGTTGAGTACCTGTTTTCCTTCTTGGAGTCTGGAATTTTGGCAGGTGCTAGGCAGACGGTGCCTATTTGACTAACCCCCAATAAAAACCCTGGACTCCTAGACTCAGGTGAGCTTCCCTGGAAGACAGCATTTCATGTGTGTTGTCACAGCTTGTTGCTGGGGGGAATTAAGTGCGTCCTGTGGGACTCCCCTGGGAAAGGACCCTTGGAAGCCTGTGCTTGGTTTCTTCCAGACTTGCCCCGTGAGCCTTTTCCCGTTGCTGATTTTGCTTTGTTGTAATAAATCAGAGCCTGAGTACAACTGTGTGCTGAGTCCTGGGAGTCTCCCAGGTGAACCATTGAGCCTGGGAGTGAGTGGTCCTGGGGACCCCTGAGGCAGATGCCATCATCATCAACTTCTGAAGGTCTCAACCGGGTTCATGTGTAGGGCTCTGGGCCTGTCACCAGAGGCTGCACTGGGGTATGAGAGGAGCATGGAATGATGATGTTCATCTAAGTTCCTTGAAAGCACCAAATCACTAACCAAATTAAGGCACAGTGGTAGTATTACTACTTTTCTTCTTCCATAATATGTTTTGGTTACTGCCGTGAGTCAGGCATGATTATGTACGCATAGAACATTCAGTTATTTACCCTTCAGGTGGTCTTAGGCCTCTTCCTCCAAACTGGACCGCAAACCCCCACTGCCCCAGTGTGCTGCGCTTACGGGAGTGACAGAAGATGGGGCCCAGTGGGGACCCGAACTCCCCATGCTCTCTACGTGTTTCACATTGCTCTCAGGTCACTTTTCTTAAACTTATATTGATTATGATTATCTTCTGTTCAAGCCATGAATTTCTTCCCATTAGTTGCAAAATAAAGGCCAGATACCTTCAACTGTCGGTCACATTCATCTGACCCTACCCTTCCTCTCTAGCCTTATTTCTTACTGCTCACCTGTGAGCATCTGACACTCCTGCTAAACCCAGCTCTTGGGCGTGAACGCTTTTCCTTCCCTTTCCTGTCTTCACGTCTTCATTGCTATCCTTCCTGCCCCCCTCATCCACCCGCCAGCTGACTTTTCCTCCCACCATCACTGCCTGTGCAAAGGTACTTCTTCCTGAACAGCTCTCATCTTTGTATTAGTTGGAGTCTCTTTGAACACCCAGGACGTCTTATCTTTGTCGTATGTCTGTGTTTATTGGGTATGTGCGGGAAGCATCGATGGGAGAACGGAGGCGGGAGATGGCTCAGGGAAGGCAGCCAGTGAATGTGCATTATTAAGCCAGCCCCCACGGTGGGCAGCCGGGGCTCAAGCCTGGGGAGAAGCTGTGGTTGATGGTGTCGGGCCCGGCTTCTCACACATTAATATGCATGAGACTCACCTGCGGACTTCGTTAAAATGCAGAGGCAGACTGCAAGGTGCTGAAGACCGGGAGTGTGCCTTTCTCACAAGCGCCTGGGTCCTGGCAACTCTGCTGGCGTGGGGTTTGCAGACCTCATTTTGGAGAACGGTGAAGCTATAAAGTGATCTGGTGAGGGGGCTGGGGTATTCATATACCCACTCGGGATGCTTATTAGGTGGGGCTTGTCTTGCCACCGTTGGCCTGTCCAGTGGCTGTCCCTGGCTCGGTGCCAGCCCTCAGGCAGAGAGGCGCGGACACCTGCAGTTTGGAAGTCTGCTTTGGGGGCTTCAGACACAGTCGGCTCCATCTTGTAATTACGGTTATCAATACACTTCTGTTCCTCCACGCCCGACTATCAGATCCCTGAAGGTAGGATCTGTAATAAATCTTCTTCCCTAGCAGCGTCTAACACACGCTGCTCTTGTCTTTGCGCAGTGAGTGGATTGCTGGCGCTCTCCGCTTCGGTGAGATAGTACGCGTGCCGTTTACGGTACGTTCACTGACAAGCTCCATCTTGTCATCCCCAATCTCAAGGTCTACGATGCAGGTCCACCGGAAGGAGAGCCTTCTTTCTAGGTCCACGTCTCCGAAGGTAACCGGGGCCTGTCCTTGGGGGCCAGAGTTAACAGGTGCGGGAGAGGAGAGTGCCCTGGAAGGAAGCAAAAATCACTCCTTCGAGGGTTCGTAACACTATTTTAAGGGGAAAACTGGGAAACGACTCAAGAGAAGAATTCTGGTGAGAAAATTTTGGTACCTCATCTACTTTTCCCTCTTGAAGGCACTTGAAAAATTTTTATTTTATTTTTTTATTTTTAAAAATTTTATTTATTTGTTAGAGAGGGAGAGAGAGAAAGCACAAGCAGGGGGAGCGGCAGGCGGAGGCAGAGGGAGAAGCAGGCTTCCCGCTGAGTAGGGAGTCCGACGTGGGGCTCGATCCCTAGGACCCCGGGATCATGACCTGAGCCGAAGGCAGATGCTTAACCATCTGAGCCACCCAGGCACCACCTCCCCAATTTTTTTTTTTAATTAAGTAATTTCTATGCCCAATGTGGGGCTTGAGCTCACGACCCTGAAATCAAGAGTCACATGCTCTACCGACTGAGCCGGCTAGGTGCCTATTGAAGGCACTTTTCTGTTCATTCCTTCAGGGATTTCTGTTCTTGGTTTTACATATTTTTTCACATTTGATCGATTTTCCTATATGAGGAACAAAGATTTGGTTTTCTAATCATAAAGGTTAAAACAAATCTTTGAACCTGGTCGCTAAATTTCCTCTAAATTGTTAAAACCCTTTTTCTTTTGAATATCCTCCCCTAAATTTCATTTTTCCTTTGACTCCTAAAATCTAGCATTTAAAAAACTTTCTATGATATGAAACCTTTCTGATGTTTTACATGAAATAACCACCGAATATTTATTGAAGACCTCCTGTGTATCTAGTTTTCTGGTTGATTGAAAGGCAATATAAGACTTTCTCTTGGCCCTCAATTATTTAGGTGGGGATGAAAGATAATATGAAAATGATAGAAAACCATTTGTAAGTGTTTAAGGCTGTCCAGTGACAATTGGATATTTGATTTTTTTCCCCCATTCAGTCCTGATTTCATATATTTCCTCTTGTCAGATTTTATAAATTGGGAGTTCTAATTCCCACTGGAAAAGATATGATCCTGTTAGATATAGGAATTTATCTAAAGGCAGGATTGTGTGCTGGCATGATTAGGGAATGTCACAGAGAATGTACGGTATTCTAGCTTATCCTGGAGAAGTAGGACAGTGTTGAAAAGACTGCAAGGAGATCAGGGACATCGCAGCGATTGTGTGCCTCAGTACCCAAGGTCTGGTTTGGTGTTCAGTTGGGTCCTAAAGTGAGGGAAGATGCCTCTGTCTTCCAGTAAAACCAGCAACTAAATCAGGATTCTTGATTCTTTTTTGGCATATCTTTCTTGTGTTCTTCTTTGGGGTTCTTCTCTTGGAGTCCATAAATACTTTAAATATTCATTTCATAATCCTGACCACTTGGGTCCTTTCTGGCCTTTCATAGCTGGTATAATCTCTTTTCATAGATCCTTTCTGTGGGGTGGTTTAGAGCAAGGAGTAAGTGATAAACTTGTTTCTCAATTAGACAGTCTTTTGGGGGGGGGGAAACATGTTTTCCTTTGATTCATTCTCATCACCTATTGAATAATACTGTATGGAATAGTTGACTGCTCAAGTAAAAAGAATGCAAAGAAAAAATAGAAAATCACTGAAAAATGATATCAGGTTTTCCCATATTGACAAATCCTTGTCTTCAACCATTCTACTTTGTGATGCCCTTCCACTTGTGTGATTTCATTGGAAACATAGAAAATTGTGATGGAATAAACATACACAGTCCCCATCGTGAGCGGCCCGGAGAGGTTATGTGACCTTGTGGGGTAGAGTCCTGCGAATTAGTCCTACTACTTACTAGTCTCACAGCACTGGCGAAGTTCTTAAGGCCTCACAGCCACGGCTGCTTTATTTTTAAACTAAGGATATTAATACCTTCTCTAGGTTGTTGTGGCGAGTGGAGATGGTGAAGACAAGCACATGAGCGCCTCTCAGTCAGTGTTTCTTTCTCCTCTCATCTCACTTTCCAGTTAATAGAAGCCGGGGCCAGAGGAAAACTTAGGCCTTTCACCTCAGTTCATGGCTTCTTGGAAAAAAAAAGTACAAAGGGATATGACAATTCAAAATAATATTTCTTTTTATAATTTAACTGACTGATGCTAGCTCATGACTATTGATAGCACTTCTGCTTACTGAATGCATTCTAGGAATCCACTGTTTGGGAATATTTCTATTTCTTACCCTAACTCAGGAGCCTTAGTCCCTTATTTTATAGAAATAACTGTCAAGACGTAAATGCCTTTGTTTAATTTCTTTACCGTATTCTGACAGAGTTACATGCTTGTCTGCGACTCAGCTAGTCCCAACATTACTATGGCATTATTCGGGTTTTTTTGGCCCCGTGTTTATTCTGATTGGTTGGTGTAGTTGTTTTGATTGGTTGGTGTGTCCGTTCTGATTGGTTGGCGTGTCTGTTCTGATTGGAAGGTGTGCCTGTCTTGATTGGTAGGTGTATACTGTTCTGATTGGTAGGTGTATCTGTTCTGATTGGTAGGTGTATTCTGTTTGGTTATTAAATATTTTGAATCTCCCTGGGGATTACATGCTCTTAAACATTTTTTTTTCTTTGTAGGGTTTTAGAATGTGTCTTTTAAGAGAAGGTTATTTTAGTAAATTCTACCAAATTAAAAGATGAATAGTAAGAATCTGCTGGTTTCCTGTTTATGACTCTTTCTGAGCAAGCATTCATAGTTATTTTCTAAAATAACCTTAAGTGAATGCTAGTGGAACTATGTATTATCAGTCCCACATTGGAAGGCTAATTATCCGTCTGTAATCTTAGCAAATTATTATGCTTGTTGGTGTACTCCATGTCAGCGAGGTGACATATTGTAATTATGTATTCATTTTCGCTTACTCTTTGTCTTTTACATGTATCATCAAACAAGCTTTCTTTATTGCAGTTATGGTTATTTTAGTGGCAACCACTCTCACTTGATTGACACAAAAACCATCCCTTATCTCTGGGCCACATGGTCTTTCCTGAGACTCAAATGCGACATAGCATCTGCTACATAATCTTTTCTAATGATACATGTGTAGACACCTTCAAAGCTCCGTTGGTTTCTGTGTCTGAAGTGTTGGATCATGAGATTTACCAGCGGACTGATGTGTTTCTCTGAATTCCCCTGGTATAGATATGTGGGCCTGTTTTTCATTGATCTACATTAGATTTTTCCCTATAAATGATCCCATAGTGTTCAGTCCAGGAAAACAAATGAATCGTTGACATTACTCCCTTTTTATTGCTCTCAGTTGCAACTTAAGTTGATATAGTAGATTTTGGTTACTACTAGTTTATGTTCTCTAATATTTGATTAGAGAAACCATTTGATTAGAGAAACCATTGTTAGATGGTTTTCTAAAACAAAAGTGTCTTGTTCTACTTGTTCTACAAGCAAATTTATTTGTTAATGTGTGCTTTTAGTACTTGCTAAGCATATTAACTTAAGTTATAATCTAAAACTGATGAAGGATTAATCTGTTTTGACTCAAGGAAGCCTAGATACTCCTTGATTAAGTGTTACCTTATATTAGAGCTTTAATAACAGTATTTTGTTTTCCAGCTAGGGAACTAACCCACTTACGGGACGCTGTCCTTTCATTATTCGTATTGACTTCAGATTGTCCATATTTGGTGATTTTTGGTAGGGTAGGGTATGAAATTTGATTTCAGAGTTGGCTTAGAGCTTCAATAAGAATAAATCATTTCTTTGTTATTCCTTTTCATCTGTGTATTCTCAGCTCTTAGCACAACACTAGGCCCAGAATAGACAATAAATATTTGTTGAAATAAATAGCTCCCCGAAGGCTTGCTCAAGTCTTTCTTTTGTTCAGTCACCTGGCAAGAAAATGAGGTCTTTACACCGATTTTGTCTTCGGAGGCCTAATTCCTTCGTTCTTGTGCAGATTGGCATTATGTAATCTTTCTACTATTGGAGAACATTTTCTGTGACCGCAAACTCTTCTGGGTGAATGAATTTCTCTATCAGCTGTTGAAGCACTGAGTTAGGGTTTAGAAAAATGCAGAAACATTTGTCAGGCTGAAAGAGATTGTTAAGCAGAAGAGAAGGGGAAGTATTTAAATCAGAAAAATTTGCTTTCTATTTAAGATCCTTTCAGCTATCGTGCTGGCCATCACTTCTCGGATGGAGTAAATTCTTTTGTTAGATAATTGGAATTGAATCTCTAAGCCAAAATTATTTGCTTGCTGATTCTGTTTGCATTTTAGGAGAGGGGTAATTCTAGACTTCTACAGGTAGTCTACACTTGCGCCAGATCGATGGTTCTCTATTACAAATTCACCTTTCTCTTCAAGCCTTATTGCAGTGGTTCTTAAATAAAGTTAGTGTGCACTTTTGTTTTTGATTTCATACAGTAAAGTAATACTGATACTTTTATTTGATAGTGGTTTTGCGAACCCCATTAAGGTTTTGATTTATTTTATGTGGTGTATTCTTTCTGTTTGTCTATGTTGATGTAGGTTTGAAGTAACTTATATAATCAGAGAATTTGAAGACATTTCCATAGACGTGGTGTATGTGTGTTATCTAAACAGGTTCAAGTCCAGTGCTCTGGGTGCATGCCGACAGGGACCTGGTTACCGTGACAGTCCAGACGTGGGAAGTGAAGGGAATGAGGAGGACAGGGATATTGTTGTCCCTTTTTTCTTGGATATCAACTAGAGCGTAGATTTACTAAGAATCACAAAGTGATACCCAGCGCGAGGCAATGGTTTATGCAGCTCGTGGTTGGGGTGTTTCATCGAAACCAGATCTTCACTTCAGTTCTGTTTTGAAAGCAGGTACTGTGTAAAAATTATTTAAACATGTTGCAGTCAGGAAAGGCGGCTTGAGCCCTGCTGGTGCCCTTTTTCTTTCTTGGGCAACCGCTCCCTCGAGTGAGCTGAGTGTATTCTCATTATCAGTTAGTGGGAACGCCTGGGGCAGCCTTCAGCAGGAAGCCAAGTGGCTTGACCCTGCCCTTCCTGCTTAGTAAATGGCCACTAGCTCTTACGCAGCCCTGGAGGGAGGGCTTGGTGTTCTCGTTCTGTGTGTGTGTGAGAGAGAGATAGCGACAGACAGACAGACAGAGACTGATTCTTTGATTGTGCAAGGTATCGTGGATGCCTTCAGTTAAGGAAATGCTGCAGTTCTTCCTTCAGCTAGGTCCTTGGCATAAGTCACCTAATGTGGTGCCTCCTAAGGAAGTCACTAACCATATTTATTCCGTAGTATCATGATCATTTACCTGAGCCTCATCAAACTTCCCTCTTGAGATGCCCTTTGGGACGAGATGCGGTGGTGCCCGGGGACCACCCCTGCTCACAGGGCGCCTGTGATTAATCGCTTGGCACGATTACAGCGGGGTGTGGGTCTCGAGCGAGGATGTAGGCCCGCTGCAGGCTTGCGGCTCCCCCTCCTCAGTCGGGTCAGGCATGTATTGATTTGGCAGAGCACCCTCTTGCTGGAGGCCTTCACACGGGGAACCGGGCTGGCGGGGCTCCTGACCACAAGCCGGGGGTCTTGTACTGAGCTCTGTTACCTGGTGAGATGAGCCCACCGGGTCCTGGTGGGGATAGAGCACAGCAGGCGGAGGGCAGGGGGTGGCCCAGAGACCCAGAAATCAGTGGCAGCAGGAAACTGGAGCCAGGGGGTCCCAGAGCAACGAGCTCTCAGGAATCTCTGGAGATGAGAGACGCTCAGGTGGGCCTGCTAGTTGAATGTGGGAGCGGAGCTTAAGCGCTTTCAGATGGCATTTTATAGAGGAAAAGTAATTACATAATCTGGGGCCTTGGTTTGGGGGGGGGGACCCAAACAGTTTCCCTCAATATTACTGTTACCTGTTTTCGTGAGACAACTCACAAGCCGTCTTTGAGGATGAATGAAGCATGGTGGCTACAGGTCTGGGCTCCAGCATCACCTGGCCGGGATTCGAATCCAGACTCCCATGATAGAGGCCACTTGATCTTTCCAGGTCTCAAGTGCCTCATCTATAAAATGGGGGATAAATCACAGTGATTGTTGTAAAGAATCAATGAGAGAATATGTGTTAAATATTTTGTATAGGGCCCAGAAGTAGTAAACCCTCAATAAAAGTTAGCTGTTGTTATCCCTGCACAGCTGTTGTTGATATGTATCTGACTTACCTCGGTGGCAGGAAGGAATAATTAACAATTGTAAAAAAAACCCAGCTATTTCTTAGTTAATGAGATCAGAACAAAGCATATCCTTGAGTCTGGATTCTTTTTGTGAAATACAAGGGTTACAAAATTAAGTTTTATGTGCGTAAGCAAAGGAAAGGCATCTTAAAATCTTTTATTATTTTGTTTTATTTTTTAAAGTAATCTCTACACCCAACATGGGGCTCAAACTCACAACCCTGAAATCAAGTCACATGCTGCACCAACTGAGCCAGCCAGACACCCCTTAAAATCTTGATTTTTTTTTTTTTTTTGCATCATTGTCTATGTCTGATAGCTGGGTACAAATGATTTCAGTGATGGTGCTTGTGCTTGTTGTTATGTTTGCATTGAAAATTGGTGCATTTTCCATTATCACAAAATAAAGCCCTAAACCACCAAGAGAAGTTGGTAGGAATTGCGCCTGGGAACAGCAAAGTCTTTTTTGATGCATGTTCAAGAGCTCTTGTGTCCTGACCATTTCAAGCCTGCAGCCTGCCGGGCCCCATACTGTACTCCACTCCTCCGAAGGGTGCTGTTTTATATAGAGTCCTGATTGTGTGCCAGTGGATAGAGAAATCTTTAGATAAGGTGGTCCTTCCCTTACAAATAAAAAGTTCTTCAGTCTGCTTTCTGTCTGCAAATCCAAAGTGTGGCAAAGACTAGTCACATAGATTCCTAAGGAATCTTAGTCTTTTACTTCTAAGGAATTAAATGTATTAAACCATATATCTTTCAAATGAAAACAAATTCTTGGCATTTTATGGAACCAAAGTCTCTAATGGAATCTAGAAACGAAGAGACTTTATGGCATCACAAGTTCAAGTCTTCATATAGAATACTGTGTCAATGATAATCCTTATGCTTCTACCTTCCCACCTTAACGTGAGACCCTGCACCTTCCCCACCTTCATTTTCCACCTCAGTTGTACCCTCGCTGGTCATGTTACTATTCCTTTGAATGATAAAAGCTAGCAGAAGAAGCACCACACGGTGTTAAGAGCATGGCCTGCAGATCCACAGAACCAGAGTTTGCATCTGGATCTACCACTTACTTAAAAGCCGAATCATCTCGGACAGGCTACAAGGTTTCGCTGTGTCCTAGGTATATTTCAGCTGTAAATGGGGGGTATTACTAGTACTTTCTCATCTGTGCTACCTTTGCTGTGAGGGTTAAATCATGAGTTCAGAAGTGTAGAGAGTACTTAAATTTGGCACGTAGTGAGCACTATGTAACCATTAACTTTTATTTCAGAGCATCGTAATAGAGCAGTATGAGCTGCTGTAACAAACATACCTCATAGATCAGTGACGTAATTTAGTAGAAGATTTTCGCACTTATTTGAAGTCTAGAATGTTTTCTTGACTGGTGGGGACCTATCAAACCAGCTGGCACTGATTAAGAGGAGACATTTCTGCTAATCCTAGGGTGAGTCCTAAATGGTCCATATTTAGGCCTAGCACCAAGAAGCTGCTAATAAAGATATATGTATAATAAGGAAGTGCCTAAGAGCTTTATAAAAGTCCTCATAGGAGGGAAGTTAATGATTTGGAAAGGGGGAAGGAAGTAAAAGTAAGCTCGAATGCAGGAAAATAAAGAAGTAGTTCAGTCTAGACGAGAGTAGAACATTGTGGTCCATGCTGAGTGCCGGGAGAAAGGGGATTTTTGAGTTTGGAGTGTTGTTAGTGATTGAGATGTGTTGTAAGTGGCTGTAGAAGCAGAAGCTGGTAACAGTGAAATTAATACGGGTGCTGGAAACCAGTAGCACATCACCAAATAGATGAATCTGAGGTGATAGCAGCCCATTAGGGAGGATGGATGAAACGTCTCACGTAGTTCTGAAGGGATACTAACGGATTCATAGACTTCTCATCATAAAGAGAAAGCAAGCGGAATAATAAGGCTAGTTAAGTCCTTAAAGAGTATTAACGTGTTCCTGGTGTCTGGAAATAACTGTACATATGCCTGGTCTAAAACAAACTCAGCATATTTGAGTTTACAGAGCAGCTTCACTAGGGAAAATTATAAATATTTCCTCACTTCATAAGGATTTTACCATAGTTTTTTTTCATACCCTCACTAGCCTTAAAGTATGAATTTATGAACTTTTAATTTTACGCAAATCATTTCAGAATGATAATTTATAGCTCAACTAGTCTTGAAATATTTTTTCCATTGAAAGAGGATTTCAAACAATATTATAAATGTGAATACTTCATAATAAATTATAAATTTAACTGCACTTTTATATACTTTTTTCCCTATTAGATCAATAAGTACATAAATCAAGTGTATTTATATTCCTTTGTTATTTGCTTAGCTTTGCTTATACTGAAGACAAATCTGGAATATCTGATATAGTCTACTTATATATCAACTGTTAGATAGATTTTCTGACAACTTACTTAAAAAAAATGGATAACAAAGCATTCTCCATTAGAAGGCAAACCATAAATTTTGTGGTTTTGACTTTTAGAGTATATTTAGAGCTAAATTAAGTTGACAGTGCATTGAATTTAATGAGCTTCTAATCCAAATGAAGGCACCATGTTTTATATATGAGGTTGCCATTTAGATAGCCAGATATTTAAACTAATGGTATTAGAATGTGCTTTATAGAAGATAAGGGATATTTCACTATTGTATAGGGAAATAATAAAAATTAATTCCACCTAAAATCTACTTCTTCTCTCTTTTGTTTCAAATCTCCTGACTTTTGAAAAGTTACAGAAACAAAATAAATTATTTCCAAACCTTTTATAGAGATTACATGGATCAAGAATTTTCCATCTTTATTTTTTAGGAATTGTTCTCCCACTTCTGGGCCTTTGGCCAGATCACTGTCCTCTGTCACTCAAAAGTCCAAGAGGCTTAAAAAAAAACCCAAAAAACATACTTCAGTGTTTCCAATGCTTCGTTTTCAGAATAAAACTCAGGCCTGTAAGGCAGTATGGCGTTCGGTGACCTTAGTCTTTCCAGTCATTGACTCATTTGTATATGACATTAACAGAACATTCACGTTCTTGTAGAAATTAAAGTAATTGACTTGTCAATTTTAAGTGTTTCTTGCATGGTTCAACTTTGCAGAGGACAGTGATAGGAAAAAAGTGAGGAAGGGTAAATCAAGAGGGAAGGGAATTCTGAAAGGAGCTAAGAAGGTAATGGGTAGGTTGGTGAAGACGGAAAATTGAAGAGTTGATTCTCGTGGTGATTTTATCTCCTGTGTTGGTTGCCATGCTGGTCCTCATCAAGGACTGTAGTAGTTATTGAAAGTTGAAATGTGCCCGACTTTAGGCCTTTCCTGGTATTTGAGGCCATTTCCATTCTGCAGTATGTATATATATTTTTTTTATTTTTTAAATTTTTTTATTGTTATGTTAATCCCCATACATTACATCGTTAGTTTTAGATATAGTGTTCCATGATTCATTGTTTGTGCATAACACCCAGTGCTCCATGCAGAACGTGCCCTCCTCAATACGCATCACCAGGCTAACCCATCCTCCCACCCCCCTCCCCTCTAGAACCCTCAGTTTGTTTTTCAGAGTCCATCGTCTCTCATGGTTCGTCTCCCCCTCCGATTTCCCCCCCTTCATTCTTCCCCTCCTGCTACATTCTTCTTCTTCTTTTGTGCAGTATGTATATTAACGGTTTGTAACCTTTAATATGTTTTTTCTGCTATTGTGAGAAATATCACTGACAGAGAAATGGAAACAGGTCAACTTTTGGTGTCTATTTCTTGATGTGACTGATGTAGTCTGGTGAGCCCCGTAAGTCACCTGAGCGTCCCAGTGCCACTTATAAGCACCTGCTTTGCTGTGAAGGGTTCTCTGACTGAGCAAGGGCTGTGAACAGTCAGATGTCAACTATAAATGGCAAATATTCTCAAACTATTGGAGAAGCAGCACTGTTGCCAAAATTTTGTTTCACTTTGTGCGGCTTCTACTGTGGCGACTTGAAAGTAGTTTCTGTAGTTTGAGAGTGTAAGTCGCCTTGAAATCTGAAATTAATAGTACTCTATTAAGTACATTTTGAAGGAAATTCATCTGGCACTGAGATAACTGACTCCAGTAGCGATTTGCTTTTGTACATAGAAAAAAGGTCAACATGGAGGTATGCGAGGAATGCCTTCTTAGGTCATGTGTGTCTAAGAAAGCAAGCAAATAAACATCTTCTCTTTGTGTGCCGAAAGGGAGGAAGCGCTGTTTATTGGCATACCATAACTACACTCAACTTTTGTGAATCCATTTTGCATGAAGGCTGTCATCTGGTGCAGTGGTGAGGCAAAAGTTTTGGATGCCGACACCTTTTTATACTTAAGCTGCTGTCTCCAAGCACAGAACAGAACTTCTGATAACGTTACATGTACACACATTTATGCTAGTGTGTATGCATGCACACGTACGCCCCAGGAGATTCTTCAGACACTCAGGGCAAAGTGTGAAAAGCCTGATGCCTTTGGGAAGGACTCAGGAAAAAGCTCAAAAGAAACTCATTTTCCACAGAAATCCTATAAGCCCCTGAGGCACTGAATACCTACAGAATAAAAGCACAACTCAGAGGTTGTCGGAAATCTTTCCAACCCTCTAGTTATCAAAATACCCTGAACATATGTGAGCACAGAGTTTTCATTAGCTTTTGTAAATAACCAAACCAGAATACGTGGAAGTGTCATAAAAATAAAGACACACCTTAGAAAAAACTGAGACTTTATTTCAAGTCATTTATGAGAGTTAGAAATAATCTTCAGAAGGGAATGTACATTACGCTTATGATAAACAGGAATAAGAGGGGAAAAGGCATCTCTTTATTTTTGTACAAATGTGATGTCATTTATCAAAATAAATTTTCAGCAATAATACTGGGTCAAAAGAAAATTAGTAATAATGTATTAAAGCAATGTTTTACCAGGCTGTTGGTGGCAGAAACACCCGATTCTAATCGGCTTCAGCAAGGAGGAAATTAATTCTTCCATGTAACAAGCAGTCCAGAGGTAGGGAAGCCTCCAGATGTCCCAGCGCGGGGCTCTGGCTTCTGTGAGATTGTTCTGCTTTAGGCTCAGGGCAGCTCTGGTGAGGGCTTCCAGCTCCTTATCCGGATGCAGCAAAACCAGAGACAGAAAAGTCTCTTTCTTTGGGCATTTCCTTTTTGGGAGCAAGGCAGACTTCCCAAAGGTCCCTCCACCACGTAGCCACCACCAGTGGTAGTCTGCAGTCCTTTCTTGAGTCTGAGAGTCAGACTTGCCTAAAAGGTCAGCCCCCTGGAAGGAGGACCGTTCAGACCTTGGACGCAGTGATGGTCCCATTCAGGATTCACACGTGAACTGAGGGCATGGCCACCCATGCCATCCCTTGAAGTGTGTGACGGAGGGATGGATGCCACAACAGAATCGGGGCTTTGTTAGCAAGGGTTAAGGGGGAAATGGATGTTGGGTTGGCAACCAGGTTGTCTGGCAAATGATGGAAAATGATGGAAAACAATGGAAGAGAATTAATTTGAAAAAAACACTATAAAACATGTCTATCAAATGAAACCTTTGATTTTCTAGGTTAAAAACTAATATTTTTGTGAATAACTCTTTTTGTAAAGAGGAGACATTTTGCTAAAAAATAAGAATTTATTTTTAAAAATTTCCTGAAAGAGCAATTATAGCCTCTGGCGTAGGGTTAAGGTTGAACAGCATTTTATCTTTGTCACCAACAGTGAGGGGGAGTTGGAAGTCCGTAGCTGAAACTCATCTTGATCCGTTTGGGACAGCTACTGGCATCCTTGCTGAATCTCATGAAGTAAAGTCCTGACGAAATAGGAGTATTTAGACTTGGACCAGCTTGGGAAAAAGCCCCTAGTGTTGTACTCCAAAGAGGGTTTGGCCGTGAGATTAGTGAGAAGGATACTATTATGTCTTCATAGAATCTTGCAGCACGTGGATTTTTGACGAAGCCTTGGGGTCTCTGATCATTGTCACTAAAATGATAATGGTACCAGCTCTCCTTTATTCACCACCTGCCTGTTCTGCCAGGCCCCATGCCCAGTAAGTAGTAAATTCATGGTTTTTTTTTTTTAAATTTTTTTATTATTATGTTAATCACCATACATTACATCATTAGTTTTTGATGTAGTGTTCCATGATTCATTGTTTGAGTGTAACACCCAGTGGTCCATGCAGAACGTGCCCTCTTTAATACCCATCACCAGGCTAACCCATCCCCCCACCCCCCTCCCCTCTAGGACCCTCAGTTTGTTTTTCAGAGTCCATCGTCTCTCATGGTTTGTCTCCCCCTCCGATTTCCCCCCCTTCATTCTTCCCCTCCTGCTATCTTCTTATTCTTCTTTTTTTTTTTAAAACATATAATGTATTATTTGTTTCAGAGGTACAGGTCTCCTCACACCAGTCAGAATGGCTAAAATTCATCTTTTTTTTTAAAGGAGCAAACATACTTGGCCCATGTTTCTATCCTCCCAAGTGGAGCAGGTCTGTCCCATCTTGATGCCCATTTTTGCAATATGTCATTCGTCTTCAAAAGAGAAACATGAATAAGCAGTGATTCTGGCCTCTGTTGATAGAAAGGTGCTGGACCCGGTCCTTGGGCAGATTAATCAGTGCGCTCCAACATGCCTTTCAGTCGTAGCGCGGAACACAAGCTATAGTATTTCCAGTGTGGCAGGTATTAAAGGAAGTTCTCTTCCCTGTCTCCCTCCCAGTTAATTCTTCCCAAAGCAGCCAGTTATGCTATTCAAGCAAAAGGCAGCTTTATTAATGCTCTGCCGAGAGCCATCTGGGAGCTTCCTCTTGGAGTAGAAGCTAAAACTGTAAAGGATCTACTGGTCCTCTGCCTTCTCTGTCCCTGCCTCCCTCTGTTCCCTGACATGGTCTCCTTCTACTCTTCCTCGACTCTGCTCCTTCTTCCATCCTTCTTAGTGTTCCTTGAACGCATCAGCTTCCTTTCTGTTTTTAGGACTTTACCCTTGAGGTATGTCTGTCCTGGACTGCTCCCCCCCCCTGCAGCAGCCTGGCGCGTTCCCTCCTCTCTTTCAAGCCTCGACTTGAGTCGTTTCAGTGAGCACTCCCCCCACCACCACTCCCCATGGCAGCTCTAACCTGTTGCTAGGAGTTTTTGCTCTTTTACATCCCATACATTGATTGGCCTGATGTCTGTCTCCCCCCTACTAGAAGCTGCACGAGAGGTTTTGTCTGTTTGTTCTTTTGCTAGACCCTGTGTGCCGAGAATGGGACTCGACACAGTAGAGGCTTGGTAAGTATTGTTGGCCAGGTGAATGAGTGAATGACTCACCCACAGATGACAGTCGTGGCTGTGGACCACCGAGACAGATTCACAGGAGCATGGCATTACATAATTGGCAGACCTCCTTTCGATGCTTCTGTCCGGTGAGGGATGTCCCGCCCTTCTCTCTCACCAAGAGTGTCTGGTTTTGTTCGGCATATCTTACTCCGACATTCCTTAAGACATGGAACCTAGATATAATTCTCAACTGCAAGAAAAATTTTCCAGCCTTATTGACTGCAAGCATTTCAGAAGTCTTAATTAAAGGCAGTCACCCAGAAGCTTCCATGTGCCAATGACTCTGCCGACCCAAAGAAACACTCATGATAATATTGACCCTTACGTAGTTTGCACAGTGCTGCTTGATGATAAGCCAAATGAAGGCAGGCAGAGCTTTGTATAGAATTAGTATTGTTTTTGCTACCCCATCAGCGTAATGGCTGGCAAAGAATAGAAAACTAGGTCAGACTCCACAGCATGTACACCCAGCAAAGGAGGACGGTAACTCTCCCATTTCTGACCAGACTGAAGATGCATTTGGCAATGGTAGTAACCAGCTTGGAGGAATTAGACCTTTGCACCTTTGGGATCTTGAGTAGTTTCCATCACTTAAAAAATACTTCTGGGGCACCTGGCTAGCTCAGTCAGTAGAGCATGCAACTCTTGATCTTGGGGTTGTAAGTTCGAGCCCACCTTGGGTTTTGTAGAGTTTACTTAAAAAAAAAAAAAAAAAAAAAAGTAAATCTTTAAACAAATATTTCTTTGACCATGTGTCAGGTACTGTGTTAAGAGGTTGGGATACAGTGATAAATAACAGAGTAAGATCCCTATCCTCATGGAGCTTCCAAGCAAGTAGGGAAAGCAGACATTTAACCAGGACACATATATATAAATAGAAACCCGTGATCAAAATTCTGAAAAAAAAAAAAGAAAAAAGAAAAAAAATAGGCAGTGTGAGAGGGAGTCATGGTGGGAGGGGCCAGGGTGGACGTCTTCTAGAAACTCAAACTTAACCTTTGAGTAGGTGTGAGAGTCCTGCTAAGGACGGTTTTGTAGTGTCCCTAGCAATAGCCACAGTGAGCCGCAAAGGTCAAATCCAGATCTCTGTAACAGGGGACATAATATTGGGCAGTGCCGTAAGATTCAGAGGTTCTAGGAAGAGAATGGCAGTTAATATCAGACTAACTGTGTTGCTTAGAGCAACAGGGTCCTGTCGCGTGGAGTGTGTATGTGTGCAAACAGCACGCACGACCAGGCTATCTGGGCAGCAGCTATGTGACAAGGGGGAGGGGTGGTGGCGGCTGTAATCCACACGGCGGAAGGATAAGCAAATATTGATATGGACTTACTGCAGTGCTAGGAAATTCTGGGAAGGAGCAGCAACAGTAGGGGTGGATTATACTGTTTGGGTTAGGGCGTCTTGGTGTTTCAAATAGTAAGGCTCTGTGGAGTCAGACTGTTCCAGGAAAAAAACAAAAATAGGAAAAAAGTCTTCATGCCAAATCAAGAAGATCAAAGTTGGTTTAAATTTGGATTGAATGATGCTGGTTTTTAAAGACTGCTTGCATTGCTCTAGCAACTCCCAGTTGCTTACAGTGCTTTGTGCAGTAAAGGTTAATGCCTTGTACCTGTTAACAGTGTGTAATATTCTAAGTGGCAGATAGCTATTCTTTACTCTGTGGAATATGGGTTTCTGCAAAAATGACTGCTCACAATTAATTTCTTCGGTTTCTTCCATTAGATAAAGTGCGATGGGTTTCCATAGGAGGAACATCAAACCAAACCATACCAAAACTCCACAGACTCTTTTGAAAACCATTTGGAGCAAGTGGTGTCTGTCCATGCCATAGAATTGCCATTTCTCTGCCATGGTGTTGGGATGCTCAAATGGTAGCCCCCTTAATTTTGGAATTCTCTGCCTTCTCCCCTCAGCTCTTAGATGCCTGCATACACGCTTGAGGATTGTTCCACTATGGACTTGGAAACTTGGTCCCATTGTTGACTTCAGTAGTGAATCAGGGAATTTTTTTTTTCTCCCTGGTTCTGCTCAAAATATGGACGGAACCCCTGCATCAGAGCACGTGTACCAGAATCTCCTGAGGCGCTTCCGTTAAAACTGCAGTCTCCTGGGAGGGCTTCTGCGTGGGAAGCTCTAGGATCCGGATGGGGATTAGCACTGCGGCTCCATTCCTACGGGTCCTCGGGGCGACCTCATTATCATGACTTCACCCCACACGCTTGAACATTACTGTGATAATTCTGTGACGGCAGAGAGCAACAGAAGCTTAAACAAATCCACTTCGGGGCTCTAGCCTATGCTTACCTAAAAGGTTACTCATAGCTGGCTTTTTTTTTTTCAGTTTTGACCCAATTTCTTTTCAGAATAGACTGGCAATTTACCTGTCTATTCTCCATGGGCCAACTTGTAGGGATGTGATGTTATATGACGGGGATTTTTTTTCATGATGATTAAAAAAAGATATTTTAAGACAGTAAAGGCATATTAATTTGTAAAAGAATTGTAAAGAAAATAAAAAGAAAATGAAGTTATCCTTTTAGGAATCTTAACATTTTCCAAGGGCTTTGTTAATGATTTCATGGGGTCTGTAAGACACTTCATGATAAGCACAGTCATATAGGTGGCTCCCGTAGGCGCCCTCCTTGGCTACCTGACCCCTTGGTCTGGCTGTTGTTTTTCTATTTGCGTATCAGTGATCTACGGTAACTTTTGAGGGGAGGGAAATAGTCCTTGGGTGAAAGGATAAAAGTTCAGTCTTTTATCTCTGTGTCTCCCGATGCTGAGCAAAACGACCAGTGTGCAGTGGATCCCATATAAGCCTGCTGTTCCTGTTCCCTACGTTAGGTTCAGGCTGTTCGTTCCCAGGCAAGAATCTCCCTGACTAAGAGAGTGGGACAGAGCAAATGGTCATCCGAGTCACCAAAGTCTCCTACTGAGGACGCCAAAGCCAAAACCGGACATGCCAGCGATGCTGATTTTACATGCATAGGTCACTAATATATTTGCTGAGTGTCCGTAAAGCGCAAGAAAATGATCACGGACCAACTGCTCACAAATCGGCCAAACCCCGTGCCACAGGCAGGAGGGCCTTGCGAGAAAGAAGCTCAGTGCACAGCTACCAGCTGGGAGGAGTGAGGCAAACCGCTCTTTGAAGAGGCCCAGGGCCACACCAGTCATCCCAGGGTCCACTGGAGAAGGGAGAGGACGGGGTGGAGGGTGTGAGGAGGAGTCTGCCAGCAGGCTGAGAACTTCTAGAAAGGTTGTGGAGATGCCCTGAGGCTGCCCACAGAGGAATTTGGAAGTGAGTAAGCAGAGCCGCATCTGCACATTCCCTTAGATTTTTTTGCAGCTCGAACTGGCTACTCATAGGTAGGTCCCTTTATAGAACCTTTATTTGTTATTATTATTATTATTAAGATTTTATTTATTTATTTGTCAGAGAGAGAGGGAACACAAGCAAGGGGAGTGGGAGAGGGAGAAGCAGGCTTCCCCCCTGAGCAGGGAGCCCGATGTGGGGCTCGAACCCAGGGTCCCGGGATCATGACCTGAGCCAAAGGCAGACACTTAACGACTGAGCCACCCAGGCGCCCCGTAGAAGAACCTTTAAAAAAAAATGATGCAGGGCGCCTGGGTGGCTCAGTCGGGTAAGCGTCTGCCTTCGGCTCGGGTCATGATCCCGGGGTCCTGGGATCGAGCCCCGCATCGGGCTCCCAGCTCTGCGGCAGGCCTGCTTCTCCCTCTCCCACTCCCCCTGCTTGTGTTCCCTCTCTCGCTGTCTCTCTCTCTGTCAAATAAATAAATAAAATCTTAAAAAAAAAAAAAGCAGTTGCTTTCTGTGGAAGTATGATGCTGATGTTCAGCACTCTATAAATATATACTAAGTAACCATACGGGAATTCATGCTATTCCATAGAATTAGCTGCTAAGGTAAAAACAAACTGCCTGTCTCCCTATGTAAGAAGTGTTGACACAGTTTCTTCGGTGTTTCGTCCATAGTTTGCAGGAAAGTTTAAGTATTTGAAGAATTCAAGCATTGGTATATTATACAGGCACTAGTTAGAGACCCATTTGCGTATTTTCTTTATGATGATGCTTCTAAAAACATTTATCTTGTTAACACTTTTATTGGTTTTGGCTTTTGGTTTTCCCTTTTTTAAAATTATTTTTATTTGTTTTTTAAAAAGACTTTATTTATCTGAGAGAGACAGAGAGAGTGCCAGCGGGGGTGGGGGGAGAGGCAGAAGGCAAAGAAAAGGGAGAAGCAGACTCCCTGCTGAGTGCGGAGCCTGGACGTGGGGCCCGAACCCAGGACCCTGAGATCATGACCTGAGCTGAAGGCAGATGTTCAACCCTCTGAGCCACCCAGGTACCCCTTGGTTTTTGGTGTTTTAGACACAGAATCAAACACTGGATCCAGGTAAAGGATTCTTTAATGAGAATGCATTTTTCACTGCTGTGCGATGAGTATTTGATGGCATTTTTGCTGCGAAACAGGAAGGTGCTGTAAATACTTCTGAGAAAGCTTTCCAATAAGTTCACGTTGCTTGTCAAGAAGAGGCTGATGATTGTCTAGCAATTAGAAGCCATACTGTAGTCTCCCTTCCCCTAAATTAGATGTATTGGTCTCTTACATTCAGCCAACTCCATGAAAAGATATAGAGTTTCCATAAGAAAAATTCCTGTGAGGTTTCAGTAGCTCATAATGCCATTACCATAATTGATCAGTCTTTAACCTGCTCACTTCTTAAATAAGATTCACTTTTTTTTTCATTTTGCCAACATCAGCAGTTAAATGGTCCCCTCCCCTTTTTTTAAATAGTGTGTGTCAGAAGTGGAATTTAATCCCAGCCCTCCTTATGAAGACCAGAATCATTTCCTTGTCATAAAACTCTGAGAATAGTGATAGTGCTTTGCTAAAAGTGTTCCGTCGAAAAGACTTTCCGTAAGCATGCAGACAAACACGATGAGTGTGTATTATGAGATGCGACCCGTAATGGAAGCCACACTTGGCAGAGGCCCTGTGATCTTTCATTGCCAGGAGTGAACAGCAGGTTCATGAGTTGTTGGCCTGGGATGGTTTAGATGTGGCCCAGCCTCCAGGGAGGAACCTGAATCAAATACCAGGAGACTTCCCTACCTCAGGAGGTTAAACACAGAAGCCAACATTCTCCTCAAACCCATCGAGTCAGTTAATTGTTAGATTTATAATTCCATAATTGATACTCACTCTTATGGATGGTTAGGCAGTTAACTGGCCATATGGAAGTGAGGTGGAATTATAATCAAGGTGGAATTGAACAGCAGAGTAAAAACTCAGCAGCTTTTTGGCTTCGGTGCTGTGGGAAAAAGGGATCGGGACCGAGGATGAATACCTGGTTAATACGTTCTTGAGAAGTGTCTAATAGCTTTTTCTTAAGACTAGGGATGCAAGAAATAACCATGAAATATGAGAGAAATGAGATTTAAGATAAGATTGGCAAAAGGGATGAGTATTTTAAAACCATTACAGCCCATTGGACTTTTACTTGGCCTATACAACAGAACATACAAGCTGGGAGTGGACGACCAGCCATGAATTTACTTGATTCATAGTGAACATGATTGTTGTGTTTCTGCATTTACACCTGCCTCAGTCTGCTCTGGGGTGCTCTAGCTATCCCTGCCTCCTGCCATCAAGGCTCCCCGGCTGTGCCTTTTGCAGGATAGGATTTTGTCCATTGCCTCCTGCAAAGGAGATGCTCAGAAGGCTCTGTTGCAGTGGATTTCCAAAGTAGTTGAAAATACCACCTTCATAAACAAAAGGACTGATTTTATTTTCTTTCTCCCTTCCCTTCTTTTGATGATTCAAAGAAAGAACATTTAAAGGACTCCCCATTTTTTTCCCTGTCTTGACGCATTAAAAGAAATACTGTTAGATGGCACAGTATTGGCAGTGAGTAAAAATACAAAGCAGGTTTAACATTAACCTTACCGAGAAACAGTGGAAGACCAATGAAAAGAAAGAAAAGGCTTACTAATAATATTGCATACTGGTATAATTAAATAAATATGGAAAGTTTCATGCATTTAGATGGTGGTCTAGATCCTAACACTTCACCACTCACTTTCAAATAGAAGCTATTTTTGTAAGCACGTAGGAGTCCAGTAATAGCATTTTGGCTAGAAATTTTAAGTTTACATCACCGATATGGATGGATTAAGCACGTGCAAGGAAGTTAAAGGAGAGAATGTTTAGATATCAGAGAGTGAATTCCGTTTAACTGTGAGAGGTGGAGCTTGGAATATTGCCACAGTTTGGGGGAAGACGTTTTAGTGACACCATGTTTTCTATGATTCTTACATATATATATATAAAATCTACACACACAACCATGTGGGAGTAGTCATTGTCCAGAATTCTAGAATTCACAATTTTGTAACTGGCTTATAGTGATTCATATAAAATCTTTTTCTTTTTTTTTTTTAACTATACATTTGAATAAATTGTGAATTATGGATTTTTTTTTTCTTTTTACTAGTATAGTGGTATCTCTTGGAATGACTTCTTAATTGTCCATGGTAAGGTATATCTTGCTGGTCAAAACATCTTAATATAAGGTCAAGTTCAGAATTACAATTAAAGAAGGGACTTAAAAAATTTTTTTTTCCAGCGAGTCTAATTATAAAAGCATTTTGTAGTAACATTACCCATGATCAAATTTGTGGCTAGCATTGTATGTCTTGTCTTCATTTTGTACATTTCTTTTAGTTTTATGATTAGATTCTTTTTAAAAAATTTTATTTATTTATTTGACAGAGAGAGCGAGAGAGCGTGAGCGTACAAGCAGGGGGGAGTGGGAGAGGGAGAAGCGGACTCCCTACTGAGCAGGGAGCCTGACATGGGGCTTGATCCCAGGATCCTGGGATCATGACCTGAGCAGAAGGCAGAAGCTTAACCGAATGAGCCACCCAGGCATCCTTATGCTTAGATTCTTAATAATACTTGCCCGCCATTCCCCTCTTCTGTTCCTAGGACCTGGATAAATCAGCTTGATGCATGGTCTTCATTTATTAGAGCTCATTAGAGAGGTGCTTGATCCTGGATATGTAGGATCTAGTGTTACCAAACATTGATTTATAAGCGCCAGGGACTGTGTTATACTTACCATCTTATTTTGTCCTCACTGTACCCCTATGTGAAAGAGGTGGTATTTTGCTTGCTTAGAGATCAGGAAATGGGTTCACAGAGCCTCAGTGACTCTTCCAAGGCACACGGTCAGACGGTGAGGAAAGAAGCTTCTCCAGGATTTAAACTCGGCTTTGTCTTACCCGCAAACCGTGGCTCTTTATACTGTGCTACGTTGCTTTTCCAGTAACTTCGCCTATTTCAGAAATTAATTTATCTCCCGGAACAAGCAATTTTCTTTCTGCTAGGTGTTATGACCTATTTTCTGTTTCGTAACATTGCCAAGGACATAACTTAAGACTGTATGTTTTTATTTTATTTATTTAAAAGATTTTATTTATTTGAGAGAGAAACACAGCAGGAGCGGGGGGAAGCAGACTCCCCGCTGAGCAGGGAGCCTGCAGGCCAATGTGGGGCGCATCCTAGGACCCTGGGATCAGGGCCTGAGCCAATGGCAGACGCTTAATGGACTGAGCCACCAAGGCGCCCCTGGACTATGTATGTTTTTAATTGTCAGTATGTCACTGTTTTGTTTTTTGAGCAAATAAACAGTAATAACAATCAGGTAGTTCAGAAGCTAAATCACATAGCCAGCCTTCACATGGGAAAAAAAGAAAAAGAGTCAAATCCTCCACCGGGTGCCAACCCCTCCCTTGGGTATATGCCGTGGCGCATTTGGGCCTCAGGGGTGCTTGTTATTGGCTTAATTGTTTAGCTCAGTAACTGTTCCCTGGGCTTTTGCAGTTGTGCACTTCTATATTAGAAAGGGATGAATATCAAATTGTATTGAGGCTGTATGAATGTAGTTTTGATTTAAAAAAAAAAACGCATGGGGGACGCCTGGGTGGCTCATTCATTAAGCTCTGCCTTCGGCTCAGGTCATGATGCCAGGGTCCTGGGATCGAGCCCCACATCGGGCTCCCTGCTCGGCGGGAAGCCTGCTTCTCCCTCTCCCACTCCCCCTGCTTGTGTTCCCTCTCTCGCTGTGTCTCTCTGTCAAATAAATAAGTAAAATCTTAAAACAAAACAAAACAAAACACATGGGCTCAAATACCAACTAGGACAGGTGGATCATCATGGAATCATTTCCTATTTTTTTTAAATGTAAAAATAAAAGCAATCTAAGATGTGGTATCATATAATTTTGAGTGTTTTATGCAGTGTAAGAAAAGAGAACCGTTTGACCTTGAGGTTTAGCCAGGTTCACTGAACTAGGATTGATTGTATTTACTTCTCCAGGAGTTGAGAGGTGCTCTTGGTCCTGCAGGAAGTAATGTTTGCGTAGTTGGAACGTTGTAAATGTAGCTAAATAGTTTATTGGTTAATCTCCACACAAGACAAGATGTAATTATAACTATAGAAAAATACAAAGCAAGGCTTAAAACCTGGCCAATTCAGGAAGAGGGAAAGAGCAGACAGGAGTCCATGACTAGACAGCAGGAGGGAAAGAGAGGCCATAGAGGGATACGTTGGGATGCTAATTTCCTTCTCTTACATGGTGGGATGTCAAGATACACTGTGTAAGGCTGTTGAAACAAGAAACAGAGCTAACCAATTGAAGAGCTAAAAATAGCATAATCAAGAAAACTAGGGAAGAATTAGAGGTGAAGGAAGTGTGAATGAGTTAGATATGAGGGAGGCAGGCAGGCAGTCAATAGATTCTGTCTGAGGTTGACAAATCAAGAAGAGATACAAGCCTATTATTTGGTTAAGCTGATAACCACAAGGACTGTAAAAACAATAATAATGGAAGGGAGTGGAAATGGGGACTATGGGCTCAGGGACGCTTCCTTACCACTTATTGTCACCTGGTTCTGTTTGGAAAAATTTAACTGCATATGCATTACTTTTAAGATAATTTGAGAAAAAAAGATTTTAACACTTGTGGATGCACAGTCTCCAGACCACCTTTCCACATACTCTTCTATTGCTGCTATTTCCAAGCCACCAGGGACTGCTGTCGCTAATGGCAGAGGGCTCGAGTTCCCGAAGAATCAGGACAACGGTAGGTTGGGGTGGGGTGGCAAGCAACTTACACCCACAGTCGCATTCAGGTCTTCAGCTGGTTTCATGTTTGGATCCTGATCAAAATGTGGCACCCTGGCGTGTAGATGCTGCGCTGCCTTTGTCCTCTCTGGTCTGAGGAGTGGCCGAGCCTCAGGGCACCGACTTCCTTCCAGGAACTTCCTGCAAGGGGAAATTTCGACTTTTCTGCATGAACACTCCAAATGCCTGTGGGCCGAACAATGGCCATAAGCAGTTGTTTTTCAAGGGACTTGGTTTTGTTTTGACCTTGGGAAGTGTGGATTGTTGTGTTCATGGCGCCTCCAGGTGGGCAGTCAAGGAAGGGCGTCGTGGGGGGGGGAGGGAGGGTAGGAGCCCCTGGAGGATGATGACTTGCTTGTGCCATTTTCCCTTTCAGCCCTGGGCTGTGTGGTTCCCCAGCCATTCAGAAACGGGGAGGTGGGTGGGGTGGGGTGGGGAAGGGGGGGGGAGGTGGGGGGGGGGGGGGGGGAGCGTGTTTCAGTTACAGGGGTTTGGGTGGGGAGTGGAGTCTAGGGAGCAGGGAGCGGCTGGGGAAGGAACTTACTTGGGAGTTCCTGCCAGTAGCTCAAGGATGCACCCAGGCTCAGAACGTTGTGTAAATAGATGCCTCTATCCAGTGTGTCCCTCTTTGCCTCTCTCCAGCCCAGTTTCTAAGTAATTCCATCTTTTGCGATACAGGAACTCCAAGGGGGCTATTCTGAGCTTCCCCCAGCAGCAGGAAAATCTTGTCTACTAATTGTACCTGCACATTTCCCTATCAGGAGTTGAGTTGCTGTTGATTTAGTCCGGGGCTGCTAAGCCCGCTGCCACCATGATTGAAGTGGGTGGTTATAAGTGAGTGGCACGGTCTGGGTGGGGACTTTGGCAAACTAAAATCTCATGGCTCATTGAAGTTGTTGTTGAGCTTCGAATGTTGCCATGTATGGAGGGCAGGCGTAGGGCTTGACAGAGCTTCTAGTTTTTCAAGAAAAACAAGGAATCTGGGTTTATGAGTGAAATCTCTTGTATTTTAAACATTGCCAACTAAAAAATTTTTAAACTATTGCCTAGACTTTAAAAACAATTTTTATTGGGTGGGTAATATCTGAGAACCGCCAGTTCTTTTCCTCTGTTTCAGACTCTAACCCTTGCCTCCTGAATGTTCTTCTGCCTTGATTGTTGAAAATGAGCTGAACATCTACTGGGCACTTCATTTATAGTCCATCTTGTCCCCAGAGCATTTTAAAGATGCTCTTATTGTATATAAGATAATGTAAGTTAGAAGTAGGTGAACACGTCAAAACAATCGTATGATGAAAAGTGGAACCAGAATGAAATTGTACGTACGCGTCTGTGAGCACGTCAGTGGATCTCACGTGGGGCATGGAACTTCCTAGCAACTTGCTCAGCACGGAAGCCAGAAGCCTTTTCACCTGGACAATTTGGGATGGCCATTAAACAAACTGTGTAACAGAGGTTGTTGCCAGGATCAGAGGCTACTTCCTAAATGGTCTTCAAAGGAACGCAGTGAATCATAAGAGAGGCAAGGCCCTCATGGCAGCGTGGGTTTTATAGGACTTGTTCTTTTCTATTGTCCTGTATTAAAAGGCTGTTACCATGTACCCTACTATATAGTTTAGGGGGTGAGATAATGAGGAGGGCTGAGCTGCAGGTACAAGTCTTCTGGTGGTCTAACTGCAGGTGGGGAGTGGGGTGGCGGTAGAAAATGGAATAGTTTGGGAGACAAGGAGGTGTAGGATTCATCTATGGAAGCAGAGGGCTGGGTTTGAATCCTAGTCCCATCCCTTACTAGTGGTAGAACCTGGGCTGAGTTGCTTTATTTTTCTAAACCTCAGTTTCCCCATCTATGAAATGGGCATGATTACGTAATAGGATCACTCTCCTAAGGCGCCATGTGGCTTAACTGACTTAGTTCAAAGAACTCTCTCATTGCAGTTCCTGGTATGGAATAAGCATTCCTTGTATGGAATTAGAGACTTTGCCAGCAGTGGGAACTTAATTGTCAAAATGATTCAGTGTGGCTGTCTGAGATTTATTTACAGAACTTAAGCTGTTTTTGTTTGCCATAATAAAATATTCTATTCCACTGAATCCCTGGTCACCAAAAATCTGTCGAGCACCTATGTACAAAGTGTTTTTGCAAGGTTCAGTGGAATGGCCCCTGGTCTCAAGGAACTTGTATTTTGGTTAACAAGATAAATATGCAGGAAGAGTACAAGACAGGGTGGACCAAGGGTCATCCCAGCACGGCTGTGGCCGTTCGGAGACGGCTTGTCACAGTGGTCTGATACCAGAGGAAGGTTTCACAGACTGATGGTCGACTTTATTATTTTCAGGCTGGATTTTTGTAGTTTGAATCATCCCAAACACTGTACAAGAAGATTTCCAGCCATGTTAACAAAGTACGGTGGGGATTTACCTCAGTATTTTTATATGAATCGTTATAGGAGAGAGCGTACCGGCAGCAATTAGCCATGCTTGGCAATTTGTTTTAATTAAACATTATCTTGGGTAATTTAGGCTGGGCCATCATATGCATATTTTAGCATTACACCGAGTGCTCGTAGCTGCTGGCCTTGGGTACACAGGGAGATGGAGATCTGTGTGACAGGCGTGGCTGGGCACCCCGACTGAAAATGCAAGCCCGCCTGGAGCAAAACCTAAAACACCCCCCCCCCCTTAGCGGCCCCTGTGGCCTGGGGGGAGTTAGGTGGCCTCTCTCTGCCTCGGTTGTACCATCGGTGAATGGGGGTATGATTGTACTAGCGTCTGCTTCATAAGGCGTGCTGTAAACATGACACGACTAAGTATCTTTGAAGTCCTTAGAACAGTGTCTGGCAAAGAGCGAGCATGTGTTAGTTATTATCATCCGTCCCTCTTGGAACAATCAATATTTAATTTTTAAAGACTGCTGTCTGGTCAGGCTTGGGCATGCGGCCTGTAGTTTCAGAAGGGAACACGGCTGACGATGCACAAGGGGATGGAAGCTCATAACTTTCTGGCACTCTGGACCTCATTAGCTCCATGACTGTGGAAACACGGCGGGGGGGGGGGGGGGCAGTGGGGAGGGTTCCTCTTTCAGGCCCAGATGTTGGAAGCGCAGCTCCAGCCTCAGCTGCAGCTCCCTGGCTCTGTAACACATGGCAAGTTCATCAGGCCCCTCATCTGTGTCTGCCAAAGATGCCTAACCTCTCCTTCCTGAGTTGAATTTTCATCCGGTCTGTATGCACTGAGAGCAGGTAATGGTTGAGAAATAGGTGGGCCAGTGGCTTATAGTCTTAGAGCGCTATTAAAAATGAAAGGAGATGGGGCGCCTGGGTGGCTCAGTCGTTAAGCGTCTGCCTTCGGCTCGGGTCATGATCCCAGGGTCCTGGGATCGAGCCCCGCATCGGGCTCTCTGCTCCACGGGAAGCCTGATTCTCCCTCTCCCACTCCCCCTGCTTGTGTTCCCTCTCTCACTGTCTTGTCTCCCTGTCAAATAAATAAATAAATAAAATCTTAAAAAAAAATGAAAGGAGATGTAAATGTCACTACTAAATATGATCGATTTGATTTCAGGTTTTCATAGGAATTTGCATATATAGTATTCATCATATGAGATAATTAAATTTTACCATATTACCTTACAGTAGCCCAATAAAGACTTTCACTGATTGCTCAGCTTCTGTGTTTCTCCAGGTTCCCCTCTTTCCCATCGGAGAAGTGACTTGAGTCTCGGGGTGTGCTTTTGAACCCTTCCTAATGAAGTCCCGTTCCTGCGTGCTGAGAGCTCGCTCTCACGCCCATCAGTGCAGCTCCCATACGCATCTGGCTTCTGAGGCCTCCTTTTCAGGGATGTGCTCAGCCATGAGAGGCTGTAGAGAGATGGAGACGTAGACTGGCCACGGATAAGAATACACGCCGGCCCCTGGAGCTGCACACGCAGGACAGGGAGGGCGATCTTGTCGCGGAGCCAGGCTCTCAGCCCACTTGTAATCTGAAAATGCGTGCATGATATCATGACTTCTTTCTTGGAGCGGTTCATTTTAGTTTTCCTTACAGGAAAATTCTTGGCCATTCTCACACAATTACTCTTCAAATGAAATTTATAATTATTTTGTCAACTTCTTAAAAAGCAGCCCGTTGGTATTTTGAAAGTGATTGCACTAAATATATAGAATAATTTGGGAGAAATTTACACTGTCACAGTCCAGGAACACGGTATGCTTCTCCCTCTGCTTTTTTAAACACCTTTCCTTCCTCCCTTTCTCCCTCCCTCCCTCTCTTTCTTACCTCAGTAAGTGAAGTTTTGTACTTTTATTTATGTAGGTCCTCCACTTTTCCTGTTTTTATTTCTAGATATTTTATATTTTGTTTTTGATTGCAGTAGTGAACAGACTGTTCTTAAATTATATCTTGTAACTGGTGTTTGCTGATTATAGAAGAGCTGTTGATTTTTGTACATTTATAAGTGGGCTTAAAAGCTCGTTTACTGAATTGCCTAAAAATGGGAACTGCCTAAAATGTCGCCTGCATTTGTTCTGTTCATGAGCACAGGACAAAAAAGTCTGAGCAACATAGATTTTTGTTTTATTCTCTGCCAGCCTCTCAAATTCACCCTGGGTCTCTCTGTTCATTTGCTGTGGCATTCCTAGCACCTACCTCAGGATTTACGACGGTATGCACTTGGTAGACATTTGTGAAATATTTCATTTTCTTAATTCAGTAATAATTTTTCAGTGGTTTGTCTTTTTTGAGAATAGCAATTATATCATCCCCGAATAATAACAATTTTGTCTTGTTTCTAGTATTTGTTTTTTTTTTTTCATTCTTTAATTTTAATTCCCCCCTTTTTTTTTTTCTTTTAAACCTTTTGGCTCTTTTCACCCAGCTTACCCAACTGCCCCCCTCAACCCCTGGCCTCCAGCAACCATCAGTCTGTTCTCTTTGTCTATGAGCTTGGGTTTGTCGTCGTGGTTGTTTAAATTCCATATGTGGAGTCTTTCTCTGGCTGGCTGACTTCACTCAGCATAATGCCCTCAGATCCATCCATGTTGTTGCAAAAGGCAAGATTTCATATTTTTTTTTAAATGGATGAATAGTATTCCACTGCGTGTGTATGTTTCTCATAATGTCTTTATCCGTTCATCCATCGATGGATACTTGGGTTGTTTCTGTATCTTGGCTATTGTAGACAATGCCACAGTGGACATAGGACGCATATGTCTTTGCAAATTAGTGTTTTTGTTTTCTTGGGATAAATACCTGGTAGTGTAAGTACTGGATCACATGGTAGTTCCATTTTTAATTTTTGAGGAACCTCCATACTGTTTTCCAGAGTGACTTCACTAATTTTCATTCCCACCAACAGTGCACGAGGTTTAGTTTTTCTCCACATCCTCACCAACACTAGCTATTTCTTATCTTTTTGGTCATAGCTAGGATGAAACTAGGACTTTAATTCCATTTTAATTCTCATCTTGTATTTTGGCTAGAACTTGCAGTACGGAGGTCAGTGATATTCACCGTGGTAGGCATTCTTATTTTGGTCCGGAATTTCATGGAATATGTTTAAGTGTTTCACTATTAGAATTTGAGAAATTTTTTTTAAAATTATAGTTGCTTTATTCTTGGTTTCTAGAGTTATTTTGT
Source organism: Phoca vitulina (assembly GCF_004348235.1). Taxonomy (NCBI): domain Eukaryota; kingdom Metazoa; phylum Chordata; class Mammalia; order Carnivora; family Phocidae; genus Phoca; species Phoca vitulina. The sequence goes on along the minus strand of NW_022589740.1, from coordinate 17,306,361 downwards.
TTTAAATTAGGAATAGAGTCAGTACATATATATATTGAGATGATTATTTGATTGTCCAACTTTGACTTCTGTGATAACTTATTTCTCTATATATGCTATAGTACAGTATTCTTGGATTACTAGAATAATCTCTGTTATTCTAGTAATATATTACCAAATCTGATTTGCTATTTTTTTCTTATGATTTTCTTTATGATTTTGTCTGTATTCATAAACTAGATTTTCTTTTGTATTTCTTATTTGTTAGGCTAACTTAGATAGAATAGGTTAAAAATTTTTCTATTTCTTTTCTGTGCTATGGTAGAATATAAATCATGTGGGAATTACCTGGTCCTTGAAGGTTTGGCAGGACTCACTGGTAAAATGGACAGCAGTGGCAGCCTTTTATTTTGTCTTCTTTCTTTCTTTCTTTCTTTCTTTCTTTTTTTTTTTTAAAGATTTTATTTATTTATTTGACAGAGAGAGACACAGTGAGAGAGGGAACACAAGCAGGGGGAGTGGGAGAGGGAGAAGCAGGCTTCCCACAGAGCAGGGAGCCCGATGGGGGGCTCGATCCCAGGACCCTGGGATCGTGACCTGAGCCGAAGGCAGACGCTTAACGACTGAGCCACCCAGGCGCCCCGTCTTCTTTCTTTCTTATTATTTAATACAGTGTGTCATTAAATAATTAAAAAAATTAGAATATAACAGATGGTCAGTAAGTAGACCAGTCACTTGAATTGCTACTCTCCAGTGAAAGGCACTTAAAACCTTTTGGTTTATTTTCTTCTAAACCTTTTTCCTATGCATAAGCATACAAAAATATACATAAATTACATAGATTATTTTAACAAATATTATTCTACATATTATTTTGCAATATTTTGAACATCTTTCTACAGCAGAATTAATCGGCATCATTTTCATGGGTTGCATAGTATTTCATGATGTAAATATATATTAATTTAAGCTAGTTCTCTATTAATGAATATTTAGATTGTCACCATTCTTTACTACATAAAATTTTGAGCAGTCATTCCTATATAGACATCTTTGCTTAATTATCTGTTTTTTTTTCACCCCCCCTCGTGGCAAAGTCCAAAAAATGTAATTACTGGATCAAAAGGTAGTGAGTATTTTTAAGTACACATTTTGTCAAATTGCCTTCCAGAAATGTTCAATTTATAGTGTGTGAGGGTGTCATTTACCATTAACTATCACAGATAAATTTATAAAAGAAAATTACCTGATGATCATTTAGCATGTGACCACAGGAGGGCCCATCTCCCTGGAATGGATGAAAAAACCTCCAGCCTGGCAGGCGCTGATATTAACCTGGTTAATCTAATTAATTGCATTGTACTTCGCGGCCTTGGGCATTCAGGGTACACATGGTACCGGCATCAAGCCGGGCCTCAGAGACTTACAGACTGGCTGCCAGTCCACATTCCTGTCCCTTTCACCTGCTCAAGGGCTGTGAACCAACCTTTCCTGTGTCTGCCTTGCCACCCTCCCTGCCTTGGGAATACCAGAAGAAAACCCCAAACTTTAGAAGAGCACTTTTTAAATTTTTTTTTTGGGGGGGATCAAAGTAAAATTTGTTATATAAGAAAAGAAGTTCAGGGCATATAAAAGTATATAAAACAGAAATGGAAATTTTCAACCCCACTTGCCAGCAACGGTCTGCCATTTGCAGTTTGGCATCTACCATTCCAGGCTTTGGTTGCTTGGTGGTTTTCTCTGCCGGAGCATCAATTGGAGGGCAGATATCTTCTGACATTGACAGCAAGGAAACACGGACTGAAATGGGGTTTTGGTTACTTTGCCATATTTAATTTCATGACATTTCTCCCACTAATATGCCATTTTACACTGGGGAAATACATTTAAATAGCTTGTTCAAGGTTGTTAGATAGTTAAGTGGCAGAGCTTGGATTTGGACCAAAGTCTGTTTCCATGATGCTCATTCCTGTTTCAGAGGCCCTGTCTAATCCCGAACTAAGCACGGTAGTCATTAGCCACATGTGACCATTTAAATTTAAATTAATTAAAATTAGATACAAATTTAAAATTCAGTCCCTCGATTTCACTATAATTCAAATGCTCAGTAGGCACATGTGAATAGTCACTACTAAAGAACATCAAGACTAGAGAGATAACATTTGCATCATTGTAGAAAGTTCTGTTTGACAAATGTGGAATCACTGAAATCAAAGAAATCGTGAATATAGAGTTTTTTTTAAAGTTTTTATTTGAATTCCAGTTAGTTAACATACAGTGTAATGTTAGTTTTAGGTGTATAATACAAACATCCATACAGCACTCAGTGCTTATCACAGCAAGTGCACTCCTTTGTCCCGATCATCTGTTTCATGCATCCTCCCACCCACCTCCCTTCTGGTAACTATCAGTTTGTTCTCTATAGTTAGGAGTCTGTTTTTTGGTTTGCCTCTCTCTCTCTCTTTTTCCCTTTGCTTGCTTGTTTTGTTTCTTGGATTCCATGTATGAGTGAAATCGTGTAGTGTTTGTCTTTCTCTGACTTATTTCCCTTAGCATAATACTCTCTAGCTCCATCCATGTTGTTGCAAATGGCATGGGTTCATTCTTTTTTTATGGCTGAGTAATATTCCATTGTATATGTATACCACATCTTTATCCTTTCAGTATCAATCGGGGGACACTTGGGCTGTTTTCATAATTTGGCTATTATAGATAATGCTGCTATAAACGTCGGGGTGCATGTATCCTTTGAATTACTATTTTTGTATTCTTTGGATAAATACTTAGTAGTGCAGTTGCTGGATCATATGGTAGTTCTAGTTTTAAGTTTTTGAGGAACCTCCATAGTGTTTTCTAGAGTGGCTGCAGCAGCTTGCATCCCCACTGACCGTGCAAGAGGGTTCCCCTTTTCTCTGCATCCTCACCAACACCTGTTGTTTCTTGTGTTGTTGATTTTTGCCATTCTGACAGGTGTGAGGCGATACCTCATTGTACTTTTGATTTACATTTCCCTGATAAGAAGTGATGTTGAGCATCTTTTCATGTGTCTATTGGCCATCTGTATGTCTTCTTTGGAAAAATATCTTTTCATGTCTTCTGCCCATTTTTAATTGGATTATTCATTTTTTGGGTATTGAGTTTTAGAAGTTCTTTATATATTTTGGATACTAACCCTTTATTGGATATGTCATTTGCGAATGTCTTCTCCCATTCTGTAGGTTGCCTTTTTAGTTTTGTTGATTGTTTCCTTCACTGTGCAGAATCTTTTTCTTTTGATGAAATCCCAATAGTTTATTTTTGCTTTTGTTGCCCTTGCCTCAGGAGACATATCTGGAAAGAAGTTGCTATGGCCAATGTCAGAGACATTGCTGCCTGTGCTTTCTTCTCGGATTTTAATGGTTTCCTGTCTCACATTTATTTCTTTAATCCATTTTGAATTTATTTTTGTGTGTGGTGTAAGAAAGTGGTCCAGGTTCAGTCTTTTGCATGTTGATGTCCAGTTTTCCCAACACCATTTGTTGATTTCCTATTGTATCTTCTTTCCTGGTTTTTTGAAGATTAATTGACCATATAGTTGTGGGTTTATTTCTGGGTTTTCTGTTCTGTTCTGTTGATCTATCTGTCTGTTTTTGTGCCAGTACCATACTGTTTTGATGATTTCAGTGTTGTAATAGAGCTTGAAGTCCAGAATTGTGATGCCTCCTTTGCTTTTCTTTTTCAAGGTTGTTTTGGCTACTCGGGGTCTTTTGTGGTTCCATACAAATTTTAGGATTGTTTTCTCTAGTCCTGTGAAAAATACCATTGGTATTTTGATAGGGATTGCATTAAATGTGTAGATAAGGGCTTTTTTTTTTTTTAAGTTCTGTTCTGCCACGTTTAAGAGACTCTCATGCTCTAGATTTGGAAAGATAGCACTGAAAACCTGCTTATTAAGAAATGGGACAGGGGCACCTGGGTGGCTTAGTCAGTTAAGTGACTCTTGGTTTCGGCTCAGGTCATGATCTCAGGGTCGTGAGATTGAGCCCCACGTCGGGCTCCACACTCAGCATGGAGTCTGCTTGAGATGCTCTCTCTCTCCCTGTCCTTCTGCCCCTTCCCCCACTTTCTCTCTCTCAAATAAATAAATAAATCTTAAAAAAAAAAAAAAAAAGAAATTGGACAAACCTGGTGGGGCCAAAGTTTACAAATGAAGTATTGATCACCTGTTATGAACTCTCTGCGGGGATTGGGATGCAGATGTTCTAAAAAATACATTCACTGTAAATTTGAATGTATCTGAAGGTGGAATATCAGAACAAGTACGTACCTCCTCTTTTTCCTTTTTTTCTTTTCCTAGAAAAAAAGTGAAGGTGATGTGTTTTTTTTTTTTCCCTGCTGTATGTATATAAAACCAGCAGGATGGGAGAAGAAGCCAACACCCCTAGTTTTGATTGTGTTCTACAAGCGCTGTCCTAGGGAAGCTCCAGATGCTTCCCTTCCTGGTCTGTGCACTTGGGCCTCTTGGTAGCAGCACGGTGAATAAAACTGGGGAGGAAAGCTCATGTTGGGGCAGACGCGATGCAGGTTGGCAGCATACCGGAGAAAACACTACCTCGTTTGCCTTCCGTTTAGTAGGTGCTCGGTACATAAATGTGATGCCGTCATGTATTTCAACAAAGAACTGCTTCAGATTTCCTGGACAGTCCGTGGGACTGAACTGATGTGGCTAGAAAGTAAGCTAGGATGTTTGCCAGTGCTGTTGAATGTACTGAAAAACATTGTGTTGTGGGATATTTAGTATACTTGTAAACTTAGGGTATATACTGTGTGTGTGTGTGCATCGTTTCTTCTTCACTGGATGAGCATTGGACATCTCAGTCATTTATAGCCTCCCGTGGACATTTATATTTTATGACTTTTGTGTTTACAAGTTGGCCTTAATTTTATTCTACAGTATCAGGCAGAGTTAAGCCAGCGTATCAGACTAATTGTAGAGGGAGGCAAGATCTTGGGCAGTAAACAAGTTAATTCCTGAGTTTAAATTGGAAACTTTGATGGTTGCATTAACTTTCAGGCCAGCAGAAATTCTTAAATTGCTGCTTTAGGGCCCTGGATGGTAATTCGGGTGTGTTAAGAAATTACAGGGAATCACGAGAGTGTGAAATCATTACGAGAGCCGCAGTGTATTTCCCACCTGCAGGTGGCAAGGCCAAAGGGAACATTTGGGGGGTTGAATAAAAGTGATGGGCTGCTTGACTGCCTTAGGAAGGCATTTCTGTATGTCCCAGCACTTAGAAATAACCAGGCCTGGGCAGTATATGCACACCAGGGTGAGCCTCCAAAAGTAAATATACTTTAATTTCTTCAAGGAGAAGTGCTGTCCTATCATGGTCTGTCCAGAACATTTTCACTGGGAGCAAACTCTGGCAGCCTGCGATCATGCATCACTGGCGAGAAGAATGCAGTCCTCCAGCATCACTTCCCCCCGGGCTCTGTGAGAGTGGAATGAACTTGCCAGTAGGAGGTGATTTCCCGGAAGATCCCAGCACTCAGGAATTACTCTGTCAACTCCGGTTCTGGCTTCTACCTGAGTCCTCTTTAAGAGGGCCGGCATTGTGGTGTCTCTGCTTTGGCAAATAGCATTGTGTTTCCTTTGGTTCGGTACACTTACGGAGATTAATTTGGAATGAAGTGTAATTGAAGGCCAATTACATCTGATGGCTAGATCTATTAGAGCAGAGCAGTGTTGTTGTTTGGGGAATGGAAAGCATTTGAAATAGTGTCTGGGAAATACGGTAAATGCATCGAATGTCACTGCCTCCTTGTCTAATAGCCTAATTTAAATGACTTTTTCCTTTGTTGTTGCATTAGTTCACTTCAGATAGACTTCAGAGTCTAAGAGGAAGGAAACATGGTAAATGAACACTTAGGCATTCTGATACATTCATTATCATTGGTAGAAGAACTAGAAAGAGCTTAAAGGAAATTTTTACTTTTTGATTCTTCTGCAGAGAACAGAGGGAAAATAATTCACCTTTTTTAATGTAGTGGTTCATTTAGCCCGTAGGTTCTTGATTTTAGTTGAAGCGGCCCTAAGCAAGCAAGCAAATTCCCGGGTGTCTGTTTCTGCCTTTCTCCAGAAACAAAGTATATTCATTCACATGTGTCGCTGCACCTGGGACCCCAGCCGCTTCCCGCCCCGCAACTCCCGTGTTGTATCCTCTTCCCAAGAGGCACTTAGAGATAAAAAAGTTGCTTATCTTCATTTCAGATTTCCCATGAACGTAAAATTTTTGAAGAGCAGATGAAAAAACAACAACAACAACAACAAACAAACCACCCAAAACCTAAGGCGGTGAGAGAAAAGCCCATAGGGAGAATGATCAAGAATGAGCTCGGCCGGAGGGAGGATGTGGCAGCTGTTGGACTGAGCAGACCCAGGCCACAGAAGGACCTGGGGCAGGGATCTGTGCGGCCCGGGCCGAGGCAGTGGGCCAGTCAGGGAGCAGGGCAGGAGGCGAGGCCCCGGACTCTGCTGAGGAAGGACCGCGCACACTGGGAAAGAACATGGAGCCCGGAGGCGGTGGGGGGGGGCGGGGAGGCGGGGGACACGGGGACACGACACTGGGATCCACAAGTCATCGCCGGTGCCAAGGTTGAGGATGAGAACACACACATTTCAAGAGGTAGTTTTATAGCCACAGACCGAAAATCATTCTAATCTGCAAATTCATTACCTCTTTCCCCCTTGTGGGTATCTCAGCTTTGAATTTCCTGACTTGATGATGAATACACTTTGTTTTAATGTTTATTAATGCCCTATTTACTCTCCCTGGGGTGAAGTTTTGGCTAGTAACAAGATTCAGTGTCTCTGCTGTCGCGAGGCATTGCTGTAGTGAACCAAAGCTAAGGAAAATGAATTTTATTCCATTGGGGAACTGTAATTACCTTAGAAAAAATTTAAACTGTGCTTTGCAACTAGCAAAATCCTGTTATGAAGAAAAAATATATATATAGCAAAATATTCTGCTTGCATGCAATGAGATCCCAGTAAAATATAATTTAGAGAGGGCCTTCTACTTTGTTACAATAGCATTTATAACTTGTTTTTTGAGATATAATTGCTATACAGTGAGCTGCATATATTTAACGTGGAAAATTTGATCAGTTCTGTCATATTGTATCACTGCTATAATGAACATACTCACTAAACCCCAAAATTGCCTGTTTCCCACTCTCTCAGCCCTTGTTCTCCCGGAGCAACAAGTAATCTGATTCGTGTCACTACAGAATAGAGTGTTACAAATATGGGATTATTCAGTATGTGCACTTTTGTCTTTTTTTTTTTTCTTTTCTTTCCTTTTTTTTTTAAGATTTTATTTATTTATTTGACAGAGAGAGAGACAGCAACAGAGGGAACACAAGCAGGGGGAGTGGGAGAGGGAGAAGCAGGCTTCCTGCCGAGCAGGGAGCCCGATGCGGGGCTCAATCCCAGGACCCCGGGATCATGACCTGAGCCGAAGGCAGACATTTAAGGACTGAGCCGCCCAAGCACCCTGTCTTTTTTTTTTCCACTTAGTAAAATTTATTTGGAGATTGATCCATATTGTTGCATGTATCAGTAGTTTGCTTCTTTTTTTCCTGAGGCACATTCTGTTGTGTGGATATACCACCATTCACCTATATAGATGGATATTTGGATTATTTCCATTGTGGGGCTATGACAAGTCAAGTGTGTATGAACATTCACATACAGGTCTTTGTGTAGACTTACGCTTTCCTTTTCCTCTTGAGTAAATACCTCAGGGTCGAATGCCTGGAGCACACAGGAGTGGATGTTTAACTTTTTATGAAGCTATCAAGCTGTTTTTCAGAGTGGTTGTCACATTTGACATCCCCATCGGCAGTGTGTGAGAGTTCCCGTTGCTTGACATCCCCGTCAGCACTTGGTATGGGCAGTCCTTTTAATTATTGTCATTTCAGGAGGTGTGAAGCGCTATCTCATTGTGGTTTTACGTTGTATTTCCCTAAGGACTGATGTAGTTTTCCATGGGTTTATTTGCCATCTGTATAACTTCTTTAGTGAAGTATGCATGCCTTTTGCCTATTTTTTAGGGTTTTGGGTTTTTTGTTTTTTTAGGATTACTTGTTTTCTTATGGAGTTTGGAGAGTTCTTTATATTTTCTGGATACAAATTAAGATATATGCTTTGTAAATATTTCCTCTTTGTGGGCTGTATTTTTATTCTTCTAACAGTGTCTTTTGAAAAGAAGTTTTAAATTTTGATGAAATCCATTCTCTCAATTTTGTTTTTCTTTTATGGACTCTGCCATTGGTGTCCTATGTAAGAAATCTTTGCCTAACCCAAGGTCACAAGTTTTCTCCTATGCTTCCTTCTAGATCTAGTGTAAAATGTGTTACCTATAAAATTTCTAAAAAATAGGAGAAAATCTTTTGATTTCATTTTTTTGTAGATGGTGTGATGTATATGTCAAAGTTTATTGTTTACCCATATAGATGTCCAGTGGTTCCAGTGCCATTTGCGGCAAAAAAGATTTTTTTTTCCCCTTGAATTGCCTTTGCACCATTGTCAGTAATCAGTTGTGTGAGTGTGTGTCTCTCTGTTTCTGGCCTCTCTATTCCTTTCATCTATTTGTTTATCTTCCTACCAATACTATCACCTTGATTAGTGTAGTTTTTTAATGATGTCTTAAAATCACATATTAACTTTCCAACTTTGTCCTTTTTAAAAGTTTTTTTTGGCTTTTCCATGTCCTTGTATTTTCTTATTTATTTATTTTAGAGAGAGAGTATGTGAGTGGTGGGGAGAGGCAGAGGGAGAGAGAGAATCTCAAGCACACTCTGTGCTGAGCACGAAGCCTGACATGGGGCTCGATCCCATGACCCTGAGGTCATGACCTGAGCCGAAATCAAGAGTCTGCCTCATGAGGGACTGAGCCACCCAGGTGCTTCATGTTCTTGTATTTTCATATGAATTTTATACCAGCTTGTCAGTTTCTACAAAAGAGCCCTCTAGGATTTTGATAAGGATTGAATTAACTCTCTGGGTCAATATAGGGAGAATTGACATCTTAATAATTTTTAGTCTTTCAACTCATGAGCACAATATATTTTTTTCCACTTACGAAGATTTTATTTATTTTTTTAAAAGATTTTATTTTTTTAAAGTAATCTCTACACCCTCTGTGGGGCTCGAACCCACAACACTGAGATCAAGAGTCACACGCTCTACTGACTGAGCCAGCCAAGAGCCCCTTATGAAGGTTTTAAAAGTTTTCTTCAGCAGTGCTCTCTACTGGTCTTGCACATCTATTTTTGTATTTATCCCTAAGTAGTTCGTAGTTTTGATGTCATTGTAAATGGTATTTTTTACAAATTTAATATTCATTCGTTTGTTGCTAGTGTGGAGAAATACAATTGACTTTTGAATACTGATTTTAGACCATGTTATCTGTGAACAAAGCCTTCTTCCCTTCCAGTTCAGATGCCTTTTATTTCTTTTTCATGCTTTATTGCATTGGCTAGAATTTCTAGTACATTGTGATTAGAAGTGATAAGAGAGGACATCTTTGTCTTACTCTTGATCTTAGGGTGAACGCGGTGCATCTTTCCCAGTAAGTGTGATGTTAGCTGTAGGTTTCTCATTGTTTATCAGGTAGAGGAATTTCCCTTCTTTTCCTAGTTTGCTAAGACTTTATGAGGAATAGATGTGGGATTTTTTTTCAAATACTTCTGTGTTTATTGAAATGATCATGTTTTTATCTTTATTAGCTTGTTAAGTGGCAAACTACTGATACCTGCTGTGATCTTTAAATTTCCTTTCTTCTGTGCACTTGGATTTAATTTGCTCCTTATTTTTAATTTATTTTTATTTATTTATTTTTAAGATTTCATTTACTTATTTGAGACAGAGAGAGAGAGCGAGAGAGTACGGCAGGAGGGGAGGGGCAAAGAAGGAGACTCCCTGCTGAGCAAGGAGCATGATGTGGGGCTTGATCCCAGGACCCTGAGGTCATGACCTGAGTCAAAGGCAGACACTTAATTGACCGAGCCACCCAGTGCCCCTGCTCCTTATTTTTTAAAGGTAGAATCTGAGAACTTTGATTTCAGATGTTTTTTTCCCCCCTTAATATAGGTGTTTGGTGCTATTAATTTCTCTCGAGTACTGCTTTAGTGGCATTCCACATTTAAGATGTGCTTTTATTATCATTCTGTTCCTAATACTTTCTGATTTCCCTTTTGATTTTTCTCACATGTTATTTAGAAGTGTACTTTTAGTTGCAAATTTTGGGGAGATTTTTCTAGTTACCTTGCTGTTGATATTTAATTCCATTTTAGTCAGAGAACGTATTTTGAATGAATCTTTTAAAATTTATTGAGACTGGCTTTATACCTCAGAATATGTTCTAGCTTGATAAATGTTTTGTGTGTACTTGAAAATAATGTTTATTTCATTGTGGGAGAAGTGTTCTGTAAATGTAAATTAGGTAAATTGGGTAGTAGTGTTGTTCAGATGTTCTTTATCTTTTGTGCTTTCTGTCTACTTGTCTTTATTTTTGAGAAAGGGGTATTGAAATCTGAATATAATTGTAGGCTTGTCTATTTCTCTTTGCAGTTCCTTCCTTCCTTCCTTCCTTCCTTCCTTCCTAGAGACACAGAAAGAGGGAGAGAGTGGGGGCAGGGATGGGGGGGGGAGAAAATCTTAAGCAGGCTCCATGTGCAGTGCAGAGCCCAACATGGGGTTTGATCTCACGATCCTGAAGTTGAAATCAAGAGTTGGACGCTTAACCGACTGACCCACCCAGGTGCCCCCTTGCAATTCTTTTCTTGCCTCTCAAATTTTCAAGCTCTGTTATTAGGTACATAAACATTTGGGATTATTATGTCCTTTTGATAGACCAACATTTTTATCATTATGAAACCTTTTTTATTCTTAATATTATTTAAGTATTAAATAATCTTTAAAATAAGCTTTAAAATCTATTTTGTCTGGGGCGCCTGGGTAGCTCAGTTGTTAAGCATCTGCCTTCGGCTCAGGTCATGATCCCAGGGTCCTAGGATCGAGCCCTGCATCAGGCTCCCTGCTCAGCGGGAAGCCTACTTCTCCCTCTCCCACTTCCTCTGCTTGTGTTCCCTCTCTCGCTGTGTCTCTCTGTCAAATAAATAAATAAAATCTTTTAAAAAAATCTATTTTGTCTGATATTAATATACCCACTGTAGTTTTCTTTTGATTAGCATTAGCATGTTGTATCTTTTCTCATCCTTTTACTTGTAAACCATTTTTATCTTTATATTTGAAGTGTTTTATGAAATGTCTTTCTCCTTCTGTTTCTTCAAATGTATATATTTTTTTATGTCTCCACTTTTCTGTCTTCTCCTAGGATTCATATTCTAAGTAACTTAGATAACAATATTGTCCCACATATTGCTGAGGCTTTTCATTTTTTCCAGTCTTTTTTCTCTCTGTGCTTTGTGATAATTTCTATTGCTATGTCTTCAGATTTACTTCTGTTTTCTTTTCAGTTTCTCATCTGCTGGTTTTTTCCCATCTGTTGCATTTTTCATTTTAGATATTGTAGTTTTAATCACTAGAAGTTCCAGTTGGGTCTTTTTTTCTCTATTCCTTTCTCTCTTCATCAAGTTTATGTTTTCTCCTACATTCTTAAGCTTGCAGAACATAATACAGGTTTTAAAAAATAATCTTGGGGCACCTGGGTGGCTCAGTCAGTTAAGCAACTGCCTTCGGCTCAGGTCATGATCCTGGAGTCCCCGGATCGATTCCCGCATCGGGCTCCCTGCTCAGCAGGGAGTCTGCTTCTCCTTCTGACCCTCCCCCCTCTCATGTGCTCTCTCTCTCTCATTCTCTCTCTCATAAATAAATAAAATCTTTAAAAAAAAAAAATAATAATCTTGTCTGTTGGGGTGCCTGGGTGGCACAGTTAGTTGGGTGTCCAGCTCTTGGTTTTGGCTCAAGTCATGATCTCGGGGTTGTGGGATCCGGCCCCGAGTCCGGCTCTGCGCTCAGCATGGAGTCTGCTTAAGACTTTCTCTCCCCGGCCCCCTGCTTGCATGCTCTGTCTCTCTCTCAAATAAGTAAATAACTTTTTAAAAAAGAATAGCCTTGTCTGCTAATACCAACAATCTTATCTTTCCTAGATCAAATTTTAATGTTTTTCCCTACTTCTCAGGTCATGTTTTTCTGTTTCTTTATTTGCCTTAGTTTTGGATTAGATGCCAGACATTGTGAATCTTCACATTATTGGTTGCTGGATTTTTTGGATTCCTTTGTAGTGGTGGTTTTTGTTCTATCATGCAGCTAATTCACTTGGAATTAGTTTGATAACTTGTAGACTTTTAAGCTTTGTTAGGGCAAGTTTAGAGCAGCCTTTATTCTATGGTTACTTAAACTTCACTTCTGATGACTCACTGACCCACGTATTATCCTTTCTGACTGGTGGGAACATGAACATGTGTGAACCTCGGGAATTGTTCAGACTTTGCTTTCCGGTGTTTCTTTCCCAAGACTCATGGAATGACATTCTACTCATTTGTACATCATTATTGAGTCAAGGATTCAGGGACGCCCCTCTTCACACCTCCTGAGCTTTTTCTCTCTATGCAGCTCTCTCCTTCCGGCATTCGGTCATGCAGTTGTTAGCCTTCTCATCCTCCCTGAGTGCCCATCTCTGTCCTTGCCATGTTGTTGTGTAGAAATTGCTTTCAGGCAGTTATCTGGGGGCAGACTTAAGATTTATCTTACTTGTGTTTCTGTGTTGCCTATTACCCTAGGTCTTAAAACAATTTTTTGGTGTATATTTTATTTGATTGTCCAATTGTTTCCTGTTATTTGTTTTTAGTGGTGAGTATACATTCAAACTTTGGTATAATCAGTTAGGTTCTGAAAGCATTTGCTTTTGTTTTCATCTTATATATCAAAATATTACCAGATATCACTTTTTAAAGGAAACAGTATTTTTTTTGTTGTTAGGTGTACTTGGAAGGGAAAGAGTATTTTAAGCTGTTTTATTCATTGGGTCCTGAAGTATGTGTTTCAAATAATGAAATGTGTTAAAGATACTTCATACAAAGAATGATCTCATTCCTGTTGTATGAAATGGTTGCTTGTACAAAATGATTTCCAGGCTTTCTATACTCATTAGTACTGCATTAAAGAAATAGGCATGAAAAAATGAAGGAAAGAAAGCGAACTCTTAAGTTTCTTATTTTTTTACTTGTCCTAGTGTTAGAGTGAAGGGAAAGTTGATGTAAAAGGTTAAATAGCTTGGACTTACTTCAGTCTTAATTTAGTTCGGTTATCCCATCTTTTATATACAGTATTTTGTGTTAACTTCTTTTCTTGGTGTTCTGGTACCTAAGACCTTGCTGATCCTGGAGAGATTGCTCCTCCCACAGCTGGCTCATTTCTAGAGACGGAAAATGACTCTCCTGTGAGCATGCTTTTCATATGCAAGCCAACCAATCCAAAGCCCATGGCCAACACTGGTGGCGCCACTCTCTCTCCTTGCCCGAATAATACGCCTCCAGAGCCAGGACCAGGCGACTAGGGGTAGTCCCTACACCCCAGAGCGCAGTGAGATCGTCCAAACTAACTGATCCCATCTGCCTATCCTGTGTTGCCCTCTCCTTCCTGTGAAAACCATGATAAAGGCCTTGCCCCCCGCTTCTGCTCATACTTTCTGCCTCCTGACCTGGTGCTTCCCCGGGTGGCCCTGCACGGTGGGGCACGCGCCTCTTGGGGACTAGGAGTGACAGACTCTTTTTGGTATAATCCTCTTCGGAACTTTTGGTCTCGCCATACCTGTATAGAAACACAATCCCAGGTACATTTTAAACATATTTGAAAATTACATTTGAAAGTATTACAATTCATTTTTTTTTTTTTTTTTTAGAATAACCAAGCCAAAGATACTAAAGTAAGTAGGACTTGAAGTAGAAAAAGGAAGATGCCTATCATAACCAGCCACTAACAGTTATTTCACCAGTCTCTTCCTTTGGAGTGGGTTGGACGAGAAGGAAATGAAGGGAGTAGAGCAAATAAAGGAATAGGAGGATTTGCTAGAGCGACCCTACGACCAGCAATTGCATTCCTGGGTATTTACCGCAAAAACACAAATGTAGTGATTCAAAGGGGCACATGCATCCCAGTGTTTATAGCAGCAGTGTCCACAATAGCCAACCTTATGGAAAGAGCCTAGATGTCCATCAACAGATGAATGGATAAAGAAGATGTGTGTGTGTGTATACACACACACACACACACACACACACACACACACACAATGGAATATTATGCAGCCATCAAAAAATGAAATCTTGTCATTTGCAATGACATGGATGGAACTAGAGGGTATTATGCTGAGCGAAATAAGTTAATCAGAGAAAGACAAGTATCATGGTCTCACTGATATGAGGAATTTGAGAAACAAGACAGAGGATCATAGCTGAAGGGAGGGAAAAATGAAGACGAAACCAGAGAGGGAGACAAACCATAAGAGACTCTTAATCTCAGGAAACAAACTGAGGGTTGCTGGAGTGGGTGGTGGGGTGGGAGCGATGGGGTGGCTGGGTGATAGACATTGGGGAGGGTATGTGCTATGGTGAGTGCTGTGAATGGTGTAAGACTGATGAATCACAGACCTGTACCCCTGAAACAAATAATACATTATATGTTTAAAAAAAAAAAAAAAGAATAGAAAGATTTGCGAAGAAAGGGCAGGATGGTTGGATTAGAGCATTTTAAGCAGAATTAAGGCTTCCTTACCCCTAAAAATAAACAAAACCAATGTTGCACCCATTCTCTTCTCTAATACCCAGAAGACTAAAGATAATTATCACATTTAGGTCATGTTATTCCTACATGAGTAAAACAGAAAATAGGTGGTGTTGAGTGAAGAGGCGAGGAATCCGTTGATCCACCACTACCCCTGCTCTTGCTGGTGGACCCTGTACCACGGATCCCACTCAGCCCCCACGCTGGGAGTTCTACACCCCCAGGGCATGTGGCCTGCGCCAAACTGACTGGATTCCTGGAATTGTGGTGCCACCTCTGGTTTGCATCTGAATCTCGACATCCTCAGTTTCCATGAATTTTGCTGTAGAAAAACTGATTAGCATATCATTAGATCTGTCTGCAGTCATTTGGAAAGGAAAGATTTCTCTGACTTCTTTATACTTGCATTTTTATAATTGCGAAACACTAAATATGGTAGGGAGTAGAATGATAGAAAAAGTTAGTGGTTCTTAGTTAATTAGAGGAATAAGCAAGAAGTGGAGGAGAAAGCAGCGAACGAAGGGTGCTCACTGGATGCTCATTCTCTGCTGTGCTGTAATGTTTTGATAAGCGTTCAAAACTGATGTGTGCTATTTTCTCAAAAGCACGCTTTCAGGCAGATTGCGGTTTGCAAGTGGTATTATAAAAATTGACCTGCAGAACTATTTCTGTAAAATCCTACCAGTCTCTATGGTAAAGATTTATTTGTATTTTATGGAGATTTTGAATATCACACATTTAACACTTAAAAATGACACATTTTCTCTAAGTATGAAGTATGTAATAAGACCGATGAAAATAAAAATTGTCCACAGAAAGTGAGATAAAATAGATGATTCTTTGAATTAGAATACCCTAGAGGAAAAGACAGTATTTTATTATAGAAGGTTGGAAAATTTAAGCAAGATACTTCAGAATGACAGAGCCCAACTAACGATGTGAATAGGACAGTAACATTTTACAAAGTAAATTGATGATTACAGAGAGAAGAGCCTTCTCTTTAATGTGTTAAGAATCACTTGGGATGATTATTATCATCCCAAGGCTCCCTGGGACCTTCTTCCTACATGATTCTGATGCTGGTATTTGTACACCACACCTTTGAAAAACAGTGACCCTGAGGCTTATATTGCATGCATAACAAAGTGATCATTTGTTTCTTTATTTTTTCTTTTCAGTGACTCTATTTGGAATACCTTTGAGCTGGGAAAAGGGAAATCATCAAAGAACTGAGGAGTTTATCAGGGGTTGCAAACCCTAGTTTATGGGTTGAAATCAGTCTGCAGGTGTATTTTATTTTGCATACTTGGTGGACCCTCTCCCACCCTCTTTTGCATTTGATTGCTTGCCTTTAGACAGGCTAAACCATCCGTTTGGCCACAGTCCCCACTGCTCCCTGTTTCCCTGCACTCATAGCTTCCTGTGTGTCCCTCACCTAACTGTTTGATAATAGCATTAGATTGCCAGTGACCCTAGGGGAACTTAATAACAGACATCGTAGCCAAGAAATAATGGCCCAGTTAAAAAAGATAATCCCTAACCCTAGCAAATAATTTAACCCAAGTTGGTTCCTTAAAAATATTTATCAGTCTCACATATAAGGAATCATTCTAACATGGTGTCAGTTCCTTAACCTCCAGAGGAAGCTCTGAATTTTTCCCATTAGTGAACAGGCCAGAGTAATGCACAGTTTTGCACATTTATTGTTTTAGCAGTGTATTTTATGGCTTGGAGCTATAGATACGCTTTTGTAGTTACATTTTCCTTGGTCAGCTATTATTAATTAATGCTTATTAAAGATTAATGCTAAACTTTATTCTCTTTGTATTGGCAGTAGGATGCGATGGAGACATAGCCCATAACTGACTGTGGAAAAGGTAGATCAATACACGGAGTTGTAAATTTTGGCCCTCAGGGGAATTTGGGAAATGAGTGAAGAAGAAGTCATAGCAGCATTTACTGAAAATTTACTCTGCTCCAGATGCTGAGCTAAATACAGCTGTTTGCACTTCTAACCTCCTGATTAGTTAATCAGTTAGTAGCTACACTACTGTGCCTGTTACAAGTATGAAGAAATGGATGCTCAGAAATATTAAGTAATTTGTCCACGTTGCCTTTATAAAGGCAAAATTGGTCATTTAGAAGATACCTTTGTGAAGTTAACCATAGACTAATAATACAGGGTTCGATCTTGGAAGAACACGCCATTTAAAATGTGGCTTTTCTGTAGGATACTTGCACTGTGTAAGATGCCATGGGATTGATACATCACAGAGGCATTGTGGCCCGCAGAAATGTTTAGGTGGCACCAAGAAAGTGTTTAAGCAGATTC
Source organism: Phoca vitulina (assembly GCF_004348235.1). Taxonomy (NCBI): domain Eukaryota; kingdom Metazoa; phylum Chordata; class Mammalia; order Carnivora; family Phocidae; genus Phoca; species Phoca vitulina. The sequence goes on along the minus strand of NW_022589740.1, from coordinate 17,289,259 downwards.
TGCCCTCTCTTATTCTGAGTGGTCTTGGTCACTGGGCTCTCGCGGCTTGCTCCCTCCATCAGGAGCTGGATGTACACTGTTCCCCTCCTTTATCCTGTGATGGGGGGGCCAGCCTAACGCCATATTAAATAAGCTGCTCTCCCTGATGCCTGCAGCCTCCTCCTTCCTTACCTCTTTGGCTTGCAGGTATCTGACCTTTCTTTCATTCAACTTACTCATGAAATCCCATTGCTTCTGGGAATCTGACCTAGTTGGAAAAGAACAAGCAAATTCCCCGTGCTCTCCCCTGCCATCGGAGCATTCGCTTCTCGTTAATTGCTTCCCATGCAAGAGTGACTCGGCCTCTTCCTGCGTGTAGTGCAAATGGCTACATGATGCCTGCCTCCGGGGACAGGGACAAGGGCCTTATCCGTCATGGATATGATTATTATTACTATTTTATTTTTACACCATCAGCATTTATTTCTATCATCCTGTCCCCAGCTATACCCTCAAATGAAGTTACTTTATTGACTGTCACGTCATCCTCATTCACAGCACTGCGTCCGAATGTTCTCATGCATGGGTATGAGTGACACCCATGCTCTTCCCTGGGCCTGTCCAGCTAGGCCCCTTGGGAAACGTCTATTCCTATTTCAAAAGCCAGAATACATGATGCCTGCCTGGGTGACTCTTTGTATCATTCTCCAGTTTCGTCCAGCTCCTGTGGTGTGATTCAGTTGTCCCATAACTGCCTCACCTGCTCTCCTTATCCCTGTGTCCCTGGTGTCCAGCAGTGTGCATGGAGGGACTCCTGTTAAATGTCGAGTACACTTGAACGCATCTTGCGTTGCAGAAAGATGGCCTGGCCCCCTCTGCCTCCACACGCCCATGTTCGCACATGTTCTCTTCCTCTGGCTGGGACTTGAGGGAGAGCGTGTTTTCCTTCCTCAGCCTTCCTGGGGTCTGGTCTCATCATGGATTGGGAGAGGTTGAAAACTAGAACTTAAAATTCTGAGAAGGGGCCTGGTCCTCCCAACAATCTTACAAAAACTAGGTAATATTACTCTTTTATACTGAAACCCAGCATCATTCTGTCTGAAACTTACGAGACCTAAAACTGAAGGAGAAATATAAAGTCTCCAAAGACAGGGAATCTGAAGGTAACCACTAGAAAGCAGTTGTTGATTCCTTGTGCAAATCTAAATCCCCACCATCCCGCTATGACCCTGTCGTGATCCTGCTCCAGACTACAAACACCCAGCTTCCTCTCTCACATAACCGAGCCCCGCTGGTCTGAGAGGCTTACAGGGCCTGCTCTGGAAATTGATCTTCTCATAGAAGTAAGGCTTTCAAAGTAAGGAATCCTCATCCTACAAGGAAAACATTAATCTTCTGGAGTTTGAAACCGTTTTTTCAGCTCTTCCTGCATTCCAAGGATGTGAGAGAGGAAGCTGGGTGTTTGTAGTCTGGAGCAGGATCACGACAGGGTCATAGCGGGATGGTGGGGATTTAGATTTGCACAAGGAATCAACAACTTCTTTCTAGTGGTTACCTTCAGATTCCCTGTCTTTGGGGACTTTATATTTCTCCTTCAGTTTTAGGTCTCGTAAGTTTCAGACAGAATGATGCTGGATTTCAGTATAAAAGAGTAATATTACCTAGTTTTTGTAAGATTGTTGGGAGGGTGGAATGAGTTAACATAGGTAAAGCACTTTAGAACGAAGCCTGGTAAACAGATTGTGCCCAGTACATGTATTACTGTTGTTACTATTTGATGTGTGTGTTCTTTTTTAATTTGTATTTTTTATTGAAGTACAGTTGACATACAGCATTATCATAGTTTCAGGTGTACAACATAGTGATTTATATACATTTATATACATTACAAAATGATTTCCACTGTAAGTCTTATTACCATCTGTCACCATACAAAGTTATTACAATGTTACTGCCTACTGTTGTTGTTTAAGAATGAAAAAATGATAACCTTTGGTTAAAAGGGAATTAAAAACATTTCACACGAAAGACTCTGTTTATCCTGGATGTGCCTTATTCATGGACCCACTGAAGGTAGCTCAGGAATCCTCATCATCAGAAGAGAAACATCATCTCTTGGTTTTGAGTACAAAGATTACTGCCCTCAGTGTGTCAAACAGCAAATCCAACCCAAGAAGTCTACTGAATATTTTAGGCAAAGTTATTACTAGCAGGTACTTCCTTTATGTCCTGTAATTCTGAAGGATTAAAGTTAATGGCCCTGTAAATCTAAAGGTTTATAATTCCCATAAAAAGAATTTAATCCATAAAATTCTTCTAAGTGATTGGAAGGAGGCAAATTAAGTACCTGTTTTTATCGTTTCCTATGTACCCTAGTCAAACTTTCAATGAGTTTTTTTGAGAATTTTTCTTTTCCAGAAGTATCAAGCAAAATTCTTAAGTGGTTTACCAAACTTTGCATTAATAGGATTTACCACTTAGAGTTACTCACATTTGCTTTGCGTCTGAATAGAAACAGAACATAACAGCTAATTTATGTTTAGTAAAGATTGCAGAAAATCTCCCTGTCTCCTGGGCACCTACCTTGGAGCGGTGATTGCGGATTTTGAACATTGTCAGTGTTGCTCGTGTAAAGTATGTCATGCTTGCATCTTGAACTCTTTCAGCCTTGCTCTCTTGCCACCTCCTACTCTGTGGTTCTGCAGGAGAGAGCTGACGCTTTAGCAGAGATCATGCCTTGGTCAGGACCAGAGTTCATGAAAACTGAGCATGGTAACCCGGAGTGCTAATATTACACGGTTTTCTCTGGACACCGCTGGTGCCTTCCTTAGAAGGGCCTTGTTACCGTGTTGATGGTTAGGCCGGGAAGGACCGAGGGCATTTTGTCAGCCTCATACCACTGAGGCAAGAATCGAGGCCTTGTTACCAGGCCCCGTTTTGCCATCAGCCAGCTCTGGATTTAGCCTGGTCTCTTGATAGCTCCGGGCTTCAGTTTATATGTCTGCAGTAAATGAGGGGTTTGAGGTGGAGGATCTTGAAGGCCTTTTGGAGCTCCTGGGTCCCAAGTTTTGTGCCCTGTTAGCTCTAACATTTCTATGGAATATGACCAGCTTTCTTGAGTGCTGATGTGAGTTCATTAGTATTTGATGTTAACGTCCAGGAAATTCTGAGATGTGGGGGAAGTCACACAAGCTGGTAAGAGCGCTAGTGAGCCCGACTCTGGCTGTCATTCTCCTTTTGTACCAAGCATCTGGCTGCTTCTGAAACATGGTGTGAAAATCCTCGTGCTCTCTGTTCTGCTCCATAAACCCTGCGAGGACAGCGTGGTGGTCACGCTGCCGGTGCATCCAATACACCGCCCTTTCCTTGGACACTTACCCAACGAAAGGAAGATGACTTCCTGTTAACTGGAATTCTCTAAACCCGTCTGCCATGTGGCTGAGCTGAATGAATTAGGAAAAAAAAAATTCTAAAGAGGATGGAAACGTAGTTACATTGCCTCTTTCAACAAAAGCCAGCTGAACTGTCTCCATGATATTACTGTTGGCTGGTATCGAAGGCAAGCACAGGATAAAGGTGGACTTTCAAAATCGCATGGTGAGCTACGCTGACAAGGAAACGGAACTGTTTTCATTGTGTAGTTTCCAAGACATCTTAAACCTTTTTCTGGAAGAAAGTGTAGCGTCTTGTGCCGCTCAATTAAGTAGGGCACAGAAGACTTGGGACCAGATCTTTTAGTTTGATGAGAATGGAGAATTGAATGTTTGTGACGCTTGAGGGACAATGACAGTTGACTCAGTCATTTAGCAGAGGGTGCGTGCTGGGGAGGATCAACTGCAGGGGCCACACTGGGTTTTGAGGGAGGGGCTGTGCCCTGCTGGTCCCCAGCTCAGTCGCTGCCGTTGTAACTGTGGCTTGTGTCTGTCCCCGGGCCAGCTAGCTGTGTTGGATTGACTTGCTTCGTTTTGATAGCCCTGACATTTATCATCTGTTCACACGCAGGCAGATTAAGTACCGTAAGAGGATTACTCTCCTTAACAAAGCAGTCACACGTGAACTCTCTGCTCATATTTTGCTTTTGTTTTAAGAACAGAGAAGAAGGCCTGCCACTGGGTGTAGGTGTGCGAGGAGGTGCTGCGGGGTTGGGCCAGGGTGGGGGGCGGGGGGGGCATGGGGAAGGGGGGCGCTGGCCCGGGAAGCGGTTCTGAATCTGGAAGGCTCGTCCCTCTCCAGGGTGCGTGTTGCAAGGCTCGCCTGCGTTAGGTTGCACTGTGAGAAAGGGCAGAGGCGAGACCGGCCTCTCCACCACGCAGGTTTGTAGTCTAATTGACACCAGCTTCTGGATGTTGCCTTAAAAACAGTAAACTCTTTTCAAAGCAAACAGATTTTTGTTTCTCCCTATCGTAAAGATGGAAATAACAGTAAACACCCAGAGGTGATTTTGTTGAGAGACAGCAGGGAATAATTGGGGGTTCTTGCACTTGGATGCACATCAGAGGCATCTCAGGAACTTGTCAAAATACGCTTGGCTCCACACCTCCAGGGCTGGGCCCCGCTGCATGCACCCTTCCCCAGGCTGGGGTGCTCGGGGAGCGCTCTGCCGCACCTGCCCTCCCTCACCTCACCTCCTGCCGCGTCGTCAGTAGTGATGTCCAGCAGGTAGGCTGAGTGGCAGTGATCTTGCAGCTGTTGTTGGACTACGTGATTTTGCCCCTGATCTACCTTAGAAATACTTTTTTTTCATGTTTATTAAAACCCCTCTCTAATGAATTAGAGGGAATTGCTCGCTTTGATAGGCCTCTTAGAAATACACTTAATATTTCTCTCCTTGCCCTCTTGGAAGTGTTTTTCGTGGCTTCCCATTCTCAGTTTTGTCTCGTGCTTTGAGTCACTAGCATGATATCTGATATTTTGTTTTTGGTCATTACTTATTAATAGACAATTCTTAGACACTTACCTATGAATTATTAAGAAGAAATGAAACACATGTTGAAACACATGTTGAGTTTAGTACTAGTCCAGTGACACCTTTCTGATTTAGCATGGTAAACTGAATTTGGAAGACATTATATAAATTAAGTGCATATATAACGAATGGGTATTTTGTATTGAAATTTGATAAATAACTTCAAGAGTAGTTTTATAAAAGATAAAAATTAGTTTTTTCCTGTAATCTTAATTTTCATTTCCTAACTGTTCTGAGTCAATCATTTGAAAATATTAAGAGTCCTTTGGACTAAAGGTACAACATTTGTATATTGCTAATACACTTGTTTTCTGTTTTACTGTTTGTAAGCCACAGGCATTTTTGTTATAGAATGACTAAAAGTTGGGAGAAGGGAAGAGAATCTTTTGCAAAAACAAATATCCTCTGCTGTGCTGTTTTTATTTTCATTTTGGATCTGACATATGCAGGAAAATTTGTTTGAAAGTGCAATTTAAGAGGTTTCTTTATTTTCTTCTCTGTTTTCTAGAACTGTTAGGTCGTATTCTATCCCAGAGTAACTTTTAGAACAACAACAGCAATAACTTCTTCTTAAACATAAAGATGAGTCTATTTTCTGCTTAGATGCACCCCACCTGTAGGCACATTTTTCTGCCTTTTAAGTGGGGTGGAGGAACGCGAAATACAGGTAGTACCTCATTGCAGCCTCCCCGAGAGACTTTTACACAAATAGGGAATTGGACATATTTGGGTTTTGTCTTATTGCTCACTTGTGATTAACCTAATGATCAACCAAGGCCTTTGGGCAGGTAGCTAGAAGGAGTGGGGGTGAGGAGCCGAGCTTCTTTGTAAAGACCAGAGGTCAGCCTGCAATGAATGTCATCCACCTTGGCCTGGATCAGTAGACCTGCCTTGTGTCATATTGATCCTTGGGGGCAGAGTGAATGCTCAAAGAGCTTATTTAGGAAGCTGTGAGATCACTTTCTTTGAGATCACTCAGAACACCTGAATCTGGTGACTCATGGAGGCCAGCCCCTTCATAGTCTTTCCCACGAATTGAATGTGGAGAACCATGAGGGTGGACGGAGGAAAGGTTCTTGGAGTTCATGTTTGCAGCCCACCCTCTTTAAGGAGCCCTTCCTCTGGTATCCAAGTGAGGGATTGAGAACAGATGGAGCTTTACATAGAGAGGTTGACCATCTACATGAAAACATTTTACATAAATAAACTGTATATCGAGAGGTACTTCGTCATGTATAACTTGTAAACTGACTGTGAAGGTTATTTGTGAAAGGCAAAGTGTAAGCGTGTTGTCAGCAATGGCCAATGAATTAAAATAAATGAATGAAGATGATTCTCGTTGACTGTAGTTACAGTTGACTATATTCAGCCTTTATATTTTGTACATGTTCCTTAAATAAAGTATACTGGAGTGAAGAGAGAGGATATGAATCTTGCCCTCAACAGTGCTTTTCGTCTTATCCAAAGAATGCAGATTTTTTTCAAGTGAAAAGAGTTGTTTTTTAGCCTGTTTTTAATACATTATAGGTGCTTCCAGTGACAACACAGCACTTTTAGTAGCTGCCCATTATTCTGTTTTATGGATGGCATCTGATCTATTGCACTGAGACCCTATGCATTGATTGATTTACGTATTTCCAGTTTCTACCTGTTATGTTCTACCTTTACTTTTTGCCCCCAGCCATGAGAGGGACATTGCATTGACTCTCCCTGTACATACATCTTTTGACAGTTGTTAACTGGTTCTTTTATAAAAAGTGTATTTATTTAGCGAAAAACAAGTTCAGTGCGTGTACATGGTAAAAAATTTCAAATAGCACAGATGTATAAAACGAGAGGAAAAGCCTGCCTTTCCTTTCCCCATTTCCTCCCTAGAGATAACCGCTTCTAAACGTTTTCTCATGTATCTGTACAGACGTTTTTAGTTTTTAATGCATGAGAAGGAAGACGTTGAAAATAACCCAAGATGTGGAATGGATGGACAGTAGGGCAGAGAACGAGCCTGGGAGTGTAGCTGGGTGCCTCATGGGGGATGCAAGCCAGAGCACATGGCTGCTGGTGCGGATGTCAGAGGTGGAATTTAAATGTGTTGTCCTGTTTTCCTGGATCACTGTGGGATAGCAATCAAGTGTGGGGGCATAGACACAAATCAGGAGCACATCAGCACAGAGAAAATGTGAGCAAGCTTATCCTCTTACAGACAGGGGATGATGTAGTTCCCCGAAATGGGAAAGTCCTCTTGTAGGGAATTGGGAATTTGGTGACGAGTTTAGAGCTGACCAACACATGGATATGAGCTTAATGAGATCGTTTATAATTGTCTACAGAGGAGCATTGTTTTAGGATGGGAACCTGGTGAGAACATTACATTATGTAGTTTAAAGCAGATACGATGAGGTTTTTTAATATGGGAAGAGCCGGGGTCAAGAGGAAGGTCCATCTGTAAGAAATAAAGTACAGGAAGAAGTGATGGGGAGGGGATGGTTTTACACCAGATGGGGTAAGACGTGGCCGCACGAAGCTGGATTCTTTTCTGAGGCTAGTTTCTTCCTAGAGTCCAAGACAAAAGCCAGATTGCAGGGAATCTAAGAGGGAATTGGAAAACAGGCTTCTGAACCAAAGGCGGAGCTTTCTTTGAGTTTGAGCATGAACAAAGATAGAGGAAATCGGCAAAAGTTTCCTGCCCACCAGGAGAATTGGCATGTGAGTCTCTTAATGTTTTTCTTTAAAAAGAAAGTGAAGAGCCATCTCTGTTGGACCTGGTAGTATCAGCCCTCCACCTTCCCTACAGATGGACCAACAGCCTGCCCCTCCGGTAGCTCACCTAAACCCACTTCCCCAGGGCTGTGGCCTGGGCGGAGAGATTGGTGCTGGGACTGCCCCAGCTCCTGTCATCCCCTCTTTGCCTCAGACAGTGAGAGGCCTGCCTTGCTGCTGACCTGGGGTGTGGTCCGTCCTGACCTCGGGCTCCCGTCTTGTATCCTGCTGGGAGCCCCCTTCTCATGCCCCGGCCCAGGAGGATCTAAGCCTGAGTCTTTCCCTAGAGTTTCAGAATTTGAATTCGGTTTGGTTCCCACTGTGGGATACTGCCATGACCACGTGCCTCACTCCCCTGTAGCCTCTGAGTCCCGTAGCTCTGTTGCTCTCTTTCTTTCCCATTTCTGTCTCACCCTTAAGCCTCCCCCCCACCCCCCACGCCTGGGTGAAGCTGTCCCTGACCTGTTCTCTTCAGGTCCTCACTTCCAGACTCCGGCTTATGGCCGTTGCTCCAAGGCCAGGTGCCACCCACACCTGTGCCTAGACTTGTGCACACCTGGGCTCCAGCACCAGCTTTGCCACTTAGTATTTCTGTGGGCTCGGGCACCAGCGTCCTCCTCATTTTGTAGTTAACAGTAGGAATTTGTGTGTGCACGTCTCCCGTCTCGTTCCAAGAAGATGGCTGCTGGAGTACAGGTGGAGGGATCGATGTCAGACAGAGTCTTCCAGGCGTGGGGCAGTGTGCTTGGGGAGACCCCGGCGCACCTGGAGAGGTCGTAGCCCTCGGGAGCGGGCTGCCATCTCTGTCAGGACATGTGGGCAGAGGAACAAGCGTCCGTTTGCCAGTACGAACCCCCAGGTGGAAAGTGTTGGGGTCCGGCTCAGCCCGGCCTCTCTCTGTCCTGAGGTCCGAGGGTCAGTTGCTGTGGTGTTTTTCGTTTTAAGATTGGGTAATGAGTTTCCCAAACAGTGCACACTAGAGATAAGACAACGTAACCGCCCAGGGGCGCCTGGGTGGCTCAGTTAGTTAAGTGTCTGACTCTTGATTTCGGCTCAGGTCACGATCTCAGGGTCGTGAGATCCAGCCCCGCGCTGAGAGCGGAGCCTAGTTAAGATTCTCTCCTTCTCTCTCTGGCCCTCCCTCCCCTCTAAAAAGAATAAGAATCTTTAAAACAACAAAAAAACAAAACTTAACCTCCCGGGGTCACCACGAATGAATGGCACAGCCGGGGCTTGACATCCACTGGATGCTCAGTAATACATAGCAGTGGCCGTCCTCGTCGCTGTGTTCGGCCCACTTGTTAGGACCCTGTGCTAGTTCTTACATCCGTGGGGCCTGAACCATAGCTTAGAGATGGCTGCAGCTAGCTGGGCCAAACCACACGCCTGGCTGGACCCCACATCAGCTGCCCCATTTCCAAACCTTCACCTGCCTGTCCTCCTTGATCCCCACCTCTCTGGCCCTCGCCTTCCTGGGGAGCCCCTTGTCAGGCCTCAGCTTCCCTCTGCTAGCCGGAAAAGGTCAAAGGCCGCCCCTGACCAGCGAGTGCCAACAGTTTGTGTCCTGGAGTTGGGACTGGGAGCTGAAGCAGAATCTGAGATTTTGAGAGATGGAAGGTATGGCTGCGACTCCTTATCAGTTTAAAATGATTCATTTTAGGGGCGCCTGGGTGGCTCAGTCGGTTAAGCATCCAACTCCTGATTGCAGCTCAGGTCATGATCTTCGGGTGGTGAGATCGAGCCCCATGTGGGGCTCCATGCTCAGCAGGGAGTCTGCTTGAGATTCTCTCCCTCTGCCCCTCCCCCCCACTTGCTCTTGTGCTCTCTCTCTCTCTCTCAAATAAATAAATCTTAAAAAATGACGAGTTTTAAATATTGATCATGTTTTATGATGATAATGTCTTCTGGGGATTTAACGTTCACACTGTTTGGTTGATTATTCGTACTCTCTCATCAACATGTTAATTTATTAAAAACCAACTTTTACTTCAGAAACGCAACTGTGTGCCTTTCTGAGTTGCTGCTACTGTGACAGTTGCTGGGGTGTTCAGAAATGAGTATTAACAGAAACAAGAGCTGACGTCTGTCCAGCACTTTGTGCCAGATGTCCTTCTGGGCACATTCACATGCGTTCCCGTTTTCATCCTCGGTAACTGCTCCAGGAAGTAGGTACTCTTAGGCACAAATGGGGGAGAAGGAGGCCCCGAGAACTCAAGTCACTTGGTCAGGTTCACACAGCTGTTAGGTGGCAGAGCGAGGCGGCGAGCGCGGGCAGTCTGGCCCTGGCGCCCGTGTTCTGAATTCTCGCTCCTGACGTGGTCCCTCTGGCTCGGCACCCCCTGGGAGCTGGTCAGACGAGCAGAACTTCAGGCTCTGCCCCAGCATCCTGGAATCAGAACGTGCATTTTAATGCTATTCCCAGATGATTGGGGTGCACGGTCAAGTTGGAGACGCTCTGCTCCAAGCCACTCTGCCTCCGCTGTTTCTCCAGGCCTGAGAACTTCGTACTGGGGAACAGTGTGGCGGGGGAAATAAATGGCCATTTAAACAAGTATCAGCCACGCGGCACGTGCCGGCTTCCTGCTCTTCTGCCGTTTAGCTAGAACTTCGCCTGAGCCCGAGTGTGAACTTGGTGCCTTACGCATTTCAGAACCCTTCCCAGATATCCTCAGGATGTTCACATGCTCTTGTCTTGTCTTTCTCTTTTTCTCTCTCACCCAGGTCCACTCACGTTTGACTTCTTGTGAGGTTTAGTAACTTTGGAGAAGATAGGGAGACTTCACTAGCGCAGGGCGGAGTCACATCTCAGGCTTGGGGCTTTTTGCATGTTGTTTCTTCCTTCATGGCGACCCCCTCCCCAAAGCCTGTGCTCCTTGGGGGGTGCGGCCTGGCCCCTGCCCCGGGCCCCCTGCTGCACAGAAGTAGTCCGGACAGGCTGGTCTTCTCCCTTCCCCCCAATTCCAGTAAATAAACTTCTTTCTTGTTACATAAGTAATTATAATCCAAATGTAATCACATAATAGACATGGAAGGAACAGCCAACCGGCCTCAGGGGAATTGGCCAACTTGAAGGACGGGAATGAGGGAGATTTTGCCAGGCAGAGAACTGGAGTGTTCTGGAAGGTCTGGAGTGGGGGCCGCTGATGTTGGGGGTCCAGCCAGGAGGGCATGTGGGGGAAAACGGACTAGTGAGTGAAAAGCCTGGAGGACCAAAAGGGCATCGCTTGTTCCTGGCGGGGAGCTGGGGGGTTTTAAGGCTTTAGTTACCATACTGTTGTTACAGAATTTTACCATGAGGCAGCCAGTCTGCTAAGGGCTTTCCATGAATTTCATCTGCAGAAATACCCTCTGAGGTAGGCATCATTATCTTCATTGTGCAGCTGATGAAAGTGTCAACAGAAGGTAACTTGCCCCGAGGTGTACCGATGGTTCTGGTGCCTGGACGGGTCTGTCCCGAGAACCGGGGCTTTGACTCACTCTGCTTTCCAGTGTGGGACCAGCAGTCTGTTTAGCAAGTACTTTATTACTATTATTTTTAAATTTATTTTATTTTTTTTAAGATTTTATTTATTTGACAGAGAGGGAGAGAGAGAGCACAAGCAGGGGGAGCGGCAGAGGGAGAGAGAGAAGCAGGCTCCCCACCAAGCAAGGAGCCTGACGTGGGACACGATCCCAGGACCCTGGGATCATGACCTGAGCTGAAGGCAGACGCTTAACCAACTGAGCCACCCAGGCACCCTAGCAAGTACTTTAAAAGCCATTGTAAATATGTTGTTAATGTGTAAAATGAATGTAGTTAACACCAGAGCAGAGCACATTTTATTTTTTCCTTTGACTCAGAGTCATTTCAAGGGACTGGTTTTTCAGCAGCCCATTGGTGTGGAACGCATGGCTTCATATGCCCAGGGTCGGTATACAAGGGTTTGGGATTCAGGCCCTGAAAAACATTGTGGCATGACCTGTCTTTGATGGGGTTTCCTCTGCCTAGGTAATTTGGGGGCCTCCTTTAAAATGTGGGATCATCATCAGAAGAAAACACATGATTCCTAGAGGTGGGAAGGAAGTTTGGTCTGCTTATCCTAAATCCTTCACCAACATAGTGATGGTTCTTAGTGATGACTGTTTTGGTTGGGGGTGTGATACTATCTTGTTTTAATTAAAAGATTTCTTCTGTGGGTAGGTAGGTTAGTAATAGGGATATTTGACTCACCTTGAAATTTCTAAGAACTCTGGTTTTTTTGGACCCATCAGACTTAATAAAGATTTTGTTTTCTTGAGTTTCTGCTGCTTCTCCCTTGGAGCACTGTCAGGTGGCTGCATGCTTGTTATTCTGTAGTCGCTTCTCCCTTCTCTGTATCAGTTAGCCTTCCTTCTAATTGTTTTTTAAGACTTTATTTTTAAGGAACCTCTGCGCCCAACGCGGGGCTCGAACTCACAACCGTGAGATCAGGAGTCGCACGCTCCACCGACTGAGCCAGCCGGGCGCCCCTCTACTATTTTGGTCTGTGAGCTGGTCCAGGATTTCTAACCCTCTTCTGCACTGGACTGCAACAAGACGTGCTAGCATTTTCTGTTTGGAACCAAGCTATGCGTGCAATTCAGGAAATGTGGCAACTTGTAAGTGGTGGGAAAATGAGTGAGAGGATGTAACTTGGGCAATTCGCTGAGCTTCAGTGGACCCCAATTTCCTCATTTATAAATGAGGAGGTAGGTCGAGAGCCTATAGAAGAGGTCTCTAAGGATCCCTAAGTGAGGTCGACAGTTCATGTACTTCTTATGAAATTTCACTACCAGTCCTTGGCTGTCTTTATAGTTAATAGGTTTTAACACTCCCATAAATTTAACTGTAATACCCATTTTTCCCATTTACAACTTATTAATAGCCTTAATGAATTGTGAATGACAGTTTAATTAGATCATCCATGTATAATTAGGACAACCATTTTTTTTTTTTCCCTAAGAGGATGTATTTTTCATTTCTGAGCATGCAGCTTACCTCTAACCTAGGTAATTAAGCATTTTCTAAAACAGGAAAACCTTTTTTGGTCTTTGGAATAAACATAAAGATCATTTTATACTTTCTTGAAAAGCCACATGAGTAAACTATGGAGAGCAGTTTTGTCCTAGGTTTGGCATGTAATCACAGCCCAGACAAACATGACCTAAGGCAGTAAATTTCGTGTAGTGCTAACAAAGCCGTGTGGAATTTAAGAAAATCTGTTTTCTGTTTACTACTGATTTCCTACTTCTTGTGTAAAGCAACTCTACACTCACTTCATTTCTGTTTTGAGTGCGAACTTTTCAAAGCTGGCAAGTAGATTTTCCTTAGTGTTCTTATCTCTTTTGTGAAGGTGCCACGTTAAACATGTCAAAGAAAATCAGCCTTATCTGATGTGCGGCCTCCAGTTTATAGCTGAGGAACCATTTGTATTTGGCTTTGCAGTGTGTTTTTGTACTTACATTCGAGTATGGGTGTGCCTGATATTCTGGGAATTTATAATACTTCAAACAAATAAGGAAGTCCCGCTGTGAAGACAGACTCAGAAGGAAGTGGAAAGCTGACAGACAGACCTTTATCCTTCCCCAGCTGCTTTGCTTAATTCTCTGTGCAGTGGGCTGAGACCCTTAGTGTTCTGGGATGGAACATCCCTTCCAAGCTGCAAGGCTCTCTCTCTTTTCCCATGTCATCTTTTTTATGTATGTCCTCCCAGGAACCGGGTGCATCCTGGAATATTTAGATGTTGAATTATTCAGGTGTTCTTGTCACTCCAGTCCTGAGCAGGTGATTATGGAATCACACCTACTTTGAAGAAGCAGTGTGTCATAGTATGCTTATTGATTATTTGATTGCACTTCCCACGGTTAATCCCACTCTAGATAAGCTAAGTCGGTGTCCAGATAGCGGACCAGATCTGTCCTTGTATTATAATGAGTGGCAAAGGTCGGCGCAGTAATACCTCAGCAGAAGAGATAGCAGCGTACAAGGGTTAATATGAGGGCCCCATGAAACGCCATTTGCCTCCAAACATCTTTCCCAATGTCCTGAGCAGAAGGGACCTTAGAGAAAGGGGTTGCTGAATGGTTAAGTTTAATGGCGGAAGGAAGAGGAATGCTTTGGTGTCTGAGCTCACGAGGGTAGATGGGGTGAGGTAACTTGATGGCACAGAGATGACTGGGTGCTTTGGGAGAATGGTGACAACCTGCATCTTCTACAAAACTTCATAAAATAACCTCTGCTGGTGATATATTCGGCCTCTGAATGAATTTGAAAAGAAGAGGAATGGAGCCAGACCACCTTGAACACCTGAAGATTTGTAAACCCTATTAGAATAACTCTAAAATGCTGTTACTTGTTTTGGGTTATAAAAATAATGTATGTTCAAATGTGCTGAGTTCAGAAAATACATAAAAGACTAAGAAAATAAATCATGAGCACTGCCACCAAGCTGATAATATGTTGTTAATATTGTCTGTTCTCTCTGCGTCGATAGATTTCCAACAGGTGTCCTGTCTATCTTGCCTGCTTTCTCAGTTAATATATGACGAACACGTTCTATCACTGTTTGCCATTTTTCTAAAGCATTCCTTTGAGAGTAGTTGCCTAAAGTGATGTGGGACAATCTTAAAATAAGACCTTAGTCACTCTCATGACAAAGGTACTTGATTTTTTTCTTTTCCTAATTTGCAATGTGGGGAAAACTGAGCTTTAATTAAGGGTAGCCTTGTATGACTTAGGTACTGGAAATTTATGCCATGATAGAAATAGAAGGCACTTTTGAGTTTAGTCTGCTGTCCAGTTGAGTGTATATGGGAATTATGGCTCCTGTTACTTATGTGACTGCTCAGAGTCAGACATTATAATGATGGTAAAGGGACTAGCATTCTTGGTGTTCTTTGCCTGCTCTATCATAGCACACTTGACAAGTATGATATATTTTCCTTTTCTCAAGACATATTGAACGTGTTTCAGCGTATACTGTAGTTAACATCTCTGGGTTTCTTTTGTGGTTTCTAGGTTGGCTTTAAAGTGATCTTGAGGCTCATGAGAGACGATGGACTCTGAAAAACAAACTGAGGGTTCTAGAGGGGAGGGGGGTGGGGGGATGGGTTAGCCCGGTGATGGGTATTAAAGAGGGCACGTTCTGCATGGAGCACTGGGTGTTATACGCAAACAATGAATCATGGAACACTACATCAAAAACTAATGATATAATGTATGGTGATTAACATAACAATAAAAATAATTTAAAAAAGTGATCTTGAGGCTCAAATTTGGCCCACGAACCAAAACCCCTGAGGGGAGCCCTTTCTTTGGTTCTCTAAGGTTAGAATAATCTTCAAATCTATGTTGGCTTGAGAGTTGGAGGTCAGAAATGGATTGTGTAATGCCAAGTATCTGCTGTTTGAGGTCATTAGCCTTATGTGCTAATTGGAATGAATGGAACTTAACAAATAATACTTTGTTCATAGATATTGTTCCTGTCCGTTAAAAAGTTACTTTTTTTTTTTTTAAGATTTTTTTTTTTAATTTATTTATTTGAGAGAGAAAGAATGAGACAGAGAGCATGAGAGGGGGAGGGTCAGAGGGAGAAGCAGACTCCCCGCTGAGCAGGGAGCCCGACGCGACACAGGACTCGATCCCGGGACTCCAGGATCATGACCTGAGCCGAAGGCCGTCGCCCAACCAACTGAGCCACCCATGCGCCCCTCAAAAAGTTACTACTTTTAAAGCATTCTCAACTATTGTGCTAGATGTTTTTGGTGTCTTTAATCAGCAATCACAGTATTCCTCCTCTGTCCTTGATAAACTTGAAGAGCCTGAAACCCAGATAGGTAAATTGACTTGCTTACAGTCACATAACCAGTTGGTTAATCATTGGGTCCAAGTGCAATAGATTCTTGGGATTTGCCAAGACTGATTAAAATTTAATAATCGCTCATTAGAAGTTTACAGAATAGAAAAAAATAACATCATTTGTATTTTCACAACCTAAGCACAGCTACTGGTAACATTTTGGTAAATTGCAGTGTTTGTTTATTCTTGAAAATGTTTGCATGGATTCTTTTTTTGGCAAAATAACTATGGATCAACCTTTTTCTTTGAACCTCTACTATGTTCAGGGTCCTGAGATCACGAGCTATTAGTAATGTATTTAGTAGGGATCGATTCAGTTCTTATTTTTTGTTGACTTTCCCAGGAACCTGATTGGAAATGTTGTATTATTTTTCTGTTCCTTTGATTAGAAAAGGGGCTAATGAAGTGAGGGTTATGGTTTTTATCTAGCATGTCACTTCATTTTATACTCTGTCTAGCCAACCATTTTGTGAGTGCATCATGATACACATAAAGCAGAGTGATGAATTCCTGCAGAATGAAGAAAAA
This sequence comes from Phoca vitulina, assembly GCF_004348235.1. NCBI lineage: Eukaryota > Metazoa > Chordata > Mammalia > Carnivora > Phocidae > Phoca > Phoca vitulina. The sequence goes on along the minus strand of NW_022589740.1, from coordinate 17,273,174 downwards.
CAACCACCCCAAAGTACATGTTCTGGTAATGGCAGGCATCTAGTAGAATCATTTTTGTATATGATACTTGACCACCCTTTAAGATTTTCTTGTGCATTTCATCTCATTTTTATCCCTATAAGACTAGCTCTTGGGGAGTACAGATAGGGCTCTATCTCATCTTTTACTTCTTCTGACTTAGAGACCAGTGTTACCTCAGCTCTGTCTCTGATTTGGTTACATCTGTGATGTCAGGTCCTCTGGAAGGTAGAAGAGAATGCTTTTTTCAGTTTCTTATTAACTTTTTTTTTTTTTTTACAAAGCGATACCTGTTCAGTTTGTTAAATTGAGAAAATGTAAGTTAGCAAAAAGAAAAAAAAAAGTTCTTCATCCCACCATCCAGAGCTAATTACTTTTAACACTTCATTGTAAATCTTCCCACCTTACCTTTTTCTGCTACGTAGATTTGTGTGTGTGTGTGTGTATGTGTGTGTCTGTGTGAGTAAATTTAAAAGAACTGGCATGGTATTTACACATGGATTTGTTATTGCTCTTTGCCTTTCCATGTTTATTTATCATGAATGTTTTTATATATAATGTAACAAAATATTTTTCATGGCTGCATGACCTCATCATTTATTTTACCTCTCCCCTATTGTTACACAAGTTTAAATTTTAATTTTTTGATGTTTTTAACCAATTATAAGGTACATATCTAACAGCTGATATGTATTTACAAAATTCACAATTATTTCCCTGGGAAAAATCCCTAAGAATGGAGTCATTGGTGCAGGAGGCTGTGCAACATTGGAAGACATGATAGTTATTGCAGAATTTGCCTGAGAAGCTGTAGCTGTTCTCTTTCCTGGTAGGTATATGGCATGCCAGTTTTCCCCTAGATTTCTCAGTCCTGAATATGATCCTTTGAAACAGTCTTTGCCAATTTAATTTATAAAATGACCTGATCTGTCATCCAGCCTGGAATTAGTCTTCTCATTTTCTTTTGTGATCACCTAATAAGACATTACTTAAAAAAAAAACACCAGGGGCGCCTGGGTGGCTCAGTCGTTTAGCGTCTGCCTTCGGCTCAGGTCATGATCCCAGGGTCCTGGGATTGAGCCCCGCAATCGGGCTCCCTGCTGGGTGGGAAGCCTGCTTCTCCCTCTCCCACTCCCCCTGCTTGTGTTCCCTCTCTCGCTGTCTTTCTCTCTGTCAAATAAATAAAATCTTAAAAAAAAAAAAAATTAAAAAAAAAAGCTTAAAAAAAAAAACACCAAAAACGGCAAGCGCAGGCTACCCGACCTTGTCACTAGTGTGAGACATTGAAGGTCCCAGTAAGGTACCCTTTAAGTATCAAGGTAATGTCTCTAGCTCTTGACTCTGTAATATGCACCCTGAGGGATATTAGGACTTGTGTGCTAGCTCTGATACTCATTTTTATTCCACGTCCTGTATTCTTTCCCTTCATTGCCTCTCTTCAGGTTTTTTTTTTTTTTTCAAGATTTTTATTTATTTATTAGAGAGAGAAAGAAAGACAGCACAAGCTGGGGGAGCGGCAGGCAGAAGGAGAAGCAGGCTCCCTGCTGAGCAGGGAGCCCGATATGATCCCAGGACCCCGGCATCATGACCCGAGCCGAAGGCAGACGCTTAACCGACTGAGCCACCCAGGCGCCCCTCTTCAGTTTTTTTTAATGCTGTGTTAAAATCCCCTTCCGTTCCAGAGCACCTTTTTTTTTTTTTGGTTGGGGGGGGAGGGAAGGGCAGAGGGAGAGAGAGAATCTTAAGCACAACCCTGAGGTCATGACCTGAGCTGAAATCAAGAGTCTGATGCTTAACCAACTGAGCCACTCAGGTGTCCCTCCAGAGTGCTTTTAATGGGACTGCCATGTATCTCCATTCACGTAGGACTACCATGGTTTGCTCATATTGCCCTGACGTAATTTTTATTATTATTTTTTTTAAGATTTTATTTATCTGAGACAGAGCGAGCAGGGCAAGGGGGAGGAGGGAGAAGCAGACTCCCTGCTGAGCAGGGAGCCCGATGTGGGGCTCGATCCCAGGACCCCGGGATCATGACCTGAGCTGAAGGCAGACGCTTAACGACTGAGCCACCCAGGCGCCCCTTGACATAATTTTTAATAGTACCCCTTTCACTCTCAAAAGTTACTCATTTGGGATGATAAATTATGTGGTCCCTCTATCTTTAAGTATAAGGACATTATTTAGTACATAAAATTGAGGTAGTTCAGCCAATTATTTCTTTGATTTGGTTAAAGAAAATAATTAGCCTTGCCCCATGGCCTTGTGTTTTTAACATGCAAGAAAGAGCAATGGCCATGTTTCAAAATGCCCAGGATATTATGGTTATAAAATATTCTCTTTGTGTCATTATATTTTTGATTCTGAGAGCTTACTAATTCTAGTGGGACAGAATAATTATTCACTTTGAAAGTAGGTTGAAAGTAAAGTTCCCAAATCACTTTTCCTCCCAGTTGAGTGTGATGGCTAATCATTTATAGTTCGGGTTTTTAAATTTTACTTCTTTGCTTTCTCTCAGTGGTTTAGGTTATTGGTTTCTAGGGATGAGTTAAGAGAGAAAAGGGGGATGTCATATTTTGGAATTTCTTGTGCTTTCTACCATCCCAAGGTGGTAAAATTTATAAGACATTGCAATGAGCAGTAGTTTGGCACATCAGTTTCTTTTCAGAGTTTTTAGTGACTTTGAGTAAAAATAAATGAACTTTCAATATGGTGACTGAAATATTCCTGGGGAGATTTGAAGAAGCACGTTCAGATCTTTATGTTCATGATGCAGGATCAGTTTTCTAATCAAACAAGTCCATGGCCTAGGCCTAGCAATCACATGCATTAATAGAATTTGGACATTTAATTCTGGCCCAGTGAGGTTTCTGAGGTGGCCTACAATGGTGATCACCATAAAAAGTATGTATTTAGCATTTCTAGAACCTTTCTCACCTTTCATTCCTTATGGTGTGTTAGGAAGGTGTAGGGACACACCTCATCCTGGAGCATCAGCGGGAGAGACGAGACCCCGTAGGACACAATGGGCTCCGTTTGCCCCTGTCTCTCCCAGAGTCACCTAGACCAGATCTCACGCTTGGACCTCCTCTAGGCTGTCCTTCTTTCTTCATGTAGCCATTTGCCTGCAGAGGGACGGTGGCCCATCTCAGTCCATCTTCCTGGTTCCCGCCGCTCTTTCCGCTGCATCAAACGCCTTCTTCCGTCAACCACTGTCCAGGATGCTTTTGTCCCCTGTCTCGAACATTCGGCTCTGCACACTTGGCATCATTTCTCTTCCAGCCCAGCAAGATGATTTCTGAAACTACACCTCTAGCTTCTACATGCCCTGGACATGCATTTGTCAACATAACACAGTTAAGTTGCCCATCAGCTTCACCTTGAAGTCCGTTTTTCCTTCTGGACCCTCATTTGTGCTAATGGCAGCCCCATGTTCCCAGTCTCCCTGTATGACCCAGCGTGTCTTCTGTGATTCCTCCTCTCACCCGCCACAGACCAGAACCACACCTGCCTGGGCTGGCTTCCCAGGATTGTTCAAGTCCTTCCTTCTTGCCCCTTTTTACCCCAGAAATTTAGGCTGGTACCGCCTGCCTGGACCTTTGTAGTAATCTGCTTCGGTCCCATTTCTTTGCCGAGCTTTTTGTCTGTGAACTCTGAACTGTCTACTCATGCCATGCCCGTCTTCTTAACGGCTTCTTGTGATGGAGTTCATGCCTCCTCAGAAATTTTCAACAGCTCCTGATAAGCTTTTGAATCAAATCCAAACTCTGTAGCATGTGTTAAGTGGAAAAAAGAACAAAGCAAGTACAACAAAGCCCAAATATAAATATATACTTTAAAGGTGAGGGAATGCTTTTAGCAGCAAGCTTTTCTCAGAAGTCTGATACTTTGGCTAGTTAGATGCTTAGCAACTCATTAAAGTTTCATTACCTAAGATGAAAACGTTCTAGGATTGATTGCGGTGATGCTTGCACGCATCTGTGAATATACTAAAAACTGTTGAATTATATATTCTAGTTGAGTGAATTGTGGGATATGTGAGTTCGTCTCAATAAAGCTGTTATTTAAAAAGTTCATTACCCATAGTTTATACAATTCCTATGGCACCTTTTACAGTATAATACAAACAATAAGTAGTGACCTAATGACCTTAGTGATAATATTTATTAAGAAGAATGCATGATCGGGAGAAGTTTCCTCACTTAGATTCCTAAACCTGTGTGCGTGGAGTATCTAGAACATTGTAATAGTCATTCCATTTAATATTTAGTGTGTTAACAGGCTTTTTAAAAAACGTCATTGAGGAGTATACTTAGGAAATCCATATGTAGACAACACGGTAAGCAAGTCATTACTCTGGTGTCACCGTTAGGCTAAAGCATGTGGTTTTTAAAGCCCTCTCCGGGCGCCTGGGTGGCTCAGTTGGTTAAGCAACTGCCTTCGGCTCAGGTCATGATCCTGGAGTCCCTGGATCGAGTCCCGCATCGGGCTCCCTGCTCGGCGGGGAGTCTGCTTCTCCCTCTGACCCTCCCCCCTCTCATGTGCTCTCTCTCATTCTCTCTCAAATAAATAAATAAAATCTTTAAAAAAATAAAAAATAAAAAAAAATAAAGCCCTCTCCAACTCTGTCTGTGTGTTGGTGGGGAGGGGTGTTTGCAAATGCCTGAAAATGTCACTCCACTTAACAAGGCCTAGTGATTCAGTATTTCCTTTCTAAAAAAAAAAAAATTATTTTACTATTTTGCATTCAGTTGATCTAGTTTCTGCCAACTTCTTTATCGGTGCAAGTAAGTAAGCACTGCCTAGGTGATGGCAAGCTTCATTAGATGCATTAGTGACTTTTTTCCCTTTTCTGTGATGAAGTATTTCAGGGAAAAGGTTGCATATAAAATGGCTGGTTTCTGTTTGTTTTGATTTTTACTCAAATTACTATTGCTGCCTAGCCTCAAATGTTATTATTAATGCATTATTAGGTCAGTTTGTGAGAAATCACATCTGAATATATACTGATAGAATTGGACAACATTTGTTGGGTCCTGTGGCCTAAAACCGAGACTCATTCTGAGAGCCAAACATTATCTTGGATTCTGGGTCTCTTCCCCTTTAACTGTGGTTTTGCTTTTTGGAACAGTTCCATGGATTGTGAACTAAGAGCAGAGGCTCAATTTAAATTATAGGAGGGTAGTTTCCCTTCCTTTTTTTTTTATCAGTCACATGTCAGCAAGTCATCGTATATGTAAGCCTTACTAAACACTAATAAAGTGCACCAGTGTGCTTTTCCCTAATTTTACTTCCTTCCTGCCCAATGCCTATACGTCTGTAGGTGCGATCCTTCTGAGAAAGGAGTGTGCTCTATTCTCTTTTCAGGCGAAGGCATATTTCCAAGTGCAACTTACTTAAGAATAAGGAAACAGGCACTTCTTGTTTACTTGAGACTGAGGTTGACCAGTGCTATTTCTGAAAAAAACGAGCAGGGGTAAAAGCGGAAAGGGGAGCCCTGCTCTATCACCATTCTCTTCCATGTCCGTTATCGTCCCTGGCCCGAACACGGGGGAAACATATGGCCATTAGGCAAAATAAATTGTAGGACAAAATTTAAATTAATGAAACAAACCACAGGGCGACCCTTTAATGATGATTTCTGGGGAAATTGTCTTGACATCTCTCGGCGGCACCAGATGTTACCTCTCTCGCTTTGGATAGCACATGTGAATGCCCGAGGCACATCACTGGATTGCCTTGGCATGGTTCAAATCTAAAAAAGCAGGGGCACTTTATGTCTCGATCTTCAAAGTTCCCTGAGCGTCGACTAGAAAGGGGCCGCTTCCTCCCTCCAGTGGTTCATATTTCAACTTTTTAAAAAAGCTGAATCTTAAGAATTATTTTTGTGTGTGTGTGTTTCTAGGGGAAGTGAGAACTGAAGCGATTTCATAATGCATCTCTCGATGGGATAGTTGTGGTAACCTCCCATATTAGCCATTTGGAAATGATTACTTTTAAGAGTCCTTGTTGGGTGGTGTTCATGCTAATGATGACACCCCCAACAAGTACTGTCGTTTTTGATTAATACCCACATTTCCTCCAAAGAGAGAGTTTTTAAAAATGCGAACGGTGCCTAGGTTTGGCTTGGTTGTGTGTGTTTTACTGTGTTCTTTCTCTTCCTTTTTTAAAAAAAGGAAACATTCCTCTCAGTTTAGTTTTTGCTTTAATTAAATCTCAGATCCTACAGGAACGGTGGGCTCCTCAAAGTCCTTAGCCAGCCCAATAATGGCTCTACATGAGCCGATTTACTGACTCTTACTGTCCGTAAAACATTCTCTCTTTGAAGATCCTTTCATACTTCCATGCTTACTAGGCGGACTTGGAACATATACAGGTCCTTCTTAGTATTCCTGGTGTCCTTATTTGAAATATTGGGGTGATATTAACCCAGAAGCATGCAGTGCTCTGTGGTCTGAATAGCCATGTGTTTGATGAAGCAGCCAGACCATTGCTGCCCTTAATTGGAGCACTGCTCGCTCCCTCCAGCACCTTAATTCCCCTACCTCAAAAGATAATTATTTTTAGAGGCTCCAAGTGAAGAGCTGCATGAGCAAAAGAAAAAAAAAAAATCTTGACATATTAACCTTGAAAGAAGACTACTACAGTTTGTAGTCAACTCATTTGAATTAATATTTGAATACGTCGTAAATAATAGGTCACGTTTTTTCCCCTGCCCCGTGAGAAATCTAATGAATGATTTTTAATGCAGTACAACAGACAGAGAAGAAAAATAATCATAAAATCTGAAAGCTGGAGGGAACCTTCGAGGTCATCCAGACCGGTTCCCTTGTCTTGAGCTCTCAGGGGCCAAGTGACCGTGTATTGATCACTGTCCCTGGTGTCCCTGACGCAGCTGGCTTTGGAGGGCCCCTGACTTCCACTGGTGCTCTTTGCAGGCCGCCCATCTGCCTGTAGATTATCTCCTGATGAATATGACGTGAGGTGGAAAATGTCACTTCACATCTGTCCTGGGCCTTTCCCTCCACAACAGATTTAATTTGTTGCTTTTCCTCGACGGAGTCCACATGAGCCACTCTATCCTGAGGCCTTCGGAGTGATTCCCAAGTGCACCTTGTCATTTTCCACCCAGCATGTTTTTAAAGTATGTGTGTAACCTAAAAACCTGGACCACCTACCTGCCTGTTTTTTATTATCTGAAATAATTGTTTAAAAATCTGTGGGTGACTATTTATTCTCTGGGTTCCTGCCTCCTAAAATATTATTATTACGACTTGGTACTTTTATGGTATATTCATGTGTTCCAAATAATGTTCATTGAAGTCCCAGTTTTCTCTAAAGAAGTGTCCACGTAGCAAAGTTGCCACTCTGTGTATCAATAGGGGTGTGTATGTGTGTGCGCATGTGTGTGTGTGTAACATGAGGAAATTTGTCTCATAGGAAATGAAATTCTAACCCTGGTTTTGCAGTCTGCCCTGACTCCTCCATTAGCATAAGGACCTCAGTCACGGCTGTGTTCTTGCCTTTGCTGGAGGCCCAGAGAATGTAGGACACAAATTGCATCTTTTCCGTGGGTATCCTCCAACATCAGTGCAGTGGACCTTTTTTGTGTAGGTATACACAAAGTGATTCCGTTGGAATGAATAAGCCCTTCAAACTGAATGTGCCTCTCTGTACCCTTTTCTTCTTCAGGCCTCTCTAACTAAGAATCTAGAACTTCTGTCCATCTAAGTCACCCAAGTCCCAATTCCAGGGGTCATCTCTATTTCCTCTCCTCCCCTTCCTACCCACTTCTCATCCATCTTCACCCAGACTAGACCCGGAATCATTCCTCTTCTCTGCATCACGTCTCCTGCCGTTATCTTTTGCTTGGATTACTGAAACACCCTCTTGGCTTACCTTTACGGTCGGTCCACTCTTCACTTAGCATTAATCAAAGCATATCACTTCCCTAGTTGAAATTCTCCAAAGCTGTCCAGTGCACCTAAAGTAAAATCCAGACTTGTTTCCTGAAATGCAGTACCCCGTTTGATTAGCCTCTGCCTCTGTAGCCTGCAGAGCCAGCCCCTTGTTACCTCCTGCCTATCACCCCCCTGCCCCCCGATGCCTCAGCCACACTGGCCCCTCTGGTCATCCCCGCAACGTGCCAGTTCCCACCTTGACCTCTATGTCAGCTGGTTCACTGCTTGGAATGCTGTTTCTTTCTATTTTCTTGTGGCTGGATCCTGGATATTCAGATATCAGCTTAAATGCACCTTCTTAGAAAGTCTTTCCTCAGCTTCCCAAATTAAAGTAGCTGCTAGGTCATTCGTTTTGCATTATCCTTTAATTCTTTAATGCAGAGCATCCATCTCCATTTGATTTTTTTTTTAATTTTTTAAAAAAATGTTTTATTTATTCATGAGTGAGAGAGAGAGAGGCAGAGGCAGAGGGAGAAGCAGGCTCCCCACCTAGCAGGGAGCCCGATGCGGGACTCAGTCCCAGGACCCTGGGATCGTGACCTGAGCTGAAGGCAGATGCTTAGCCAGCTGAGCCACCCAGGCGCTCCTCCATTTGATATTTTATTATTCATCTACGTACCTGCAAGTCGTCTGCCACTCACACTTGTGTGGTGCGTGTATGAAAGCAGGGACTCTGTCCTGTATACTTGATGCCTAGACTAATAGCTGGCATGAAATGCACACACAATAAAATTATGAACAATCCATGCTCAAAATGTGCATACAGTATTATTCTTTTTTAAAGATCTTATTTATTTATTTGAGACAGTGAGCGAGAGAGAGAGCACACGATCAGGGACAGAGGGAGAGGGAGAAGCAGGCTCTCTTGCTGAGCAGGGAGCCCGACATGGGGCTCGATCCCAGGACCCTGGGATCATGACCTGAGCTGAAGGCAGCCGCTTAACCGATTGAGCCACCCAGGCAGCCCTCCACTATGGCTTTAAATACTGAGATACTGGGGATGATTATCTCAGTTATTTGGGGGAATAGAAAATTAGAATCACATCTGAGCCTAGGGTAAGTTGAGTCAGATCGTTGCTTTGGATACAGAATTCAAGGAAGCATGTCAAGTGCCAATGTGGCACCAGACAACGCTGTTCCCGATCCTGTCTTTTTTTAAAAATATATTTTTTTGGTTTTTTTGTTTGATTATTTTGCTCATCACGGGCTTTTGGCATTAATTTTGATTTTGAAAAAATACTGCATTGAAATATTATATCTCTTGATTACTCAGTTTTTGCTTCTCCGCATCTAACCCTGGATTAGACTGTTCTCTCATTTTCTCACCGGATTTTGCATTATAAATTAAATCTGGTGTTTGTTGAGTACTTACTACGTCCCAGTCACTGTTAGATCAACTCACCGAAAATTCACAGCAGAGCTGCAGAGTAGGTCGCGGCACCTCAGATGAGGAAAAGGTTTGAGAGGCCAGGTAACTTGCCCCGGTCACAGAGCTGTAGGGACAGGCGAGACAGCATATGCGGACTATGCCATGGGCGTGAAAAGAGCCCCATAAAGTGGAAGAAAGATGAAGACCTTTAACATCCTGGTATATTTACTCCACTGTTCTGGAGAGGCCTTTAAAGAAATGCAGTGAGCGGGCGCCTGGGTGGCTCAGTCGTTAGGCGTCTGCCTTCGGCTCAGGTCGCGTCCCAGGGTCCTGGGATCGAGCCCCGCATCGGGCTCCCTGCTGGGCAGGAGGCCTGCTCCTCCCTCTCCCACTCCCTCTGCTTGTGTTCCTGCTCTTGCTGTCTCTCTCTCTGTCAAATAAATAAAAATTAAAAAAAATTAAAAAAAAAAAGAAATGCAGTGAGCAAGAATGTAAGGCTTAGGGAGGAGAGGTGATGGCCTAGTTGGGTGGGGAAGGGGGAAGAAGAGGGAACTCAAAGAATGTGTCAGTGAGATGCTTGAGGAGACTCACTGTATTCTGCGTGTTCTATTGATGGCCATTGGGAGTACATTAGGGGACATGAGAAAACTCACCTTTATGGATCAAGTATTTGATTATATGGAGAAGTACTCCTGTGACAATGTAACTTTAACATGTAGAATGATTTTAGGGAAAGGTTTTTGAGTTATAAAAAAATGCACACCACACATCAGAATAAAGTATAGATGGATTTGTTAAGTGTAAAACATAAAACCAGAAAAGCCAAAATAAATATATATATTTGGAACTTTTAAAAAACATAAACTTATTATGGGGCGCCTGGGTGGCTCAGTTAGTTGGGCGACTGCCTTCGGCTCGGGTCATGATCCTGGAGTCCCGGGATCGAGTCCCACATCGGGCTCCCTGCTCAGCGGGAAGTCTGCTTCTCCCTCTGATGCTCCCCCCTCTCATGCTCTCTCTGTCTCTATCTCATTCTCTCTCTCAAATAAATAAATAAAATCTTTAAAAAAAAAAAATAAAAAAAAAAAATAAAAAATAAAAAACATAAACTTATTAAATCACAGAGGAAACCAGATGAATTAATTAAGTACAGATTTTAAGTTGATATATCAGATTTTGTCATCGAATGGAAAAAAAAAGACAGGTTGAGGAAATATTTGTAGCCAAAGTTTAATTTTGTTTTAAAAACTTGTTCTAAGAAATCTACCCCCCCCCCCCAAAAAATAGCAGGTCCTCAAAAGAAAATGCAAGTTCATAGAAGGGATACAAATGACAAAGTATGAAACAAGTTCTCATAAGTAAAGATGTAAATTAAGATAATTTCATTTCTCAAATGGTAACTATTAAAAAAGCCTGGTGTTGGTAAATGAAGAGTGGGGTAGAGAAGGGTCTGATGGATGTGCCAACTGGTAAAACTATTGAGACATGTAACTATGAGGCAACTGTTCTTCCCAACTGCATTTCTATCATAGTCTCCTGAGGAAGTAGACATTGAGGCAAAGATTTTTCTTCAGGGATGTTTATCACAGCATTATTTATAAAAGTGAAAAATTAGAAATACTCAAAATGTGTTACGACAGGGAGGTTGTTAGATTATCACGCATCCTTATGATGGCCTTTCAGACAATCATTAATAGCTATTTCTGAAGCATAATTACTATCTTGGAATGATTATCACAGTATTTTATGTGAAAAACGACAATACAGTATTATCCCAGGTTTATTTTAGAACAAGGACAGAAAGAGTACATTTGCCTAGAAAAGGAGACTGGAAAGAAATATACCAAAATGTTAACATTTCAACAGTTTTGAAAACAGTTCCGGTTTTCTGAGTTTTCTTTAGCAAATATTTACAACTTTTATAAATTTGGAAAAAAATGTTTTCTGAAAAGAAAATTCATGAGGACGTAAGATCGGGAGCCCCTGACAGACGAATGTCTGTAGGTTCTAGTTCATTTCCTTCTATTTCGTTTTCAAAATAGAAGCGAGTCCCTTCCCCTCCTCTGCAAACCGAGTGAGCTCAGAGCTTCTCAGACTTTTCCTCTGCACACACTTGAGGCAGAAGAGCATGAACATGCACTCCTGGAGGAGGAAAGGATGGGGGAGGTAATCTCACAGTAACCTCCTGGGGGCACCTGCTGGCTTAGTTGGTGGAGCACGTGACTCTTGAACTTGGGGTTGTGAGTTCAAGCCCCACGTTGGGTGTAGAGTTTGCTTAAAAAAAAAAAAAAAAAAAAGAAACGGAAACACACAAAAAAGTAACCCCCTGAACAAATTTTAGTGTGAAAATTCATGTAAACTTCCCGTCGTCTCCAAACTATACGGTTACTAGTTTATGAAATTGAGATATAATTTATATACCATGATATCCACCATTTAAAAGTATACATTTTAATGGTTTTCACTCTATTCAGAAGCTTGTGCAACCAACCGATGGATGCTAGTTTTTAATACACAGATGTTTACCATGGATGCTCTGTGGTAAAATTGACTCTCCAAGAAATTACACCTTTTGAGTAACCTTGATGGCACTGCAGGTCCCTTTCCTGGGAGGATTCTAACACTTTGAGAAGCCCAGGACTAGATGAAATTCCAGGTATTTTCAACAAATTGCATTTTCAGTGTATTTTGCCTATCTTTCCTTTAAAACCAACTTACCTGGATGAGTTATTATTAATAGTCCTGCTTACCACTGATTTATCCATCTGTTCAGTTTCCATTCACAGTGGGGGATAACTAAATTCAGTTCATTTCTGTGCTGTATTTTTTAAACCGTCTAGTACCTTCTGCCAGACCTTGCCGGGGATTAAAGAGTGAAGTCATTCCCAACTCTTGGCCTCAGAGGACAGTCTTTTAAGGAGAGGAAGTTATGGTGACTTTGGTATTAGAGCTGCTTCGTTTCAAGTGCAGGGTCCCAATTTAAGTGGAGGAAAATGTGCAGAAGGCAGAATGCATGTATCTTAAAGTAGATAGCCCGAGATGTAGACAGCACATGGATTGAGTTTGGGTTCAGTGTATTTAAATCACTTTTATCTCAGTGCCATTAATTCTTTGCAGGTGTGTCTTGATGATGTGCTTGTGGGTAGAAAATTCCTCCCTGAAATTTCTGGTTCTACTTTATCCAAGATGAGGTGGAAGTAGTCCAAGTTCAGCTCTGGTGGTGCTGAGATTCCACGTCTTAGACTCTTGGCCTAGACCAGCAGCAGGCCTTATTAAGTACAGTTACTTGAGTTATAATTGAGCTCCATGAGACTTGGGTCTGTTCTGAGCCTTTCTCTGGGTACTGGCCAATCAAGAGGGCAGGACAGGGGCATTTGGCCTGAGCCTTCACATTAATTAAAGGCTTCAGATGTAGATTTCTGATGGTTTGACAATATCTCCAAATACAGTCATGAAAGGCGCTGGCAGGACGAAACGAATATATTCATTGTGCAGCTTTAAATACCACGGTTTTTATAACTCAGTTTTGGCATTTCTTCTTTTTCCCGGGAGCCTAAAAAAATAAGTGGCCGTGGTGTGGGTCTCCCTCCGCCTGTAAGAGGCCCCGAGAAGGCATATTTCCTGCCTTTTTTTCAGGGTGAAGGGAATGAGGCATGAGGATCCTTCAAGTTCCTGATAGTGCAGCGTTCATTGATTGTTTTCCAGGGCCAGTGTATGGCAGTCGGGGACACCCCTGCCTTTTCGGAGCAGTGACAGTAGTCACTGACATTTTGAGGGCACCGAGCAACTCTTGTATGTACGTGGATTGTGCTTTGCAGCTCTTTTGATAAAAGTATAATCCAAGAAGCCAACTTAAGCGTGAGGGAAGGAACCAATGAATCCGTGATTGCTTTCAACAGTAAATGATAATCCATTGCCATTAAGAAGTTGATGTATTACTGCATTTAAAGCTGCCGTTTCAGGAGGGTGGGTGATGTGGGGTGAGAAAAACTCTCCTGCCTTTAGAGATGAGTTGGACAGAATGGTTTACAGCTTTCATTGTGCAGATGGGCAGGATAATCAGTGTCGTCATACAGATGCTTCGTATGAGTAGGATACAGAGAGTAGATACGCATTTGTGGCGGAAGCCGTGTGTGGAAATCCTCTTGCGTTGAAAAGATCTTGTAAAAGCCTAAAATGGAGGCATCAGGTCGTTGTGTGTGCGGCTGATACGCTGTGTTCTGACTTACAAAGTGATGCCTTCCACAACGGGATGTGAAACTCATATTTGATTTTGCTCTGATGGAAAGACGTGAGGTGAAGTGGGGATTGCTCCTCTCTGTGCTTTATCCTGATCTGATGGGTAGGGAAGAAAAAAACCTAAGTATCCCTCAAAGCCAGTTATACATGCTGGATGATATCCCTCCCCCACTTTTTTTTAAGATGTTATTTTTAAGTAATCTCTACACCCAGTGTGGGGCTCGAACTCACAACCCAAGATCAACAGGTGCATGCTCTACTGACTGAGCCAGCCAGGCACCCCATGTGTGCCCTTACTTTAATAGCATGATTCTTGCAGAATCTCATTTCTGGGTGTTTTGAGGAGCTAGCTCGCTAAGAAAAGGCAGAGTACCTACCCAAAGGTAGAACAACTTTTCTGGGGAAAATTTTTAGCCATATTTATAGAGACCATTAAAAGAGGAAAAACAGTGTTGTGGGGTGCAAACCCTTGTGTGTGTTGATGTGCTTGAAGTTGTTAAGTGACTTGTTTGGAGATATATTCAAATTAGCAAAAACGAGAGCCTCCCCCGCTTTCATGTAAGTGCTCACTGCTAGGTCTTATCAATGGCTTTGGAAACAGTAGATGTGTATTTCTTGAGCTAGGTCAAGAGTTACTTATGCCCTGTGCTGTGAAAAGAGTTTAGCCGTCACTGGATTCACAGAGAATCTATTAGCAGAAAAGTCTGCTTTCTCTCATTCAGATACATAGAATTGTGAAGTCTCTCAGACTTTTCATGTGGCCTTAGGAAACAACACCATTTTATAGAATTCAAGAACAGCTGTTTTTTTTTTCTTAGTTGTACCAAATATTTTTTTTTCATATTCATCATGAATAGATTGTTAAAATGTCCATTTCAAATCCTGAGAATGTTGTAAAAGTCTAAAAATAGGAGAACAATATGATATTTGGCTTACACATTTAAGAATAGTTCATTTCTCTCCATGATAGAACTCTTTCAATGGAACAAAGAAGCTGAAGTTTTTGCTCTGTTGAGGTTTTCAGTCCATATTTTTGTTGGGGGGCTAAATCTTAGTATAGAATAATAACACCAGTTGACTACTTTTAGCTTCTACCTACAGCATCTGAAAGTCACACAGACTTTCTCCTACATGGCATGCTGCCTTCATTCTGACTTTGCTGTATTTATATAGTAACATCAAAGTGTGAGCACTAAGTTCATGGGTGAAATTTATCTGGGAAGGATGGCCAGTCAGTTGGAAGATGGCACAGAGATTCAAAATGGGTCCCCACTAATCGAAGCAGTATTTAGAAACTCAAAATTAGATTAAATGGTTAAAAGTTGGGTCCCAGCAGGAAACCTGTGGCATGCTCCAGCTGGGTGGCTTAGGGGAGTTCTAGAAGGGGAGGAGGTCATTAGGGGCCGGCGCTAGCCCGGCAAAGGGAGAGAGCGGTCACAGGAACCCAGACAGAGTAGCTGCATGGGGCGGGGAGGGGGGGGGCACCCAGCAGGAGGGGACACAGCATATCTCTGGTGCCCTTGCAGGGAGCAGGCTGTGGGAAAATTCCCCTTCCTCATTTTCCTGCTCTCTGGTCTCCTCCTTGTGTCTTCTACGTGCTAAACCCAAGGCAAAGATGCGGGCAAGGGAGCTGTTGATGTGAAAGCCTTATGGATCAGCCTCCTGGGGCACTGAGCAAGACCAGAGAATGGAGACACAGGATCCCTGGGTGTGTCTGGGCCAATAGGAACATGTCTTACTTTGGAGTTGATTTTTGGATTCTTTTTTCTTTCCCCTTTCTTTGCCCGCATTCATTCATTGGTCCCGCATTCTGGCTCTGTTTGGACTCTTCATTAGCGTGATGCCCAGGTGACTAGATCCAAAGAGGTGTACCAAGCGTTGACTGCTCTTGCCTGGCGAGACTGAAGTGAAACAAAAGCCAGTGTAGTCTATTTGTCTGCGACTTTCTTATTTTTATGTTTTAGATTTTATACTCACCCAAATGAATATATAAAAGCTGCTCTGATTGCCAGGAGGAAGAGGCCCTATGGCCTGATTCTCTTTCCTTTTCTTCTCGTGCCATTAACCTCACATATTAAGATTTCTTCTTGTTTTTGTTGTGGAAAAAACTAGCAGGGATTCTGATTTGATGATTATGTCTATGGTTGGGCCCTCGGAGCAAGCCATTGCCCCTGGGAGAGGGATAATAAAGAAGCAATCTGGATTTTTTTCCCTGCATACTTTGAAATGCTTGGGAGAGTAAAGATACCTGTTGTTCTCTATACATTGTGGATCGATAACAGGGATCAGTTTCATTGCTTTATTTCTGTAAGAGGTGCTACTTTTTAGATACTTTGGGTCCCCCCCATATTCATGGTTGAGATTATAAAATAGTCGTTTTATTTATTTATTTTTTATTTAAAAGATTTTATTTATTCATTTGAGAGAGAGAGAGAGCACAAGCAAGGGGAGAGGCAGAGGGAGAGGGAGAAGCGGGCTCCCCACTGAGCCAGGAGCCCAACACGGGACTGGATCCCAGGACCTGGGATCATGACCTGAGCCAAAGGCAGATGCTTAACCATCTGAGCCACCCAGGTGCCCCTAAAATAGTCGTTTTAAACTCTTGGGATGAAGCTCGTTAAAATGGGTTGATGGCATTCACATTGCAGTGTTAACTTTATAGTTCAAGGACTCCAGATCACTTATTAAAAGTCATATGAAAATGATAAAGGAGTTGCTGACCCAGGACCGAGGAGCTAGAAATCCTCTTCCTCTGTAACTGGGCAAGGCTTCTGTGTTTACCCGGACATCTGTAGTCATTTAAGATTGCTTCTGTGAAAACCGTAATACTTATTTGAATCTTTCGTGATTGTTTATAAAGATGAAAATGAAATCTAACCCCTAGAAAAACAAAATGAAATTAGGACACATGCTGTATTCCTAGTTTTCAGTTTTCCTTTTGTGTTTTTAAGCACCTAGTAGGTCACAAAAGGCAATAAAGACATGCTAGCCGTCCTGTGTTTTAATATTTTATTCTTCCATGTTTAATATCTAAATAGGTACTTTCAGTGTTTTTCTATACTGTTAGAGTTATTGATAACCATTTTCCTACACTGTTAGGATTATTGATAACAGAGATAGTTATTGTTTTGGAAATCTCAAGGAAGCCTGAAAGTGAGTGAAAAATGTTCAGAAATGAAGTGACGTACGGAAGAAGCCACCTCCATTTGGAAAAATGAAGTTTTTACATTCATAGTTTTAGATTCGTTGTGGAAGAAATAGGTTGTCATTCAATGATAGAATCCCAACTTTCTGTCTTTTCTTCCTCCCGTGGTCATTGGTAGCTTTGTTAGGGATTGGCCGCAAGCTTATGGTAACAGAAAAAGGCATGTTGAAAAGGGGAAAAATAAGAGCATGGAAGAGAAAAATCCAGTAACAGTAAATTTCTATCTCATGCTATTAGTCAAGAATGGGCAGAAGGAAGGCGAGTCACTGGGACTTCTCTGAATTAGGCGATTCCTTGAAATAACTCAGCCACATACAGTGGATCCTTGCTGTCCAGAAAATTCCTGATTCTTATCTGGATGCTGTGCTCTCCATATCTATGTACCATTTTAAAGTGAAAGAAAATGTCTAGAAATTTCGAGGCATTTTTCTCTTACTGCTCTCCGAACAGCATTTGTGTAAGTGCATTGTCATTTCCAGATCCAAATCCTGCCCAGCAGCCCAGCCTCCTGGAAGGCTTTCAGATATTCTCCAGGGAGGAGAGCTTTATCAAGTGTTTATTCTCTTCAAAAGATGCTGATTTCATTGTGTTTCTCCTAAGATACGTGGTTACAAATCACTATCAAAATTCCATGCTGTGTGGCTTCCAAAGAGGTGACAGGTTGTGTTTGTGTGTGTTTGTGTGTGTGCGTGTGCGTGTATGTGCGTGCGCGCATGCGTTTAAGCTCCATCCGCCTCTGAAATGGACTCTCATCCTCTAGTCTTGCTGAGTATTCTCTACAGGTGGCATTTCCCCTCCTAGTTATGCTCCTCCAGCAGGCCGCGCGGGGATGCTGCGTCCAAGCCGCCGTGTCTAGTTTGGCTGTCTGGGAGAGCGTGCGAAGGTGTCACTGTCACAGTCTGATGACCTCTTTTGCCGTTGTCCATCTTGCAGGGACGGGAGAGAGTGGCAAGAGTACGTTTATCAAGCAGATGAGAATCATCCACGGGTCGGGCTACTCTGACGAAGACAAAAGGGGCTTCACCAAGCTGGTGTATCAGAACATCTTCACGGCCATGCAGGCTATGATCAGAGCCATGGACACGCTCAAGATCCCCTACAAGTACGAGCATAATAAGGTAGGCTCCTCGTGGGAACCGCAGGCAAAGCCGTCCACGGTGTGGATGCCGTCTGCATGTGGCTGGGTTGGACAGTGGGTTTTTGAAGCATGCATTTTTCGTCTCCTCCCAAGTGGGACGTTTAATGGTTCAGTATGTTCTTTATAGTTGTTTTTTTTTTTCCTTAAATCTTTAAAGTCCCATCTCTGCATGATTAGAGTTGTGTTCTTAGTGATATCGGTGGAAGACACATTTGGATGTTCGACAATAAATATACGGAGGTTTAAAATTCCGGGGGTGCCCCATTACGTTAAGAAGACTGGTTGTAAGCTCAGGCCAAATTGACCAAGGTGAGGGAATTCAGAGAAGAGACAGTGGACTTGGCTTCAGTCTCCCACTCTTGGTGCTTCCTTGAAGAAGAAGAAGAAGAAGAAAAAAAAAAGAACAAAACAGCTTAAGAGCATTCTGTCCGGTTTAATTTTGGATTTCGTGACTTCCTTTCAGTAGTACCACAGGCTTAATTTTATTTCAGAGTAGGTCCATCTGTCACTTCCAATAACCTTTCAAACATGTTTCCCTGCACTTGTGTTACAGTCATGCAAACGTCTAAAACCACTTGAGAAGGGGTGAGGAGAAAAAAAAAATCTAAATCTTCTCAGGGCTTGTAGGTGTTCATCTTCTAGTAAGCTGGTAAAACCTCACCTTTTGTTGACGGAGCACTGCACCTGCACTGGTTTGAGAGCCTTCCTTCAAGTCTTCCGCTCGGTGCTCTGGATAATCTGTTCTTAAAAATGTTTCCGTATACCAGGTCAATATGTGGCAGCAAGAGGCTGGCATGCCCACTGTGACTCATAAACCGAGAGTTAACTCAAAGTGAATCATAGGGAAAATAAAGCAGTGCTGTGTATCTCCACTTCTCTTACCATCTAGAAGCTTCTAAGTGTACAGATCATCTTAAAATCAGGCATTTTTTTTTTCTTGGATGTTTCCTTGAAATCGAATGACTGTTTCTTATCGAATTGATGCTCTGGCACTTAGTTTTCCGATGGTGACAAGGGAGTGTCTCCACAAAGAGCAGAGAGACCCTCCACAACGAGTCTTTCCCGTTTCTACTCTCAAGAGTGAAAATGATCTGGGCAGGTTGATGAGCCTGGGAATGTGGTACCTGAACCAGATGAGGCTGCCTGGATAGTTAAGCAGTCTAAATTTAGAAGGATCAGGGTTGTCCCGCCCTCCCTCTCCAAGAAATCTCAGGGTAATGAGTTTCTGAAATAGTGGCATGCTTGTTTCATTGCAGTTGTGAGAAGGAACTGTTTTTTAATGCCAGCAGCTTTCCCCAATCTACAGTTATTTGATAATATCATGATCTCATGGATTCTGGCTGAGTTAACCACATGTGTGATATGATAAACAGTTGACCCTTGAACAATGTGGGGATTAGGGGTGCCGACCCCCTGTGCAGGCAAAAATCCACATATAACTTTCGACTCCTCCAAGACTTAACTAATGGCCTACTGTTGACCAGAAGCCTTACCAATAACATAAAGTTGATTAACACACATTTTATGTGTTATACGTATTATACACTGTATTGTTACAAGAAAGCAAGCTAGAGAAAAGAAAATGTTATTAAGGAAATTGTAAGGAAGAGACAATACATTTACAGTACTATACTGTATTTATCCAAAAAATCCACGTTATCAGTGCACTTGCAGGGTTCAAACTGTGTTTTTCAAGGGTCAGCTATGTGTGTGTGTGTGTGTGTGTGTGTGTGTGTAATTGTCAATATGTGTGTGTTATTTATATATATATAACATACTGCCATTTTACACCTTATAATGTTATATATATATAACATATTGCCATTTTACACCTTATAATGCCTTTTACACCTTATAATATAATGTTATGTATATTATATATTATAATATATTGCCATTTTATACCTTATAATGTTATATATATGTATATATATAACATATTGCCATTTTACACCTTATAATATAATGCAGCCTCCCTTCATGTGATGCACAAAAATCATCTTTCTTGGATGTTCCAGAAGAATAGTTCAGGATCTTGCTTTGAGTTTAGCTTTTCACGTGGGGCCCATTGATTGTACCATCACACAGATGTGGAAGATAGAGTGGAACTTAGGCCTTATTCATATAACACATGGAAGAATATTTAACAACGTGTGTTACTTGAGCTCTTTCTATCACTTCTAATTAAATAGACTTTACTGTGATGAATAGTGTTCAGTTAAAAATCAACATCATAAAAAGTTATAATAATATGATTTTTCTCAGATATCGTAATTACCCTGTGGAATCTTCCCACATCTCTTGGCTACTTAATACACTGCCTAATATAGGGACATGAATGTGTGCTAACCTCTGAAGTTCTCAGTATGTTTAATCCCCATTAATTTGTAATATAAATTACTTTCCCATTTGTTCCATATTCTCTGCAACAGACACATATTCTGAAGCATCACTCCTTGCTTCATCCATTAACTTCCCAAGCTCTGCCCGCTCCTTGCCTTCGTTAACGCTTATTAAGGACATAATGTCTTCTTTCTAGTCCATCCAACTGCCATTTCCTCCTAGAGTTCTTCTCTGTGCAACTCCCCCCACCCCCGCCCCAATTGCACTAAGTAATCCCACCCTCCTTTAGCAGAAACCATAGTGGAGTGTTTATAATTGCCTAGCTTGTATTCATTATGATGACTTGGGGGGTTGGTCTTATTTTCCCAACTAGACTCAAAGCTCCTTGAAAGTAGATGATGTTAGTTGCACGTCAGCGTTTTTTAGGGACCCTGACATTGTATCTTGTACATAGTAGAAGCTCAAAAAATACTGTTTTATGAATGGGCAAGTGATTTATCACCTTAGACAACTGAAAGTCTCCTCTTCTGCCCCCAGGTTGTTGAAATGCTTATTCAAAGCAACAGATCACCGTTGAAATAGTTTTCTGTGTGTACGGGAATCAATGCAGTGAGCTGTCAGAGATGCAGGGAAGTTTCATGAGAGCTGGGCAGAAATTGACAATCCAGAAAAAGTCAAGGGCATGGCTGAGGGTGGGGGACTTTGGGGTGGAGGAATGGCAGGAGTAGATGTTAAGAAAAAGGGGTGTGACTGTGTGGGCCAGGTTAACTTGAGCAGAATTCTTATAGAGGAGAATTAGAAAATAAAATCAAAAAATGGTTTAGAATGTGTTTCTGAAAGGTTTTGAATCCAGGCTAAGAAGTTTGAATTTTATTTTCTTGTGTTTATGAGACCCATTCAATAATAGTATTTTTTGTTTCAGTTAGAATTTTCTACAGAAGTTTCTGGTTATAATATGCTCTATTTTATAAATAGTTTAAGGAATTTGGTGTGCATTTTATTAGCAGTTACTTGAAAGACATGCACTGTGATTTATATGATTTTGTGACACTAAAGATGTAAAAAATGTAGTTTTTCTAAAAGCTTCTTTGCATCTATGGCCACATTGGTCATAATATATGGTAATAGCGTAAATAAGCACATTCTAATATTTTTCTCCTAACTTTGTACTTGCTTCTGAGTTCGTGTATTTCATAGAGCGAAATGTAGCTTAAAAATGGTATGACCTGTTCTTAACTGGGAAATTGTTCACAGTTTCGTTTGCTGTGAAATTCGTTCTAGCTATGGGAATACTACACCATGGAATATTGGAATTTCTTTGGCTCCTGAGTAAGTGTTACTACATTGAATTGAGAGTCCCGCTGGTTAGCTGGGGGGCTGGTGCCACGGTCAGGGGGAGTCCAGGCCACCGTCTCTGTCCTAGATGGTGGTGTGGCATCCCATGCCTTTTTGTAGACCTTATGCAGTGTTCCAGGGATCGGCTAGCTGAGGAGTAGCTTGTGATAAATTACAAACTTTTACCAAAATAAAGATCACTTCTTCCCTGGATGAATATCCACTATCCCATTCTTGAATTTTCTTTGCCAAGCTAGTAATGTTTATAGGTGAGCTGCTTGGACTCCGCCCAAGTGAGAGAATATATCTGGAGACTTCTTCCGAGTATACCGTGAGCTAGGGTTTGTTTTTTCCTAAATATTACTTTGCCATTTCCTTAAACACAACTGTTGATAGCTGATGTTAAAAGGGATTAAATGTTTGTCGCTTAGTCAAATCAAAAGATACATTTAATGCTCCACTAGGTACAAGGCATTCGACTGTGACACTCCTCTGTCATTTTTTATTCTCCAGAAGGGAGAATTTTCGTCAGCATTATTTTATGGTTTCCCCTCTTACGCAGACCTATTCTTCTGATTATTCGTTGTTTGGGTGCTGAAATCAGCTCTTTATGAAAAGGAAGAGATAAAAAATTTCTATGCCCACATGGCTAAGAACTGTCTTGAATTACAGCAGGGGCAGGGTTGTGGGGGGACAGGATGGGGGAATAGACGACGAGGTATTGACCCCTGATTTTCATGTATTTGTTCTCTGTGCATGGCAGTTGGCATTCTTCCTGCATCACCTGTTGATCATTCCTATGCAGGTGCCTGATTTTCTCAGATTGCACAGTACGTTATAGTGAGCAGGCTTCTTGTTTTGTAATTCATTGTCTCCACAATCTGCCGCACATGTTGGTGCTTTTGCTCATTGAGTAGATTACCCCAGATTAGCAGATCTGGTATCCCTTTACTGTTGGCTTATAGTTTCTATGAACTGTGAAATCAGGCTATTCTTAGGGCAGTTTCAAAGGATTGACAGGCTTTTGCTGCCTTGTCCAGTCCCAGGAAGAGAGAAGAATCTGATGCGATGCTTCTTCATGCAGTGAACTCAGGATGGTTACTGAGTAGAACTCAGCCACTTGCTATGTTGAGTAGACAGTGTTACCTTTTCTTCTAGTTTCTGCTTTTAGACTTCAAGTCTGGACGACTGGAACTCGCTTAACACCAAAGGCTGCAGTTACCTTTGACTAAGTAGCCAGGAGTTTCCAGGTGTGCCCCCGTTACCCATTCTCTTGGCGGGTGAGTGGCTCTGAGAGCACGTTGTTTATAGTACCTCTGTCCTCCCTGAGCCCTCCACGAAAGGACTCTTCACCAGGAGAATACCTCTTTAAACACTTAAACAGCTTTTTCGGAATTTTCTGTACTTCCTGAGAAATCTAAGATCCCAGAAGCCGTGTTTTGGAAGAAAAAACGTAGCCAGGATTCTGGAGAACTTGCCAATTTATTCCTGCCTTTGATCAGTTGCACAAGAAATTACTGTACTACTTTCTTCAATGTGAAGGAATTTTCTTAGTTTACAAAATGCTAAGAGTCTGATTTCCTTCTAATATTTCTCACCTACAGAATAAGCACATAATAAAAGCAGAACTTCCTAAGCGTGTATTTTACTCTGTTCTTCCCAAGAGTTGTATCAGTCAGTGTTCTGTGTTTGCAACCAACAGAAACCAACCCTGGCTAACCTAAGCAGAACAAGGGCTTAACGAGAATATGAGGGGACCCCGAGAAGTGTGGAGAAGTGGAAGGACTAGTTCCTGGAAACCAGAGCAGGTCTGGTGAACTCATCTGTGAGATGGCTGAACTCTGACCGTTTGCATTCTTTTGTCACTCCATTCAAGATTCAGATTCTTGGGAAAACGTGCCTGAGAAGTCTGGCCTGGATTCTGTGCTAGCTCTTTGGAAAAGGCTGGGCAATTGGATTGACAGTTCCTGAGGGAAATCAGGGTGCAGTTGCTAGAAGAAGGGAATGATGGTGCTACAAATCACAACTACCCACTGTTACATCACACTGTCAGTTTAGAAAATAAAACGACATCTGGATTCTCTATGGAAGAAAGCCCTCCAGTTTTGCTCCACATTTGCTAAACCGGTCCTAAAGCACAACTTCTCATTGGGCTTGTTCAGAATGGGGGTGTGGAGAGGTTGGGGGGTTAGTGACTTAGTAAGTAACACTTATATATGAAGGAAGTAGCTGAATTTGAGCCCAAGCCCCGAATAGCTGAGTAACCTTGGGATTGTCATATTTCTTTCGCTAAGCCTAAATTTCCTTACTCTTCTAAGCCTGAATGTCCCCATCTGTAAAATGGGACGGATAATAATACGATTATTTCAAGGGCTAAATAGATAATGTATATGAAAATGTCTTGTAGATGATAAATAAAAAAGAGGTTGCAAGTTGTTATAAGATGAGTTATCATGGAGGCGATGAGCACTGCTAATCTTCTATATTTGTTAAGAATAAAACAAACAGAAAATCATTTAAGCAGCATGACCAGATATAGGAAGTATCTGAGGGAAACTTTCCTCAGAGTGACAGTCATTGAAATGGGACACCAAGGGAGGTAGAGAAATCTCCTTATCTGGCTGTGTCCAAAAATAGAATGTATTTTTGACATGTGAAATTCTTGAAGGCAATTTTGCTGAAATAAGACAAGGGATGGACTGGACACCCTCTTAAACCCTTCCTAGCACAGTTTTCCCTCGTGCTGATTCTCTCATTCCAAAACTCTAAGAAAGCTATTATTACTTTGTTGTAATTTAAATCCTCTCCCTTTCTGGAACTTTGTCCGTTCCAGAGCACTTATGAAAATTAAAACTGAAGACAAGAAACAAGAGATTTTTTTTTTTTTTTAAGATTTTATTTATTTATTTGTCAGAGAGAGAGAGCACGAGCAGGGGGAGTGGCAGGGAGAGGGAGAGGGAGAAGCAGACTCCCTGCTGAGCAAGGAGCCCAACACAGCCCGATCCCAGGACCCCGGCAGGGGCAGAGACCATGACCTGAGCCAAAGGCAGACTGGTAACCAACCGACTGAGCCACCCAGGTGTCCCGAAGCAAGAGATTCTAAGTGACAGTGATCTCTAGCCCAGTGGAGATCTTTCTTTGCATCTATATCCCATGAGTGATTACAGTATTTATGTCCACATAGGTTTTTTTTTTTTTTTTTTTCCTTTTAAATGGTGTTCAGAGGTCAAATATTTAAAAAATCAAAGATAAAACAAAGGTCAACATCAGATGCAGGTCTTGGGGAGATTGTCAGTGATAGTATTTCAGTTGGGTTCTTGGCTATGGCCACCGAAGACGGTCTGCACCTTCTCCTAGGA
Source organism: Phoca vitulina (assembly GCF_004348235.1). NCBI lineage: Eukaryota > Metazoa > Chordata > Mammalia > Carnivora > Phocidae > Phoca > Phoca vitulina. Next base: position 17,248,207 of record NW_022589740.1, on the reverse strand, counting down.
AAACTTTCTACTCGTGCTTCTACAAATCTGAGAGTTTTCTTTTTAATAAAGAGTCTAAGGGGATCTTGAGACTTTTCATGACCAACTTGATCTGAGGTTGATTTACAACTTCCTCCCTTCTCTCTAGGACTCTTGTTGGGAGTTGAATCACTACTGAATCTCCTATAGCTTTATCAGCTTTCAGAATTTCTTCACATACTTTCTTTTCTCTTTTAATATCTGGCAAATACTTTGTAGCCACATTTTTATCTCCTCACTCAGTCTTTGTTTCATTGCGGTTCTTTATTCATTTTATACCCCTGATGGCCATGTAAAAATAGAAGAATGTAAGATTTGTTAAAAATCCCTTTTTCTGGGCTAAAATAATCCTAAGGCATGCCATAGCATTTACCCAGGGTGAGTATCTTTTTTGTGTGTGATTTCCTTTTTTTAAAGATTTATTTTATTTTATTTGAGAGAGAGAGAGAGAGTGTGCGCTCGTGCGTGAGTTGGGAGAAGGGTAGAGGGAGAGGGAGAGAATCTCAAGCAGACTCTGCACCGAGGTGGAGCACATCACAACAACCCTGAGATCACGAACTGAGTGGAAACCAAGAGTCAGACACTTAACCAACTGAGCCACCCAGGCGTGAGGGTGAGCATCGTGAGTTCAGTTTTATCAGAGGGGGACTCTGATGCAAAAAAGGACTTCAGCAGTAGAGTGAGGCTGACCGCTTATTTATTTTTTTGGTTACATACAGAAGAGTGTGCACATCGTAGTATTAAGCCACATGTGTTTTTCCATTGTGAACACACTTGCATCCACATCTGCTGATCTGGATCAGTGTGACCAAAAACCCAGAAGCCTCCTCATGCTGCCTTCTAGTCAGTGCCTCCAACTCCCAAAGGGCGACCACCTCCTGACTGCTAATACCATAGACTAGTTGTGTTAATGTTTGAACTTTGTATGAATGGAAGCATATAGTGTATACTCCTTTCTGTCTGTTTTATTCTGCTCAACATTACGTTTGTGGCATTTACCCATGTTTTTACTTGTCATTGTAATTCAGTTATTCTCATTTCTGTATGTGTCATAGCAATTCCCCATAGAACTTTATCAAAATACCTTATGTCTGTGCTGTACAATGACCCCAGCCACATGTGGCCATTGAGCCTATGAAGTGTTTCCAGTCTGAATTTTTATTTTTATTTAATCTTACTAATTTACATTAAAATTTACATGTGATTAGTGGCTCTGTATTGGACAGCACTGTTGTATAATCCATTTTATGAATATGACACAGTTTGTTTGTATATACTATTGTTAATATAAGTTTGGGTGTTTCTGGCTATTACAAATAATGCCAATATAAGCATCCCATACCTGTTTTTTGATGAACGTAAGCATGCATTTCTTCAGATTATGTACCTGGGATTTGGAATTGCTGAATCAGAAAGGATATATCTGTTCAGTTTCAGTATGTAGATACTACCAAAGATTTTTCCAGAACTATTGTACCAATTTACACTCCTGCCAACTATCTATGAGGTTTCTAGTTGCTCCGTATCCTTGACAGCTCTCGGTATTATTAGTCTTTTTATTTTAGCTAATATATTAGCTGGGTAGTGGTATCACATTGTTGTTTTAATTTGCATTTCTTTGACAATTAGGGATGCTGAGCATCTTTTCATATGTTCATTGGCCATTTGGTTCTTTAAAAAAACACTTTTTACTCTTTTTCCCTGCTGGGCTGTTTGATTTCTTATTATTTGGTAGGGGTCTTTTATATAGTAAGGATATACATTTCTATTGAGTAAATGTATTGCAAGTATCTTCTCCACTTTGTGGCTTGCTTTTTATTTTCTTCTTGGTTCCTTCAGTGGAAAGAAGTTCTTATCATTTCCCGCCTTCTGATTTGTGCTTTTTGTACCCCTTTGAAGTAACTTTGCCTACTTTAAGGTCTTATAGATAATCTACTGGTTTGTTTTCTAAATTGTTGTGTTTTACTTTTTACATTTAGCTCTAAAATTCATTCAAATGGATTGTAGAGTATGGTGTGAGGCAGGGGGTCAAATTTTTACTTTTTCATATGGATATCTAATTAACCCAACTCATTTATTAAAAAGACCATCCTTTACCAAGTGCAATGCACTGTCACTTAGCTGCAGATCACGTGAATGTGTTTGTGTGCATTTGTTTCTGAACTGTCTGTTCTGACTCATTGGTCTATTTTGTGTATCTTTACGTCAGTACTGTATTAAAGGCTAATCTTTGTATTGAGTTTATTTTTAAAAAATTTTTTAAAGATTTTATTCATTTTTAGAGAGAGAGAGCAAGCATCCAAGTGAGGGGAGGGGCAGAGGGAGACGGAGAGAGAATCTCGAGCAGACTCCACGCTGAGCTTGAGCGTGAGCCTGACACAGGGCCCAGTCTTACAACCTCGAGATCATGACCTGAGCCGAAATCAATAGTCGGGCACTTAACCGACTGAGCCACCCAGGCGCCCCCGCGTTGAGTCTAATATCAGACAGTGTAAATCATTCAGCTTTGGTTTTATTCTGAAGATTGTACAAGTGCTAAATGTATTTGCTTGTAATTAAAGGTACCTTTAAGGAGGAACGTTTCTTTAACTGGTGGCAGGTTCCCCAGGATGAATCCGAATGTTACGATTGTTCTCTGTGGTACGAGTGGCTTCCCCTTCCCTGAGACCTCAGTTCATTTTCTTATTTAGCCTGTATTGGCTGCATAGCTCAGTAGAAGGACATCATCTGTTTTTCCTGGATTAATGATGTGACATTTTTCTTACCAAGTAGCTCATTTACAAAGGGTGAGGGAGCTGCTGTGTGGTTTTGTCATTACTCAACAGGGTTGTGTTCTTTCTCACTATAGCATTTCCTTTAACCTGGGTGGTGACCAGACTGAAGGCAGTGAGTGGGGTTCTACCAAGTTCCCCCACCGTGAATCCCTTTTTAGGCAGCATTGCTCTGCACCATGTAGATTTGACACCAGAATCCCTTATTTCCTATCTTCACTATCCATAGCCTATTGGGAGGATTGAATAGGTTTACCTGGATTTTCTTTTTTGTTGTTGTGTGGTCTCCAGCTGCTGTGGAAACTTCCACAGCATAGTCTTTTGTGGCGCCCTGTGAGAGCTGTAGTTTGGTAGGAAGGTAATGCAAACTGGTTTTGCCCTTTTGTTAACCATAGTATTTTAATCCTATTATGTAAAATTTTTATTCACTTATGCCTTAATGAAGATATTGGGAGGCATCTGATTTTGGTGAAGCAGAGTATGAAGCGCAGGCAGAACCGTAGGCACGTATCCACACACACATACGTGTGCACACACTCATGTATAATTGATGTCTTGTGCATCCGAAATTACCTTTGGAAATTTGCACATATTTAAACATATTTAAACACTGATGAAATACCAGTCTCCTCCATATCATACCAATATAATGACTGTCTTTTTTTTTTTAAGATTTTATTTATTTATTTGACAGAGAGAGAGAGAGCACAAGTAGGCAGAGAGGCAGGCAGAGGGAGAGGGAGAAGCAGACCCTCCACCGAGCAGGGAGCCCGACGTGGGGCTCGATCCCAGGACCCTGGGATCATGACCTGAGCCGAAGGCAGCCGCTTAACCGACTGAGTCACCCAGGTGCCCCATAATGACTGTCTTTAGATGTTTCCTTGGCTTACCAGTGCCCATCTCATCTGGAAGTAACTCATCTCATGTGTCTGTCTTCAGCTAATCCACATTGTTTAAAATTGGATGGAAGGAAGAAAATTCACACTTGAGGGCGGAGATAGGGCTTTAATTATTTAAACATAGCACAGTATTTGGCACACGGTTCTACTCTGTCAAATGAATGAACAAGCAGACATTTTTTACTGTCCGGTGATGGGTTTTTCTGCGCAGGATGGTCTCCTGTGGTATTGCTGGAGTCCGACACTACTAGGCTTGACGCGGGGGCGCTGTGTGATACGGAGTCAGTTAATCTCTCTGAATCCCACTCTCCTTACTTGTAAAATTATGGTGATTATAATCCCTACTTTACAATGTGTTGCAAGGATTAAATGATAATAGTTTTGAAAAGTTGAAAAGTTGTCCATTGCTAAATGGAGGTGGTGTCCTTTCATTTAGTCATTCAAACAGATACTAAGTACCTCCTATGTGCTAGTCAGCAGAAACCACTTTGGCTCTTTCTGAAAAGGGAAACAGTGAGTGCTCGGAGGAGCATTACCGATCTGATCTGTCCAAACCTGAGAGAACTCTGTGTAAGCAATCTTCCTCTAAAACCCCTTTCATCTGCTCAGACCTAGGACGCCCGGGGGCTGACAGCCACCATATAAAATACATGTGACATAGTTTAACACATTTTAGTAGGAAGTTGTGAATCTGGTCATTTGACTGTTCCTACTTAACTCCTGGCAAAGCATCACATAAATACTTTCCTTGTTCTTTTAAACCAAGTAATGCGTGATTTTCCCCTTTAATTTTAAAACAATGCATCTATTTTCAATTAGAGAGGCCGAGTGTATTTGTTGGAACCAAGGAAAGTGAATGCCTAATGAAGTCTGAAGGGATCTAGGGAGGGAATGAGAAATGCTTGCATTTTTCTTTCACATTTTCACCTCCCTGAAGAAGTAATTTCAGTTCTGGGCTTTTTTGGTATTGTAGAAATTTAGGGTAGGGCTTGCTTAGTATTTCACAAAGCAACAGGTTTGCTTATCAAAGCCGTGTGTATCAGAGTGTAAAATCTTGTTTCTGAGAAGCTGTACTCTGAGTCTCTACAATATGTTTTACCCTAAATCACTTACACTTGCTACATAATTGGGCTTTTTAATAGTATGTTGTTAATATACATAAGATTTTCACGAGGACATGTGCATGTATCCAAATAAGGAAATGTACTTAAAAAGATCATGTCATGTTATATTATGATATTTCCTTTCAAGGGATAAAAAAAAGTCCTTCATTAAGAGCTATGATGACTATTTGGGCTTGATACATTGTAAACTTGTATTTGGAACACACTTTCCTGATTCTGTGTTTCTTAAAATGAATTTGCTACGAAGTTACCTTTATGTTATTGCCCCCACTATTTTGTAAGATGATTATGCAGTTCCCTTGCAATCTTGTATTATTTGTTCAAAATGAAAAATGACTTAGAGAAGTGGCATTACAGGAATATATCAAGTTGGTGTCACTGCTGAGATGCACAGGAGTAATTAGATTGGTTGGCAGGCTATCTGCTTTCCTCTGTGTTCATGCATCCTCTGTGGTTAAAAAAAAAAAAAAAAGTACAATGGTTTTGAGCTGAAAAGGCTGTACTGATTGCGAGAGCCACTTAGCATGTCTGGGAGGGAGTGACCTGTCCTCACAATCAGTGATCCTAGGGTGAGAGTTCAGCTGTGCAGGAAATTATTTTCTTTGTGCATTCTTGAAGGTACTGGGCCCTAGTTTTCACTCTTTTGACCTTTTGTAGCCATTTTACTGCCTTTGAACATCTGTGTCCAGGGCAAAGGGATGAGACTATGTCGCTGTTTGGTTATAGAACACTGCAACCAAACTCTCACTAAAATTGGGTGTTAAAATACTTCTGGATTCCACTATTCTTCAACGGTCCTTGAACTTAATCCACATTGCAATAGAAAATTTAGTGTTAGCAATGTTGTCCGAAGTTTTAGGAATTTTGGCCTTAGTGGGGCCAAGTTCAATGTCAGTATAAAGATACTTTTCCACTTCAGAGAATATGCTAAGGGCATAAAAGTGGCCAGTACCATATACTTTGTGGATAGTCTATATAATGTTGTGCATTTGTGCCCGGCCATGGGGTAAGAATGGTGGCCCCAAGGGAGAGTTGCCTCTTTCTTTGTACAACACCATCTTTTTGCCAAATGCTCTACTCAGATGGGATGCCTTTCCTAATATGCATAAAAGGTCCAGTGTCAGCTTTGGGTCACCCTAACTGAATATGAGGTTGGAAAGAGTGACTTTATATTCTAGAGCAGTGTGTCAAACATTTAATGTATGTATAAATCGCCTGGGGATCTTGTTAAGATGCAGATTGTGTTTCGGTGGGTCTGGGTAGACCTGAGATTTCTGCTTTCCTGACAAGCTCCATCACCAGAGGAAATGTGAACTCATCAGTGGGCTAACTAACCTTTGGAGAGAAGGTCCCGGAACTGATACTTCAGGACATTCAGCAATTGCTTATATTTCTTAAGGTATTCCTTCCTCATCTGAAGAGTGAGGTTGATCATGGCATCCATCTTGCATAGTCAATGTGGGCATGAATGAGAGAATACAGGTACAAAACGTTTAAGACAGTAACATCAGTTTAGTACGTGTCCCCTAAAGGGTCTTTGTTGAATTCTTCCTAGAATGTGCCAGGGCAGGAGAAGTGTAGGGACCTTTGGGTAAAGTGCAGCACATGTGAAGAGAAATTGCTGATTGTTTGAAGATAGGGAAGAGGCTATGACCCAAGACTGAGACATAGGTTCCCGTTATCAGGTGCACCAGCGGTTTCCAGGAAACAGTGGCCTGGTCTGTGATGGTACCTAAGATAGTGGGTCTAGAATGTAAATGACAGGGATGGGGGGGTTCCTGGATTGTTGTGACTGCTGAGATCAAGGAGCGTGACAAGGTGTCTTGTTATCTTGACTCCAGGGTGTTTTAAGTAAGAGGGCAGCCAGTCCAGTGAGGAAAAAGGAAGGAGAGGGGAAGGAAAGAAAAAGAGAAATAAACTTGCCAAGTGCTTCTGCAAATAACACAGTGTCAGATAATATATTTAATGTACTCCAAAGTGTGGTGTGGGTATTCTAATTTCACAGGTGAAAAATATTTAAAACGAGTGTCCCAAATCACCCAGTTTGTAAGTTTATGGGGCTAGACTTTAAAACCAGAGTTGGTGGGGTGCCTGGGTGGCTCAGTTGGTTAAGCGACTGCCTTCGGCTCATGTCATGATCCTGGGGTCCCGGGATCGAGCCCCACATCGGGCTCCCTGCTCAGCGGGGAGTCTGCTTCTCCCTCTGACCCTACCCCCTCTCATGCTCTTTCTCTCTCGCTCTCTCTCTCTCTCTCATATAAATAAAATCTTAAAAAACAAAACAAAACAAAAACACCAGAGTTGGGCTTAATGATTCCCAAAAGCCAACCCATGTAGTTGACACAATAAACCCGTTTGGCAGCAGGACACATAATGAATTTCCTTACGAGAAAGAGCCGGTGGCGTTCTCTAGGACCCCGCCAGCCAGGGCCTGAGGCTCTCCTCACTGCCCATGGAGAGGACTTTGCTGGGAGCCAGGAAGGTGTCTGAGCTTCTGCTGCACTCCTGGGCCCCCCGTGGGTCTTGATCTGGATCTCCATACCTTACGTAATGGTGCAACTCCGTGGTGAACTGAGCCACAAATCAGAAAGTGATCGGAAAGCTTACTCGGCGGAAAATGACGCTTGACTGTGTATTGTACGACACACAGCTATGCCATGTGGTTAGAGCTATCTGTGAAGCTAAGAAATCTGGTTGGGTGTTTTCATAAGGACTAGGTTCTTTTTTTTTATTTTCTTTTTCCTAAATGGAAATAAATTGATTTTTATAAGTAAATATAAAGATAAATATGTTCATTATAGAAAGAAAATTCAGAACACATAAAAGCGAAGGAAGAAGGTAAAAAATCATTTTAATTTTACCATCTGAGAAAGCTACTGTAAACATCATGATATATAGACGTACTGTGATTTAACTATATGCATGTAAATGTAGGTTCACCATCCCGGATCCAAAACACCCGAGGCCAGATTCTTTTGGAATCCCACAGTTTTTTCTTTCTAGATTTTAGAAACATAATATGAGCAATATACTATAGATTTTACAAAATCCCCGTTGAGGTATGGAGTAGTTCCCTACAATCACATATATTAACATTTCAGAATAAGGACTGTAAATAGCCTGGCAACAGGTCACGTTTTCCCATAAATGAATTACAAAAACGTCTTTCACTTCTTGGAACTTTTAGGATTTCAGATTATAGATAAGGGAGGGTGGCCCTGTATATAAATACTGATTGTTTTCATTGGATACGTACCACAAACCTTTTTTCCTGACTTGCTTTCTCATTTTTTCCCTAATGAACATCTTTGTACGATACATTGCTGGAAATGGAACTGCTGGGTCAACACGTATACGTACTTTTAGGGCTTTTCAATAAAGATTGTTAAATTGCCATCCCGAAAGACCACACCAGATTTCATTGTAGGCTCCGAGTATGCCTGTTTTTACCACATACTTGCCAATCCTGAGCTTTATTAATGTTTAAGTCTTTCCAATTTAATAGGTAAAAAGTGATACAATAGTTTACATTTTTTAATACTAATGAGGTCGTTCTTTTTAGAAGTGTCATAAACTTCTAGATTCATTTCAGAGATCGTAACATTTTCAGATCATTAAATTGAGGTTATATCTTGCAGTGTTTTTGGAGATACTAATTATATGTCAGGTATCATCACTAGCATTGGTTATTTCATTTCAGAAGTCAGAAGTGAATTGCAAGAAGTACAAATGCCTCTGTAAGTGGCTGCAGGTGTGTATTTAATCCCTGGCTGGTGTCTTGTGCTCATTGTCAGATGTGGCTCATCATAGTGTCCCCTTGGTTCTTGTAGCGTGGACGGATCTAGTAGTGCGTACTGTGAGGACTCTTTCAAGGATCGTTTGGCTAGAAATTTCCTGAATATGAAAGGGGTACCGAATACCATTCACATCTGAAGGGCTTGGTTTGAAATGTCTGTAATTGTATCATTACGCTGCAGGTGAGAATAAGCAAGTCTATCCCCAGTGGTCCTGTGCAGTCACCTCATAGAGTTTTCTGACAAATGTCAAATAATACAGCCACACTGCTTGTTCTGAAAGAGGAGTTTTGATGTTTCATCCTTTCATTCTGTAGTGTCTAAAAAGATTTCCCCTAAGCCTGAGGCAGTGGTTCTCAGACGTTGGTAAGATCTGGAATCACCTGGGGAGCTTAATTACCATGCAGAGACCAGAGCGCAGCCAGCAGAGAGTCCAATCCAGCAGGTTTTGGACTGCCTGGAGAAGGGTAGCCTGGCTGTGATTTAATGAGATTATTATACAATTAGAAAAATCATAAAAGTGATTTTATATGTGTAAATGGTAGGTACTGTTATTAAAACAGCAATACAGATAATCATAAAGTTCTTACTAACAGTACTGTTGTGAATGTTTTAAATATATCGGATAACTCAGTATTAGTGTTTCCCATTAAATGAATGAGGAACTTTTGGATTCATCATCCCTAACTTCTGGTCAAATTTTATTTCTTGATAATAGAGAATGAGTACTTGAAATAAGGGACATTCTTAACTTTTGAACGTAATGAAGACAAATATGTGCAGCATTTTTTTATGATAAAGAAATCACTTTGGGAAGGACATAAGTTTCCTTTAGTCTAGCAATGGAATACTACAGGCAAACTAGAAAGTTTCCTACTGACAATATCTCACTATCCTATGTTTTATTATTATTTTTTTTTTTATTAAGATTTTTTATTTTATTTGACAGAGAAAGAGAGCAAGCAGGGGGAGCGGCAGGCAGAGGGAGAGGGAGAAGCAGGCTCCCCTCAGAGCAGGGAGCCCCATATGGGACTCGATCCCAGGACCCTGGGAGCATGACCTGAGCCGAAGGCAGACGCTTAACCAGCTGAGCCACCCAGGTGCCCCTCTATGTTTTCTTATAGTTTGCATTTCATTTCCTTACGGTTTAGGAGTATGTGTGCATCTTTCTTTGTGTGTCTTTTTTTGAAATGAGCCTGTATAGAATCTAGTTCCTTCCTTGGAGATTTGATTATAAACATCGTTCTGAACCATTGATGTAAGTAAGCAGAACATTCTTGCATCATTTTCAAGCACACCGATGGATTCAACATTCTGGGGTCAAATGTAAAAGAATGTTTGCCTCCATCAGCTTTAATTTGGGTCATCCCAGAAACCTCATTATTTGACCTAAGCACTAATTATTTTGTGAACCTTGTTTCTTAAAACATAAACAAGTATAAACTTTCATCAACTTCATCACCCGATCCCTTTGTGTTCTGGAAATTGATTATGTATGGTCTCTGCAGTAGGCTATTAGTAAAAGCGAAGGTATGTCAAAACATGATACGAGAAATGAGGCTTTTGTCCCAGTGGAAGCAAGATATACCATCAATCTTCTGTGAACTTGCTTCAGCAAGTGTTCAAGTTAGCATCTGGCTTGGCAGATTATCCAAGTAGATATGGAAAGTCAAAGTCTTCCCATCACTGTCCTTATAACAGCATTTTGCCTTTGATTTGAAAATGGTTTGACAGAGTTTTTTGTTTTGTTTTACTGTTTCCCTAAACATGGAAGATGTACACACACACACACACACACACACACACACGGCCTGGCTGTCAGATGTGGGAAACAGAGGCACAGATTCTGAGGTGCCTTCTAGATGGCATACCAACGTGGAGCTGCATTTAGAAAAATGGCAATTCACCTTTGGACATTTTTTTTTGTCTGTCCTTTAAAAATAAGGTATATTCACTTGTGCTTTCATAAGATGTTTGGGCCAGAGGGGCCAGGGCCAAAAATTCTATAGCTTCCTACCCTCTTCACTCCCAGCTTCTCCCAGGATAGTTCACTTGCCTACCTATAAACCAGATAGAGCCTGAGTAGGATAGTCACTCTTAGCCCCTGGGGAAAGGGAAAGGAATTAGCGCTTAATGAGAGCTTCCCTCTTGTTGAGCTGTTTGTACCCACTAGGTATCAGATGTTCTAAGCACTTCTTCTAAGTGTCCCATTTTTATCTCACACTCCCCGTGACTATCCCTTTCCTTCTGTAAATAAGGAAACTGAGGCTTTGCAAGGTGAGATAATATTCGGGGTTGTCAGGTGGTCTGTGGCATCTCTCTAAATCCCCGGCTCCCTGGCTCTACGGCACAGACTTCTTTCTGGGAGGAGTCCTCAGCTCTCAGGCTCCACACCTGCTCCCAAGTCCCGTGTGTGTGACCATGCCTGCTTGGATGGCATTGGAACTGGAGTTCCTCAGACCTTAATCTTTCATGTCCAGCCTGCCTCTCATCTATACGTGCTGATCCTGCCACCCTGAGTTGACCTCTCTACTGATGACCTCTGACCTGATTGCCCACAGTCCCTTCCAGCCCTCACCTGACTCGCTGAGATAGAGCTCACTCCTTTCTGGCCTAGCTCACATCTCCACCTACCAGACCATGATGCTGCCTGGAATTTGGTGACGGCTACAAATTTTACTTCCTCCTGTGGTTCTGAGCTGTGCATGATACTAAGGTCTGGGCCAAATTAGAAAATAATGAGGGCGCCTGGGTGGCTCAGTCGGTTAAGCGACTGCCTTCGGCTCAGGTCATGATCCCAGAGTCCTGGGATCAAGTCCCACATCGGGCTCCTTGCTCTGCGGGGAGCCTGCTTCTCCCTCTCCCCCTACCCCTGCTTGTGTTCCCTCTCTCGCTGTCTTTCTCTCTGTCAAATAAATAAATAAAAAAAAAATCTTAAAAAAAAAAAAAAGAAAATAATGAAAGCAGAAACTCCAAGATTGCATGTTGAGGTGGTAAATAAAGCAAAAGACGGCTGTGAATAAGTTCACGTTGGTTACCATGGCTCCTGGTTAAGGAAGCAGGGGCAGGTGAATTGGGAAGCACTTGTGGACCGTTGAGGGCCATGCCAGGTAGACGTGGGTGAAATTCTCTAGTCTCCATTCAAGTCTATCCTGTTTCATCCTGACACAAACTGGTATTCATCTTTTTCCTCCAGTTTAGGGTTTGTAAACTCTGTTCTTAAGTCTGAGGTCAGAATACATCATTGACGACATTTTGCGGATTACTGGGCTTTAAAAAAAACAGTTTAGATCTCCTTTATTCTTTTTAACATTCTCACTTTCCTTTTTCTTGCCACTTAAAAGTAAACACTGAAAAACAACAACAAAAAAAGGTAAACATCGAGCTGATCTGCCATGTTAGAGGAAGTATCTCGTCTGTTAATACCATAACCTACTAAGGCGTTCTTCTTAACATTGTTTGCACAGAAGAGTTTTTATCAGGAAAGAATGCAACAAAGAAGAGATTTTATTTTTATTTTTTAAATTTTTTAAAAGATTTTATTTATGTATTTGACAGAGAGAGAAAGAGAGAGAGTACAAGCAGGGGGATCGGCAGGGAGAGGGAGAAGCAGGCTCCTGCTGAGTAGAGAGCCCGATGCGGGACTCGATCCCAGGACCCTGGGATCATGACCTGAGCCGAAGGCAGACACTTAACCAGCTGAGCCACCCAGGTGCCCCCAAAGAAGATATTTTAATTAAGGAGGATGCTAATGCTAATAGCCAAAGTAATGTTCTTAAAGGGCCTGCTCACTGAAACTTAGATATGTACCACAGGTAGGAAAAACGGTCATTTTCATCAGATGAAGTACGTTATTTGGACATTAACTGCAGTGACAAGTAGAAAGCAAACACTCCTTAAAGATATTTTCTCTGTATTTGCAGCTTGCTTTACATATAAGAAAATTCGGAGAGAGAGCTTCATTTTGCTAAGCCTAAAGGTGGTGTTATCAGCCCTACTTAGTGATGAATAAACTGAATTCAGAAAAGCTAAGTAGGTAGACTTAAATGCAAGAGTACGGGGAAGATGTATTCCAAGCCAGGGTTTGCAGAGCAGCTGTGTGAGGAATGCAGGGGTGAGTCAGGGATAAGTCTTTGCTTTCAGGGGTACTGTTGAGGGAGGAACACAGACATTCTTACCAGATGCTGAGGGAGTGAGGAGGAAGGGTAGCTCTCCCCGGGGAGGAGGAGAGCAGAACAGCTCGGCCAGGTGATGTCTGCACTGGGTCCTGAGAGACGGGAGGGTTCTGACAGGTAAGTGGGAGTCAGGGAACGTGGTGGGCAACACGCAGCAGAAGAAAGCACTGGGCCGTTTCAGGGAAAGTTGAGTCATTTGAGACACCAAAGGCAGCAAGGTGAGCAGCAGATTTTGGGGTGGGAGGTCAGGCGGAAAGGTACAGGGCAAATCAGATCGTCACGTGCCTCAAATTCCATTTTCGTGAGATTCCAGCGGCCTTGGGGGTCCCAGAGCCAAGGGCGGAAGGAGAAGGCAATGCGAGTCTGTTTTCAGAAAACAGGCGAGGCCAGAGTGTGACAGGTGTTGCTGTCTGGAAGCAGGAGGGACACCTGGGAAAGGAGGTGATGAGCATCACAGCCAGGACTGGGGATGGACGTGGGGAGAGATGGCAGCTTGAGGGGGGAGTCAGCGGCAGGATTCAAACGAGTGTCTTTACTTGTTTGCTTTTTTTTTTCTTTTAACTTAAGAGACCTGAATGTGTGTGTCGGTCAGTGGAAATTTGCTGGTAAAGCAAGAAATTTGTTGACAGTATGGAGAACTTTGTGAAGCAGGGGGTCAGGATTGTGGGGAGAAAGTGAAGGGGAAATTGCTTGGGGTGCTGATAACTGGGAATTAGCGAACAGCAAACCCGAGATGAATTCCTGCGGATTGCCGAGCGGGGCTGTGCACCCCATATCTAGCCACAGGTGGATGTTATCAGCTTGCCCTACTGGGTAGCAAGATTCCACACAGGCCGTGGCTCAGTTTTCCATGAGAAGCGAGAATAAGTATAACATGAATAATTTTCATCTCCGGAGAGGGCCCAAATCTCATTTAGCAATCAGTTGCTTTTGCAGTAAAATATCTTCACGTCCCCTGGTGGAGCGTCTCCAGCATCTTTTGTGACTGTCGTATTTATGCACGTGGTGCTGTCAGAATGTGGCATCCCTCTGGCCGGAGACAGCTCCGTGACCCCAGCACCCCTGACTGACTTAGTAAAGAACAACGTTGAGCCAAGGAACCTGATTTGGTCAAGAAGGAGCTTTGAGGATTCTGCTCACCCAGTGCACAAGTGGCTTCTGGAAGGGCTGACCAGACCCCAAAGTGGGTGGTTTGGCAGCATGTAACAAAGTTTAAACTCTGTATTCTCATTCAGCTAGCAGTTCCTCTTTGCAAAGAATTTGCTGGCATGAGAGCTTTGCGAGTGCAGGGACCCTGTCTGTTTTGTTCCTGTTGATCTGTAGTGCCCGGCACGGTCCAGTGCATGTGCTGTGTGCTCCGTACTGATTTGTGAAATAAATGTGCGACTAAAACGCTCCTAAAAGTGTGCAAACACACCATTCTCAGCCAGTGTTCTCTGAGGACCAGCCGGCCCGTCCTTCACTTCTGCCGCGGTCCGTCCTGCCTTGAGCCTTTGTTCCTGCTGCCCACCTCCCCATTCTTCCAGATTCTCTTATGAGATGTTTTCTTGTGAGTGTATTCTTCTCTTTCTGAGCATTTGTCCCATTTTGTGATTATATATTTGTTAGTGTGATTTTTTGAATAATATTCACCTTTCTCATCAAGCTCTGATCTTCCCGAGCTCAGGGTAGTAACAGCTCACTGCGGCATCCCTAGGGGCCTAGTACGGTGCCTGGTACAAAGCAGCACATACACACACACAGACATTAATTAATAGTGAATGAGGTTCTGTACAGTGTTGTTTGTAGTAGGGAACACTTGGGAATGACCCAAGTACCTATCCATAAAGGGATTGTTAAATTAGGGTATAGCCGCTCTTTGGAATTCTGTGCAGCTGAAATAAAACCGTGAAGGAGAACTGTGTAATCTGGCAAATCATGTGTGATTTTTAAAAAACCTTCGTTATTAGGTTTTTTAAAAAACAAGTTGCAAACTATTATGTATAATGTAGTCCTCTTTTTATAAGAAATATGAAAGAAAGAAAACCCCCAAAATGTATATATTGTAAGTAAATAGAAAAAAAAATACTAGATGGATACATAATAAACTCTCAGTAAGTTTATTTTTGAGTTGTGGAGTCAGCACTGAATTCTTTTTTTTTTTTTTTGGCATATAATTTATTTTAAAAAAATGTAGCTTTTTGGCTATAAATTTCATTGTCTTCTTCATTCATTCCTTTATTCAATGTGATTAATGTGCCAGGCACTGTACTAAGCATTATATACAGACCGTCCCCAATTTAGGATGATTTGACTTAGGATTTTTCAACTTTGTGATGGTGTGGAAGCAATTCAATAGAAACTGCAAAAATCAGATTTTGAATTTTGGTCTTTTCCTGGGCTAGCAGTATGTGGTATGATCCTCTCTTGTACCACCGGGCAGTGCAGTGGCCGCCGACCCCAGTCAGCCACACGATCAGGACATAATCCTATTGTAAATGGAGCAGCTCTGTGTGTAACAAATAAAAGCAGCTCCAGAGTGACAGAACTGCTAGCCGGGGGCACAGAAAGTACATGGCCAAGTCCGTCTGTAGTGTAGTGAGTGCTACGAGGGGGGGGAAGCTACACTATGCCCTGGATAGGCAGTAGCCTGGACGAGGAACCGGGACAGAGAGGCTCCCTAGGACTTGTTTGCTAAAGCTGTTATTTATTGAGTGCCTACTATGTGCAGATCTGTGGGCTGATTTAAGCACATCCCCTGCCCTCCAGGAGCCCAGGAGCCGTTGGAGCGGTGATAGCAAGCGTGTGGTGTACTGTGCCTTTTATCAGCACTGCATAACAAAATGCCCAGCGTGTGAGATAATAATCTCCAATTAGAAAGAGGGGAGAATGGCCTGGATTATCCAGTGATGGAATAGTTAGCCTCTAGGTAATTAAGAGTGGCTGCATTTTATTCCCTCTAAAGATGTCACTTTCCCATAGATTTAGGGTACTTGATAATTTTGAATACTTTTTCCCATCCCATTTTCTTGGCCCTTCTTACCATTCATTTGCTTTATTCCAAATGAAGCATGTCTTGGATTGCTTTTTTTTTTTTTTTAAAGATTTTATTTATTTATTAGAGAGCGTGCACGAGCAGGGGGAGGAGCAGAGGGAGAGGATCTCCAGCAGACTCTGCGCTGAGTGCAGAGCCCAACCAATCCCACAACCCTGAGATCATGACCTGAGCCAAAACCAAGAGTTGGACTGAGCCACCCAGGCGCCTCTTGGATTGCTTTTTTTTTCCTTCCCCAGGAAGTCTTTTAAAGTGTCCACTAATTTTTCTTGAAATCATGGTAATCTTTGAAATAAAATAATGGGTTTGAGTGAGTAACTGTGGGGTGCTGGGGAACCAGAGGGAGGAGGCCCCAGGACCTTACAGCCTCCTACGGTGGACCCCACTGTCGTGGACACTTGCATCCACGGCCTGGATCCGAGTGGCCTCACTTCATTCACATATACCAGTTTGGATGTTTCAGTTCATAGAATATAAAGCAGGAGTGCCAGAAGGAGGCGATCTTAATGAGACTCTCAGGGGACATGCCCACAGGAAGCTTTGCTCTGGGCAACAGTCTGGGCTCATCCACCCTTGGCCTGAGCCCAGTGCTGAAGGGCAGGCCAAGCACGGGCAGAGCAGGAAGGGCTGCAGCGGAGGAAGGCAGAGGTCCAGCCCCCGAGTTGCTTTCCCACTGGTGGCTTTACTGACGAAGTTGTATGTGCCATTCAGACTTGGCCGCTTCTCCCCTTGCTTTCGGTCTGTAGACCTGACTGTCATTAACCAGTTACAAAAAGCTGGTAAGAGGCCCTGGCTCCCTTGCCCTGCTCTCGGCAAAGATTTACTAGCCGTGCCCTCTGCAGTGAGGTTTCCTGTTACGAAGACCTCATTATTATTACAAAACATGCAACAGAACTTCATCATAAATAATTAAAAACCCCTGACAAAGAGAGTGAGTTGAGCACATTCTGTGATACAGCAAACTGATTTTCCCCTGCATCGCAGTCATCTGTTCGCCTACTAATTCCCCCGGCTCCGTAATTAACAATGGGCAGCTCTGTGCTTGAGCGAATTACCCAGGTTGTGCGCTGGTTCCTCCTTCGTGATGGCGCAAAGGCGTGGGCTGGCTGGGTCCCTACCAGTCTCTCCAGTAGGACTTTAGTGTGCTTCCCATTGTAATTAAGTATCATTGTGATAACAGGCATGTTTAGTCCTTCCTAATGTAGATAACTTCTGGAAGACGAAACACAGCTGCCCGTATGATGTGTCCAATGGAGCTGTTTTCCTTCTTGAGGATGGAAAAGGGAGGGAGCGGAGAAACCTACACTGAGGCTAGCAGCTATCAGTCAGGTCCACTGTGATGTGCATAGTAAATAATTGGGGGCATAAAATGAATAAAAATGCTTCTCCTTGAGCTAGTTTCGTACTTAAGTTGATGGCATGATAAAAAGGGGAAGTTGAGGAGCGGCCGATGTAGATGCAAAGGAACTAAAGAGACGAAATGCAATTCGTGTTGATTGTTTGGATCCTGTTTTGAACAAAACAAGTGGAAAAAAAAGAAAGAAACAAGAAAGACAAGTTTTAGATAAGCTGTGATATCTCCATATGGACGAGGTACGATATCAAGAAATTACTTTTAGTTTTTGTCAGGCTTGTTAGTAACATTACAGTTGATAAGAAAATGTCCATTTTTTAGAGACGCATATTAAAGCTTCTAAGGGTAAAGGACAGCTTTAGGACAAGTGGGACTTGCTCTGACCATACTTGAGCAGAAAAATTTTAAAGGCTGGAATAAGTGAAGTGTATACTATGGCAAAATCGTGATGATTGTTAAAGGGTTTATAGGAATACATCTTACCGTTCTCCAGACTTTTATGTATGTTTGAAATTTTTCATAGTGGTTATTTTAAGCTGACTGAGCTCTAAGTTCTTTAAAGGAAATAGCTACTGAGTTTTGTTAAGTAATTTACAAATGTTTCAAAATCAGCTTCTTTGGTCGTAATTTCTGATTTTTAAAAATAGGGATAATGGTGCTTACTTTGGCAGCGCATATACTAAAATTGGAATGATAAAATAGGGATAATGGATTAACTAGATAAATACTAATAATTCCCCCTGCCCCCCCCAAAAAACCCACTTTTTTGTATATAAAGCTGTGAACAGGTTTCTATTCAGGGTGCCTCACTACTCATCGTACCTCCTACCATTCTGGAACGAATTGCCCAAATTTAGGTATTGTCTAACCTAGGAATTTTCTTTTCTTTCTTTTTTTTTTTAAAGATTTTATTTATTTGACAGAGAGAGCACAAGTAGGCAGAGCGGCAGGCAGAGGGAGAGGGAGAAGCAGACTCTCCACTGAGCAAGGAGCCCGACGTGGGGCTCGATCCCAGGACCCTGGAATCATGACCCGAGCCGAAGGCAAGGCGCTTAGCTGACTGGGCCACCCAGGAGCCCCATAACTTAGGAATTTTCTATATATGCTCTTTGCTCAGTTCTCTCTGGTCCTTGCCATCTCTCACAGGGAGGAAGGGAAGGTGTCAAGAGCTCTACTCCTGCCAGATAGCTAAGTGGCTTGTCCCTACTCTTCTGAGAGCCTGGAACTCCAAGCCCAAGGGACAGGTCTCTCGGGGGTGTCTCCACCTCTCCTCTCAGCTCTGAGGCCCGTCTCCCCGTGGTCCCCATAACCAGAGTTAGTTCCCTGAGTCAGGTCCTGCTAGGAAGGTCCAGTGGTCAGATTCCCCATCACCAAGATGTGCATACCAGGACTGCCACTTATTAGCTCTGGTCTTGGGCACACCTTCCCTGTGCTTCAGTTTTCTCCTCTGTTAAAGGCAAACGATGCTAATAAATAGCTAATGGACAGGGTGCAGATTAAATTAAATAATACAGGGAAGGCAGTGACCAGAGTGCCTTGCCCAGAGTAAGTAGTCATAAATGTTTTTAACATACTTCTTCATTTTTTTAGGTTTATTTATTTATTTATTTACTTATTGGGTGGGGGGGTGGAGAGGCACAGGGAAAGCAAGAGAGAATCCCAAGCAGACTCTGTGCTGAGCACGGAGCCCGACGCAGGGCTCCAGCTCATGACCCTGAGATCATGACCCGAGCTGAAATCAAGAGTCGGACGCTTAACTGCCTGAGCCACCCAGGCACCCCATTCTTCTTAAGTTTATTTATTTATTTTTTTTTTAAAATATTTTATTTATTTATTTGAGAGAGAGAGAATGAGAGAGAGCGAGTACATGAGAGGGGGGAGGGTCAGAGGGAGAAGCAGACTCCCTGCCGAGCAGGGAGCCCGATGCGGGACTCGATCCCGGGACTCCAGGATCATGACCTGAGCCGAAGGCAGTCGCTTAACCAACTGAGCCACCCAGGCGCCCTCTTCTTAAGTTTATTATATAAATAAATGTTTCTGGAAAATAATGCTTATGATCAATGGAAAAAGTAATTGTTATTTATTCTCCTCATCTTATCACACAATACAGGCGGATCCATTCAGGGTTGATTCCATTTAATCAATGTGTTAATAGTAATACTGCTTTTTGCTGTTTGTTTTTCAACGAAACCTTTAAAATGTAATTGATATTTTAAGGATTTAGTAACACCCTTAGCTGTGTGGTATAGTTAATATAGAGAAACAGCACGAATGGTGTGGCATTCTGGAAAGAACAGGAGAAGAGACAAGACACACCTGGTTGGAATGCTAACTTTGTTCCTTACTGTTGGAGAATTTCTCTGGGCCATGTTGTCCTCAACTCTGAGATGGGAAAATAAGACACCTACTCAGCCGGGCCGTGATGAAGTTTAGGAGAGCCGCAAAGCCCTCACTTGTGGACGTATCGGAGGTTATGACAGTTTCGCACGGTGCACTGTGGGGAGAGGGGGCAGGAGAAGGTGACAGATGGGCTGGGAGCGGGGAGACCACACTTCACCTCTGCCACACGCCAAATGCCGCAACCCAGTTGTCTTGACTTCTCAAGATACCAAATAGACAAGTCCCTTGTACTCTTTAAGTATTTGTGTGACCTTGTCGTTCACCTCCTACTTTATGACCCAGCTGGGGCTGACTGAGATTGCCAAGCCTTGTAGGTTATCCATAAAGTGGGCAGTTCACCCTCTGGTGATTAAGAATGGATGGAACAGTAAGACTAGCATTTCAGTGGAATTCCCTTGTAGCTACATCAAATAGGCCTACATCCTATCCACTTCTCCATAATTTTCCTCGTATTTGAGAGGTTAAGGAAAACTTTACAAAATAGAAGAGCCTTTCCTTCTTTTCAAAATTTGTTTTATTAACTAAATAACTGTATTATTTCTCAGAGTGATCTTTCCGTGTTTTTAATCCCCTCAGAGAGTCTTATCTGTGCCCCATAAATGAAGCATTATCCAAGTAAGAATGGCTAGCGTATGTCTGATTTCCACACCAGTAATGCCACAGAATAAAACCCAGGTCATGTTGATGTTCAGTAATGGTTTTGAGCTTTGGTTTTTAACAAAACATTGTTCATGACTATTGTTAAAAAGCACTCTTTGCAATGCTGGGAAACTTCATGTCAGTGAATGGGCTGTGATTACAAAATTCACTCTTAAAAGATAAAACATCTTATCTCTCTGCATGCTGGCCATGAAAAGGGGCATTGATCTAGAAGAAACCAGCACAGATGTAATGGAAACCAGCATTGCGCCTGTGAATCGAAGACTTCTTTCTGTTCCTTTTGCACTTGATGATCAGTTGTAGTGGGTATGAGAGGAGCCTTGAGCCTACTGAATGTATTTACGGGGCAGGCAGAGCAATAGAAGGTGTGTGTGCTGGGCAGAGGGCTGCAGAGGGGCTGGAGGGGGGTGGGGGTGGGGGGACTGACCATAGGCTGGAAGGCCTGGCTGTGAAAATGAGGGCGGGGGGGATAGGGGTCTCAAGTGGGACAGCACATCTTAGAGAACTCCGTGGACTTGGAATCCACTCACAAGGCTGGATTTAAGATTCCCTAGATGCCAAAGAAGGACAAATGAAACTAGAACCCAGTAAGTTTTGAAAATTCCAAATTCGGTGCTTCCAGACCTATTAGAAAACAAACAGAAGGGGAGGAGAGCTTTTTGGGGACAGAATCTTGGCTTCTGAGAAAAGGCAGAGTTTGGTGAAGTTCGTAATTAAAGGCTTATTTCTCGTCTATTTTCATGCCTGGGGTGATGACCTGGCTTCAAGGCTCTAGATCAAAGGGATTTGTCCACAGGATTCTAAATGTGCTTGAAGGAAAACAAACAAACAAACAGAAACAGCTAACAAATGAGAGGTAAGGGGATTCTGGAATATGCTCTCACCAGATCCCACGGAAGAGCCTCGCGCACCGGCCGGGCCTCTCACTGGTATACGGGCCCGCGTTGTAAGAAACACTGTGCTTTTCAGAGGGCAGGCAGAGTAGAAGGAGAACGACCCTTTCTCCCTTTCCTTGGGGGCCGTGAGTGGACCTCCCGGAAATGGCCAAGGCAGGACCCCGAGTCTGGAGCCCGGAGGACGGCACGCAGGCACCATTCCCATAAAAAGAGCAATGGCAGGACACACGGAGCTCTGCGGAGGGAGCCCCTCTCCCAGCTTCTCTCCGAGTAAATGTACTGGCGCCAGGTGAGTCCAGTGCTAGATTTTTAAGATTTAAAGTTAAAATAACCATTTCCCTGTCGCCTACTTGCTTTCCAACCCCCTAAAACCAAACTAAACCAAACCAAAAACCTATTTTGGGCAAGGGAAAGAATCCAACAAAAATATACAGAAACTATTTAAACTTTCAGAGAAAAGATAAGAACTGCTGGTACAAAAGATAGCAAACGAGCGAGCGAGTGAGAGAGAGAGAAAATGCGTGATGGGGTAAGCCAGTGAGGTTAGGCACGATTAGAATAACTTAGTTGAGAATATGTATGAGGATTAAGAAAAAAATGACAAGTGGTTACCATAAAAAAAAAAAAAAAATCAAAATAAGGAGAATTAAAGCTGCTCGTTTTTGCTGAAGTGCTGACTTAAATGCAATTTATCTTTGAACATGATGTTAATGCATTAGAAAGTTAGAGAATCGGAAACAAGGAGAAGGAAAGAAGACAGACGAGGGAAATCAAAGCATTGTCTTCTTTTCTCATGACTGCCGAGTGAGATGTTCTCATTTGACCAGCCTCTGGGCAGATGATTACAAGCACACAGATGTTGGCTCTTTCGAAAATGGAGTACAAGGTTCCTGGTCACCTTGATGTAGGAAATGCTGGGGTCTGGAGCCAGCGGTCAGGAAAGAATTCTTGAGATGTCTTCGGTGCAGAAGCGTGGTTTTATTAAAGCATGGGGACAGGACCTGTGGGCAGAAAGAACCCAGAAAGGGTTGTGCAGTCAAATGCTCTACCACTGAGCTATACCCCCCACACTGGGGTTGTGACTGGTGACTGATTATATACTTTGAAGTTGGGAGGGGGTTAGGGAGAGCATAAATCTCTAAGCATTAAGTCTTTGGAAGCAAGGTTTCCGGGACCCTGAGGGTCTAGCTTTTATTAGGAAAAGGCCATTTATTACTGTCTAATAAAACCTCAGTCATGAGACCCTTCAGATATATATTGGTGGACCATATGCCTGGGGGATGATTGCCAGCATATATCTTGGGGGTGAGGAGAGCTAAAGGAAGTCTCCAAAGGAATTTTTATATGTTAAAGAAGACTTACAGGATCCTGTAAGGGGGGTTCGGGATAATGTTAAGCTAAAATTGCCTTTACCCTTAGCAAAGTTTTAACGTCAAGGCAACTAAGCTTCTAGAGGAATGTCACTCTGCCTGTTCCAAGGACTTGTCGGTGGGCTGTAAGTAGTAAGGGAATTTAATTTTTCTTTTGCCTTTGCTTCCCACATTACCCTTTCCTCAATGCATTC
Source organism: Phoca vitulina (assembly GCF_004348235.1). Taxonomy (NCBI): domain Eukaryota; kingdom Metazoa; phylum Chordata; class Mammalia; order Carnivora; family Phocidae; genus Phoca; species Phoca vitulina. Next base: position 17,225,518 of record NW_022589740.1, on the reverse strand, counting down.
TTGTTGTTAGAATTTTTATTTCTAGTGCAATGCTGTTTTATGACACTTTCCTAATTCACATATTTCTCTGCCCCCTGTATTTTCAGGATGCAATAAGAGGCCTTAGGAAATAACTGGTACTAAAGCTTTCTGAGGCACAGCAGGTAATGCTGGATGGCTTGGCCAAATGTATGAAGTTGTCCTTGTCAGCCACAAGTTTCCCAAGGGTCTGGCTGGGGGACTGTGGGGGACTCTAGCAGGAGAGTGATGTTCTCCCCACCCACCCAAATAACCAATGCAAAGATATGTGCAAATAACAGAATAAGATCCATTATTTCCATGACAGTGTTGTATGCGTTGGAAAGAAAAAAACCTTTTGGATAAAGATTTTAGCAAAAAACTGAAGAGTAAAGTATGAAACATGTCAAGTACACGAACCAGTGTCTGTTTGGAGGATTCGTTTTTATGTGTTTTTTAAGTAAGCAGAGAAAAGGAACAACTGATTTGTAGTTTTGCTTGTTTTAGTTCAGTATGTGTGATTTGGTTTTACATGATTTCTGAATGTAAAATTAATACAAATTGACTTTGACAGAAACATTATCTCATAAACAGAAAGATACTCTACAGAGCAAGACAAAAGTTCCAAAATGGGATGAGATGGCAGTTTATTAAAATTTCTAGGCTATGGTTAACTTAAGATACTGGGAAAAAATAACAAAAGAATAGATATACAGATAGCAGTGCATTGGGTAAGAAGTAAACGGATTTGTTTTGACAAAGAGGAGCAAACTGATTTAATGCCGCAAGCAGAACTCGTTAGAGACTCTGATAATAAAGGGAAGAGAAAATAAGCAAGAAACATTTCTGTCTAGTGTCAAGGGCCTAGCGTAGACAGCAAATTGGAAATGAACTTCCAGTGGGACATGGGATCTGGAAGGACCCAACATTCTGTCAGTAAGCATGGGGTAATGATCCATCTTTGAAAATATTCTGAAGATGCGTGGAATGCCATCTTTACAGACAAAGGCAAGATGCTAGGAACAGATCAGAAATGAGTAAACAGCCTTATACAAGTTTAGATAGGATTCATTACATTTTTGAAATGTATAATTTAGGTATACTTTGACTAAGTTGAGTGGAAGGAATCAAAAGTTGTTTTGAGGCGTTTGGTTAAAGAGTTGATATGTGGTATTTTAAAGGAAACTCTGAGCATAAAGAATGTAGAGTGACAAGGGGGCTGTTGAGGCTTAGGGGTAGAATATCAAGTTTTTCGCGTTTTCAAATTCAATGCTAAAAACAGCTCTTCCTTCTATGCACTCTTCTCTCTGAGGGAGCGGATGGCTTCAGCGCTCACATGGATCAGACTCTTCAGGGACTTTGCGGGGCTGATTGTTAGCGAATAATCTGGAGGCTCCCACTTGGCTCTTCTGGCTTACAGGAATACTTCCTTTCCTCACCTTTCTCATAAACCCACGCCCAAAAGCTAGCGTTATTCTCAACCCCTGTCCCATGCACAGAATAAACAGACTCCATGTCAATTTTTTTTAGATTGAGGAACTCTTTTTAGTAAGGCAGGCAGAACCCCAACCACAAGATAACCCCAAAGAAGTATTTTTAGGTTTAAATGATAAAGAGACATCTTATGCTGAAGCATTAGGGGACTGGTGACATTTAATAGACATTTAAACTGTTTCCACTCTTGCAGCTAACCATGTGTCTCCTTCCTGCCTCTGCCCACCGCACTCAGCACAGTTTTTGAGCTGAGCTATTACTGCTGCACGGTCTTAATGAGATCTCTTCTCTGGGAGCACTAATTTTGAAGGTTAAGAGTTGCAGACGTCACCCAAGAATTAGTATTTTGAAATCTGTATTCAGCAGGAGGAATTATTGCCAGCTATCTAGAGTGGATGTTCTCAAACTTTCCAGTCTCAGTACCTCTTTACATTCTTAAAAATTACTGTGGACTCCAGCGTGGCTTTTGTTTATATCGGCTAGGTCCACGGATATTTACCTTACTAGAAATAGAGATTGAGCCACTGTCGGAACACAAGCACATACAAGCTCGTGTTCCATGAGCTGTCAGAGTGATGGCACCAGACCTGCCTTGTAGCCTCTGGAAACCTGCGCTGCACCGTCATGGGAGACTGTGAGCAATAAGGGCACAGCGAGCCCTCGTGTTATCGTGAATGGAGTTACATCTCTCTGCCCTTCTGCAAGGGTCTCAGCCATTCCCACTGAGGGCCCAGATCACACCTTGAGAAGATCTGGAATACAGTTGACCCTTAAACAGCAGGAGTGTGAATTACAGCCATCTGCTAATATGCAGGTTTTTTTCCATAAATACAGCACAAGTACAGTAAATGTGTTTGCTCTTCCTTATGATTTTCTTAATAACATTTTCTTTTCTCTAGCTTACTTTATTGCGTAATACAGTATATAGTACATATAACATACAAAATATGTGTTAATCAACTGTTATGTTATCACTAAGGCTCCTGGCCAACAGTAGGCTATTGGTAGTTAAGTGTTGGGGAGTCAAAAATCATATGTAGATTTTCTACTGCCCTGGGTACCGGTGCCCCAACCCTCATGTTGTTCAAGGGTGCACTGTGTATGATTAAATGTAATATATTCTATTAACTCGATTATATGCTAATATAACATGTATCATTTATATCATATTAATGTTATATATATTGAGAAAAATATATATATAATATTGAGAAAAGAAGAACTATTGTACCTCCTCTGGGAGGATTATACATATTCAGAGATAGTCTGAATCTCTAGCTCTGATGGCTAGAACAGACTAGCAGTGCACCCCAGCAAATGTCCCCAGTGTAGCTGGCCTTCCTTATCTGTGTGCATGAGCCAAAAACTACATATAAATCTGTGAAACTCATCTTTGGAGCAGATAGAAGTTTACGGAGTGAAGCAAGCAAATAATAGACAATCTGATGATGTATTTCAATCCTAATAATCAGTCTGTGATGCAGTCCTAAAAATGATTACTTTCTTTGATAAAGGCCAAAACAAAAAGTATTAAATCCATTTGGTTTAAAATTATAGACTGAAAGAATAGGTAAATTTGCTTTAAGATCTTTATGTTGGAGTGTAGGAATTGTGTCTTCAGTTTTTAGTAACACGACATATATCTGCTAGTACTCAGGAATTGGGATTCATTTATTTCTTGTATCATCAATCAAAGCAACCTTGAGGCTCGTCCCCAGACGTGTGAGACAGCACCCAGCTTTTCTATGTAACTGCTTCTCTATTTGTTTGGACGGTTGGAGTGGTTGCTTTGCTAAGCTTTATCCATAGCTACAGGCAGGCAGACCCCAGGTTCACCGGGAAGTAGCTCTCTGCAGCACCTTCTTCACTGTGATTGACTCTCCAGCCTCAGACAGTATTCATGTCTCAGTAAAGTCTATTTTACATCCTTTACTCTTCATTTGTCTTGTACACACCCTAATATCAGAGGATAAAAATTGGAATGCCCCACCCACCAAAATCTTTCCCAGTAACCAGCCAGCCCCCTTTAAGCCAAGAGAATCCATTTTTTTTTTTTTTTTAAGATTTTATTTATTTATTTGACAGAGAGAGACACAGCGAGAGAGGGAACACAAGCACGGGGAGTGGGAGAGGGAGAAGCAGGCTTCCCACCGAGCAGGGAGCCCGATGCGGGGCTTGATCCCAGGACCCTGGAATCATGACCTGAGCCGAAGGCAGACGCTTAACAACTGAGCCACCCAGGCGCCCCCAACAGAATCCATTTTTAAAAAGGTCTCAAAATTCATTCCAGGAGTCTCTGGGGCTCTTTCCTGCACTGCAGCAATTCATAATGCTCTGACTTTCTGAGAGAAATGGTTGGAATATTAGAAATTAGCAGCTAAGGTACTTCTTTTTTTTTTTTTTCTTGAAGAACATAGTCACTGCTAAAAAGTTTAATTAAGTTGTGTAAATATATTTTCTGACAGGTTTCTCCAAATTTATTTAATTTTACAAATAAAAAAAATGGCACTGCCTTTTAAGTACCGAGGATGGTATATTAGAGCATTTTAGTAGGTCACTAAATCATATTAAAAGTTTAAACCTTAAGGGGAAGATTTTTATGTTCCTTTAATATCAGCGTTTATTAAATTTGAATCTAGTTTCAACAAAAGACGTATTGTCAAGATAGTATTACTGTTTTTTATTCTTAAAGGAAAAACTCCTATTTCTCTTCTTTATATTCTGCTCCATACTTCTGGCCACCAAACATGGGGTGGGGGTTCCCCTATACTGAGCAATTCTGTGGCACCATCTGGACATCTTACAATCCAATTTGATTATGACACTTGTCTACCTATCGTTAGTGTCTGGCCTACAGAGGCTAAGGGTTCAGTCCCACAAGAATGGCCCTCGACCCCCCATTTCAGATGCCAGTCACAAATCCACGTTTGTGGGCTTCTGACCCACTGGCTATAAACCAGAGGCTTTCACAGGCCTCTCCTCTCGTTTGACATTTTGCTAGAGTGACTCACAAAACGCAGAAAAAAGTTTACTTACAAGATTACCGGTTCATTTTAAAAGGATGTAACTCTGTCGTTTCCTGACTTGTTAATTTTAGCGTTCTGACTGGTGTGAGGTGGTATCTCATTGAAGTTTTGATTTGTATTTCCCTGATGCCGAGCGATGTTGAGCACTTTTTCATGTGTCTGTTGGCCATTTGGATGTCTTCTTTGGAAAAATGTCTGTTCGTATCTTCTGCCCATTTCTTGATTGGATTATTTGTTCTTTGGGTGTTGAGTTTATAAGTTCTTTATAGATTTTGGATACTAGCCCTTTATCTGATATGTCATATTGGCGAGGATGCAGAGAAAGGGGAACCCTCCTGGGGATGCAAGCTGGTGCAGCCACTCTGGAAAACAGTATGGAGGTTCCTCAAAAAGTTGAAAATAGAGCTACCGTATGACCCAGCGATTGCACTACTGGGTATTTACCTCAAAGATACAAATGTAGTGATCCGAAGGGGTACATGCACCCCAGTGTTTATAGCAGCAATGTTTATAGCAGCAATAGCCAAACTATGGAAAGAGCCAAGATGTCCATCAACAGATGAATGGATAGAGAAGAAGTGGTATATATATACAATGGAATATTATGCAGCCATCAAAAAAATGAAATCTTGCCATTTGCCATGACGTAGATGGAACTAGAGGGTATTATGCTGAGCGAAATAAGTCAAACAGAGAAAGACATGTATCATATGATCTCACTGATACGGGGAATTCTTAATCTCAGGAAACAAACTGAGGGTTGCTGGAGTGGTGGGGGGTAGGAGGGATGGGGTGGCTGGGTGATAGACACTGGGGGAGGGTATGTGCTATGGTGAGCACTGTGAATTGTGTAAGACTGATAAATCACAGACCTGTACCTCTGAAACAAATAATATATTATATGTTAAAAAATAAAAAAAGAAGGTAGTAGGAAGGGAAAAATGAAGGGGGGAAATCAGAGGGGGAGACGAACCATGAGAGACTGTGGACTCT